>NC_086110.1:5766083-6090458 GCF_963921235.1 Mobula hypostoma
GTTATATTGGTCTTCTGATTAAGTTATTAGAGTCCATTTCATAAGATGCTTCATGTGTTGCATTTGCAAACTTTTAGATGGAAAAGGCAGTATTAAAATGTTAGGTCAAGTTGTATTTGAAGCAGTTCTTTTCTTTGTCAGTAGTTATTGTTATATTGGTCTTCTGATTAAGTTATTAGAGTCCATTTCATCAGATGCTTCATGTGTTGCATTTGCAAACTTTTGGTTGTAGTCTGGACAACTGAATGAATACACAGAGCGTAAAGAGATGTCGACTGATGTCGTCTGCATGAGTTTAGCAAATGTTCCTCTAGGAGAACAGCGTTCCCGATTTCTGGCTGTGGGTCTCGTAGATAACACAGTCAGGATTATCTCTCTGGACCCTTCGGTAAGTTTTATGCAATTTCCTTTTAGTACTTCAAATTTAACCTTTTAATTTAGATGTACTAAGTAGTACAGTCGGCCCTCCTTATCCGTGAGGGATTGGTTCTGGCCCCCCCCCCCGTGGACATTAGGACCCGGCAGCAGAGCTCTGAATCCGCAGAGTTTCTATTCACGAAAATAATCGCAATCACAATCGAAAATGAAGTGGAAATAATAAAGCAATTGGAAAGAGGTGAAACGCCATCGGTCATTGGAAAAGCGTTAGGCTACAGTCGGTCAGCGATCAGAACAATTTTAAAAGATAAAGTGAGAAAGGTCCTGCCCCGATGAAAGCTACAATTATTAGTATGCAATGCAGTGGTGTAATTATTGAAATACCTATGTTTCTTAAGTGTCTTATGTGCATAGAAAGGTAAAATATATACTATATACTAAGACAAACGTTTGACTAACTGACGCTAAATAATACTGGATGTACCTGTTCCGACTTTCTTAGTAAGAGAACTTACGTTTTTTTTTATCCCGCTCCACGATAACCTACGCGCATCCTCCCGTATACTTTTAAGTCACCTATAGATTACTTATAATACCTAATACAATGTAAATGCTATGTAATCATTTGTTATACTGCATTGTTTAGGGAATAATGACCAAAAAACTGTACATGCTCGAACAACAAGCGCTGGAAGAGCACTTCCAGGTTTTCTCAATTTGCGGTTGGTTGAATTCGCGCACGCGGAACTCGCGGATAAGGAGGGCCAACTGTAGTCTCTAATACCAACCCTTGTTTAAACTAAGTCCTATCAAATAAATGGATTTACTCAGTCTTGGTTTTTCAAGAAACTTTAACAAATTTGTTGAGCGTGATGTATTTGAAGGCAATGTTCTAAGCCTATGCTTCTGTTTACCTGTGGAGTGAAATCTTGATAAGAGATTGCTGTTTTGATTTCTCATCAATAGATGGGGCAGTTGGTCAGAAAATTATCTGGTGATTTAATCTAGTTAAGCAATATCTCAAAGAGTTGGAACTTTCTGATGTTAAGGGATAACTGTTTTCTGCATTCCTTCCATAAAATGCCAGCATAACATAAATATATAGATTAAACTCCTTTAGAAAGATTGTTTTTCCTCTAGAAGTTATTTTTGATTAAAACAACAGCATGTGGGAAGAAACTACCATCTGTCAGATCTTGACCTGTTAACTTAGGCCTCATTTTTTGTATAGATTTTTTTCCCATGAGCATTTTATCCTGCTGGTCATGTTGTACTTTATTTTTCAACTATTATAGTTCTAATATATTTGGAGAAAATTCATCACAACTTCTTTTGGTTGCCTTTGGCATATGAAAGTGGAACTCCTGGTTGTTTCACCCTTGTCCAAAGAATTGTATAACTTATGAGGCATATTTTTCATTACTACCCCTGAACTTTATTGTTTTGTTGTTGTGACTTTTAAAATCTCTGCAGTTTCTCATTGTAGAAGTAAAATGCCAAGTGATGAGTTGAAAGTTTTTAAATCTGATTCTAAGTGAAGAATCTGTTGGCCACCCCCATCATTGCCTCTGACTTTGTGTACTGACATCATTTGGTTGTATCTGTGGTCCACCTTAGGTGAAATTTCCTTTTTGAAATGCTTCAATATTTTAAATTGTCCTCAAATATTTCTGTATTGATTGAACAGGGGGTTGAACTAAGGCTTTCTGGAATGTATTGCTTTGTACCACGCAAACTTTCTGAGTTAATAAGCTGCACTGACCTGTCGTTTGTCATTTTTAGGATTGTCTGCAGCCTCTCAGTATGCAAGCTCTTCCTGCACAGCCTGAATCTCTCTGCATAGTTGAGATGGGGGGTGCAGAGAAACAAGATGAACTGGGAGAGAAAGGGTCCATTGGCTTCTTATACCTTAATATTGGTTTACAGGTGAGTAAACGAACTAGGCTAAGTTAAACTCTGCAGGGATTGAATAAGGATCTCAATTTCAAAACTAAAGAAGCCCAAGTCGTTCCTCACAACTGTTAAAAGCTAGGGCTCTCTCTAGGGGGGAAAAAAAACCCTGTTCTGAAAGTTTTTAAAACAGTTAAACAATTTGCTGGAGAAGATATCTGGTTGTTTAAGCTTGGTGTAATGTACAGAAAGAAAGACTAAGGTATATGGTCACCAGCAAGCCTATCATTTGGGATAAATACCCTTATTAAGAATGTGAGACTTGCTATCACTCTTGTCATATGAATATCAACTCACACCTTAACTCTCCTTAGCTGATCACCTCTTGCTCATTCTCAGTTGAGTCACTAGCATTTATATCATGTGCTTTAACCCTAATACATTGTGGTGGCACAGATTAAAACAGGCCTATGCTGTATGTCTTCTATCATATCAGAACACTGCAGCCTAGAACAAAAGAACATTTGTGGGTAGCATCGTCTAGTATACCTTGTGCACATTTGGAGTTTATTGGTGTTCTAATATTTTTCTGTGATTCTTTTAGAACGGTGTATTACTTAGGACAGTGTTGGACCCAGTCACTGGAGACCTGTCTGACACAAGAACCCGATACCTGGGATCACGACCTGTCAAACTTTTCAGGGTCAGGATGCAAGGTCAAGAAGCAGTGAGTGTACACAAATTTTGTTTCTCCTTTTCACAATCTGAAGGTTTGGAAGATAATGACACAAAAATTATGTTGCTTTATTTTTAAGATTGCCTTTGTTCATCATTGCTATAAATCAAAATCTTATCACTTAAGATCGTTCTAAATGGTCAAAAATCTAATGTTGGATGTTATTGGAACTCTGCTACAAGCAGAAAAATAATAAGAATATTTCCATATTTTCTCTTTGAATTATTGCTAACTGCCCATAGTTTCCTCCTTGTCATGTATTAAAGGGAATTGGTCTTAAAGTTGATAACTAAAGAAGCCTATCATGTTTCTCACCGCAGTCTTGAGGTTCTTGCTGCTTAACAAATAGAGTCTGCAGAAACAGTTCTCTAAATTAGCCTTGGATCAGTGAGTTATATATTATGGGTACACGTTTGGAAATACCTTTGTATAGCTTACCCTGGGCATTAATAGTTTTGCCACACTCTAAACCTGGAGCTTTTTATTGTGTGATCTTAGACCCCTCTTAACTGGAAAAAGTGTGAAGGTTATTATGATACTATATAATTTCGGTGCTGCTTTTAAGCCCTGTGAAGTCATTATCCTCCAACCCACAAATCTGAACAACTTTAAAATGATGATACTTTCAGTCCGTGTTTCACCTGATATCATGATTACTCACTATTGCTGATTTAAAGTTGGCTTGCTACAGTTCTCAGGCAATGCTTTCTAATTTGACTATTCTTTGCTGTTGATTATGCTTTACTTGATTTCTTTCCAATACAGGTTTTGGCCATGTCCAGTAGGTCATGGCTGAGCTACTCATACCAGTCTCGTTTCCACCTGACACCGCTGTCCTATGAAACTCTAGAATATGCATCTGGCTTTGCCTCTGAACAGTGTCCTGAGGGCATTGTGGCCATTTCCACTAACACACTGCGGTAAGTTTTGACGTGAAAATTCTAGATATATAATACAAGGCTTCAGGAGTGAATGTTAGTTGGTTTGTTCTACCAGACTTAGTTTGTTTTATTTCTGATTATTAGCTCTCACTGTTTAATTCTCAGTTCACAGCTGTTGTTGATTACTTAATGCATTGTTAAACCATTAACCTTTGTCATGGAGTTGGCTGTTTTTATTTCGTTTGTACATTTAATTTAGGCACTGTTCAGAGTCGAAGGAATTTTGATCAATATTTGAATCTGTCTTTCGTGAGAGCGCCAAGAAGTACTGCCTTTTTATTAAGCTCCTTGTGTACTTTAACATGTTGGTGAATAATAGAATTGCCTTCAAACTACAACTGCACATACTGGCGTTTACCTATCTCCCTAGCTTCAGAAAATGAGGGAAATCTTGAGTGGGGGCAGACCTCCTTAGCTTCAGAAAATGGGGGAAATCTTGAGTGAGGGCAGAATATTAGTACTTCTTCCCATTAATCTAAAATCTGAGTGCATTTTCTGTTTAAGAGACCAAAAATGGTAATTCTTCAAAAGAAATTTAGTAGACAATATCTCTGGAAGTACACTTGGTTTGGGAATCTAGTGCGACTGGAATGCAGAACCCCACAGTGTGCCTGGGAATTGTAATGCTGAAATGAAACCCTTTCTCCGAAGTTGGTCAGGGAATTAGTACTGGTTTTACCGACTGAAAGGGGAAGACAACAGGGTCTGCGTCAGCTTTGCCATCAAGTTCATTATCACAGAGTCGTGTTCACGATGTGATCTCTTCGGTGTTGAAGATGCTGAGGTTATCTGATTGTTTTGAACATAGTACATAGAACAGTACAGGCCCTTTGGCCCATGGTGTTGTTTTGTTCTGTTAACCCTCTCTGCGGTCTATCTTTCCCTCCCACACAGCTCATAACCCACTAATTTTCTTCATCTTAAATGTCTCTTAATGTATCAGCTTCTATCACTGCCCCCAAGGCATTCATCATTCTGTTTTTTTGGAAAAAAACCTACCTCTGTCATCTCCCCTAAACTTTTTTCCACACATCTTAAAAGCATGTTGTCAAGTGTTAGCCATTGACACCCTGGGGGGAAAAAGGTACTTTATATATGTTTGAAGTAAATTTAGTATCGAAGTACGTATGTCACTATTTACAACCATGAGATTCAATTTCTTCTGGGGATTCACCGTAAAAATAAGAAACACAACAGAATCAAAGATCGCGCTCAACAATCAATGTGCAAAAGACGACAAACTGCAAATACAAAAAGATTTTTTAAAAAAATAAGCAATATCGAGAACTTGAGATCAAGAGTCATTGAAAGTGCGAAATGGAAGGGGTTCAGTGGTGGGGTGTGTGAAGTTAGCCTCTCTAGTTCAAGAGTCTGATGGTTGTAGGGGAGGGGGGGTAATAACTGTTCCTGAAGCAAGTGTTATGAGCCCTGAAGCTCCTATACCACTTTCCTGATGGTAGCATTGTGAAAAGAGCATGGCCTGGATGGTTGAGGTCCTTGATGATGGATGGTGCTTTCCTGAAAAAGCACTCTCTGTAGATGTACTCAATGGTGGGGAGGGCTTTCCTGTGAGGACACAACTTCAGGATAGAAGGACGTCCTTTTAGAACTGAGATGTGGAGAAATTACTTTAGTCAGAGGGTGGTAAATCTGTGGAATTTGTTGCCACGAGCGGCTGTGGAGGCCAAGTCATTGGGTGTATTTAAGGCAGAGATAGATAGTTCGTGATTAGCCAGGGCATCAAAGGCTGTGGGGTGAAAGCAGGGGAGTGGAGATGACTGGAAGAATTGGATCAGCCCATGATTGGTGGAGCAGACTCGATGGACTGAATGGCCTACTTCTGCCCCTACATCTTATGGTCTTACAATGCAACCTGTCAATATACTCTCCACTACATATCTAGAAATTAGTCAAAGTTTTAGGTGATATGCCAAATCTTCACAAACTTCTAAGGAAGTAGAGGTAATGGCACCTATGTGCTGGACCCAGGACGGATGCTCTGAAATGATAACCCCAGGGATTTTAATGTTGCCGACCTTCGCCACCTCTGATCCCCCATTGAGAACTGGCTCATGGACCTTTGGTTTCTTCCTCTTGAAGTCAGCAATCAGCTCCTTGGTCTTGCTGACATTGTGTAGTTTGTTGCTGTAGCACCACTCAGCCAGATTTTCAATCTCTTTTCTTCCAACGTCATTGTGATTCATCCAACATCAGTGGTTTCATCAGCAGATTTAAGTATGGTATTAGAGCTGTGCTTCGCCTCACAGTCATAAGTATAAAGCATGTATAGTTAGGGGCTAAGCACATAGCCTTGTACACCTGTGCTGATGGAGATTGTGGAGGAGATGTTGTCAATCTGAACTGATTGGAGTCTGCAAGTGAGGAAATTGAGGATAATTTTGCACAAGGAGGTATTGAGGCCAAGGTATTGAAGCACATTGATTAATTTTGAGGAGATGATAGTATTGAATGCCAAGTTGTAATCAATGAAGAGCTTTCTGATGCAGGGCTGAGTGAAGAGTCATTGAGATGGTATCTGCGCTGGGCTTGTCATGCTGCTTGGAAATTGGAGCATATCCAGTTAGCTTCTTAGGCAGGAGTTGATGTTTCATCATCCAGCCTCTCAAAGCACTTTGTCAGAGTGATGCAGGTGCTTCTCGACAATAGTCACTGAGGCAGTTTACCATGTTGTTCTTCGGCAATGAGATAATTGAAGGTTGATTGAAGCAGGTGGGTACCTCAGATTGCTAAAGTGAGAGGTTAAAGATACAGGTCAACATGCCAGCCAGCCAGTTGATCAGCACAGATCTATGGTAAACTCAACTAGGTTCCCCGTCAGGGCTGGATGCTTTCCATGGGTTCACCCTCATGAAGGATGCTTTCATGTCAGCTTCAAAGACTGAAGTCACGGAGTCATCAGGGCTGTGGGAGTCCATGAAGTTTCCTCACATGTTTTGGCAATCAAAATAAACATAAAAGGCATTGAGCTTATCTGGGGGCGAAGCCTTGTTGACAACTATGTTGCTCGGTTTCTGTTTGTAGCAGGTGTTAGCATTCAAGCTCTACTACAGCTGTTGAGCATCCTTCAACGATTCAGGTTTGATCTGAATTTGCCACTTTGCCCGTGAAGTAGCTTTCCGGACCTCTTGTATCTTACTTGGTCGCCAAACCTGAATACTACTGAGCTGGCCCTGGTGATTCATTCATGGCTTCTGGTTGGAGAAGTCTGAATAATATCGTGGGGACATACTCGTCAATGACTGTTTTTATAAGCTCTGTGACAAACGTTCTGAATGTGATCCATTTCATCGACTCAAAAGCAATCCTGTAGCCGCTCTTCTTCCTCATGTAGCCACTCTTCTTCCTCATGTAACCACTTTTATTTTTGTCCTGATCTCTGGAGTCTTACTCTTTACCCTCTGTCTGTAGGTAGAATGAGTATAGCCAAGTGATCAGATTTCCTGAAATGCTGTCTAGGTATAGAATGGCAGGCACTTACAATGTCTCTCATAATCTTGTACACCTCTTATCAAGTTGCCTCTCATCCTCCTTTGCTCACTCAACATTTCCTCATAAGGTGTGTTCTCTAATCCAGGCAGCATCCTGATAACTATCCTCAGCACCTTCTCTAAAGTTTACACGTGCTTTCTTTAATAAGGTGACCAGAACTGAACACAATATTCCGAGTGTGGCCTAACCAGTCTTAGAGCTGCAATATTACCTCATGGCTTTTAAACTTAATCCTCGACTAATGAAGGCCAACACAACATGCATCTTTTTAACCACCTTATCAACTTGTGCTGCAACTTTGAGGGATTTATGGATTTAGACCCCAAGAAGTTGATCCACCCTATTAGGAATCCTCCCATTAACTCTGTACTCTGCCCTCAAACCAACATTGCAAAGTGTATCACTTAATACCTTTGTGGATTGAATTCCATTTGCCACTTCTCAACCCAGCTCAGCCTACAGTCTGTCTTGGCAACTGTTTGTACTATCCATAACACCACCAACCTTTGTGTTATCTGCAGACTTACTAACCTATCTTTCCGCTTCTCATCCAAGTAATTCTTGGAGCACCTTTGTTTATTTTGGTGGTGACCCTGAGCTTCCAGGTGCCTGCAACTTTATTTCATAACACTACCCTTTCTCTGATCTCTTTGTGGCCTCCTGCAGTTAAGTAGCGCAACTTAAGTGAAAAGAACAATTCTTGGCCTGTCTGGGCATGTTGCAGTGACTTATTCTGTCTGTATCAGAATAGGCTGGGCCCTCCATCTTTGACAGTCTCACTTTATCTCTTTATTAACACCTAGTGGCATGCAATAATGCACTTGGTAAAAAGACCTCCCTTGATGTCCCCATTAACCTGTTTGTGTTTACAGCTTACCCAAGGTAAATATGGCCTCATTCTATCAGAGAATTTCCCCTTTGTTCTATGCAATTCTCCTGCAGCTTCATACTACCTTGTTTTATCCTTCTCTCAGTACTGAAATGTTAACTTTTTCTTTCCAAAGATGCTCCCTGAGTATTCACAGCATTTTGTTTCAATTTCATATTTTGAGTACCTGCTGTTGTTTTGATTTTCAGTGAGTCATTTGATAGACTGATATTCCTATTTCTAAAAAGCTGTCCAGTTAATCATGAGTCACATTGCCATGGCTTGCCTAACTATTGATCTTGCGAGAGTTAAAGATGTACATGGTTTTGTGCTGATGACCATAGTTAAGGTACAATCCTGACTTGCCAAGAAACCAAAGCGTTTTCAGCTAATTGAAAAACATGTGGCACATGCTAAAAGTCTGAAATAAAAACCAAAAATGCTGGTAGTATTTTAGCAGGTCAGAGGGCACCTGTCAAGGGAGAAACACACCTCATTCAACTAAGATGCTTCAGAAGTTGAAAATCAGTATGGGGAAAGATTACCAAGATCAAAATTGCAATGCCAATTGCTGTTACTCCATACGCAGATTGGTAGTTTAGTAAGTAGTTGTATTAAGAACTGTTTATGGACTGTTGCTCCCAGTCTGCTACTGCAGTTTACTTTCATTAAAGACTGCTATGATAACTATTGGAAGAATGATGATACAGTTTCAGAATGATTAATATATCATGTGTGATGGAGTGTAGTTAAACAACTGAAAAAATTAATGTCAGTAGCAAATGGATTTAATCTAGATAAATAGTGTAGAATCCAAAGTGGTCAACTTTAAAAAATGATGATCTATTTAGTCTGTGTTTCACCTGATACACCTTGTGATTACTGTAAAGTTTCTGATTTAAAGTTGGCTCACTATACAGTTATAAATGCTCCATTATTCCTTTAATTTATTATCTGGTTTTTGTCCATGACTAGCTAGCAACTCCTGGAAAAGTAACTCTTGCCAGTTTACATTTCCATTTGGCACAACTCTTCTTGAAACTATATATGCAGTTTGGCTTTGTCTTCTCTAGTATGAGGGACCTTCTGAAAGGTTTTCTGAAATTTAAAATGCTGCACTATTAGCAGGATTTGCTTCATATTTTTAAATCATTTAAAATATTTAGTGTATAACCTTGTCTAGAGGTTGTGTTATACAGTGTCTTGTAGAAGTATTCATCCCCCAATCCTCTGTTCACATAAATGAGTATTACAACCTTTGATTTCGATCAGTTTAACTGAGAATTCTTATTTGTAACCCCATTATTTTTTTTTCCCCCCACAGTAGAGCCAAAAAAGCAGGGAATGTTATAAAGCATGCAAACTAAAAATTCAAAAACTGAAATGTCAGCACTTCATCCTCCTCCCCCTCTTCTATTCCCCATTCTGGCTCCTTATCTCTACTTGCTTGCCTATCAACTCCCCCGGGTCCACTCCTCTTTTCCTTTCCCCTGTGGTCCATTCTCCTCTCCTATTAGATTCATTCTTCTCCAGCCCTTCACATTTCTTACCTACCTGGCTTTCCCTATCACCTTCCAGCTATCCTCCTTTCCTGCCCTTTACATTTCTTACCCTCCTGGCTCCACCTATCAACTTTTAGCTATTCTTCCCCTTCCCCCACCTTTTTGCTGTGTTGTCTTCCCCCTCTTTCCAGTCCTGAGGAAGAGTCTTGGCACAAAACATTGACTGTTTATTGATTTCCATAGATTCTACCAGACCTGCTGAGTTGCTCCAACATTTTGGGTGTGTTGCTTTAGATTTCTAGCATCTGCAAAATGTATCACATTCACCCCCCTTTGCTGAGTAGTGGGCAAGTTATTGGAAGGTATTCTAGAGGACTGGATATGAGTATTTGGATAGACTTTGACTGATTAAGAATAGTCAACATGTTTTCATGCATGGTAGAGTTTTTCAAGGAAGTTACCAGGAAAGTTGGATAAAGGATGTTGTCTTGTTACAAGAATTATCCCTTGTAATAATGATCAAGGAGGCACAGAGAGAATCTGTAAATACCGTTAAGTACCTTTATGGTCTTAAAGGAAGAACGTGAAATTACACAAATATCTCTGAGCTTCCCTGACAATCCATGAACAGTCAAAGAACAGAAAATATAATAGTTTAAAAAGGAGTTTCTGCTGCTAGCCAAATGTTCCTCATTGTCCCATTTCAAATCTCCACGTCTGTGGGGCAGCTCACATCCCTGATGGTGAACTTTCTATCCAGTCATTGCTTTAATATATTTGGAGCTCCTGACTCTTATCGTGTTCCCTATCAGTTGAACTGATGGATCTCCATCCTATTGGCTCAAGGTCACCTGCCCTACCTGGTCACCTCCTTAATGGCTGTAGTCCAGGACTACAACCAATGTTGTTTTGTATTTCTGCCCCCCAGCCTTGCGTATTTACTCCTTTCAACTCTTAACTGGTCCAATCCAGTCAAAGCAGGTGACTCAGACACTGAGTCTAACCTGATTCCAGATGGCTTCTTTGGTAGGTCTGGCACTTTACATAATACAGTTTACATTGATGTCTGAGAATGGTCTCGGATTTAGCAGGTCATTACCTAAGCTCCTTGGTGTCCACATTCAATTGTTCTGCTTAGATTATCCCAGAGCAAAAATCAGTTGAGTTCACAAAATGGGGGTGGGGTGAGGAGGACCAACAAAAACCATTGCTTTGTAAGTCTCTATTAGCCTTGCACAAAATTTGCCCATTCCTACTTGCAAAATTGCTCGCAGGTTAGGACTGTGCTTTTGGTCGTTGTCCTGCTGAAAGACGAACTTCCTCCCCAGTTAAAGCTTTCTGGCAGAGGCTGACAGGTTTTTATCCACGATTTCGCTGTATTTAGCAACATACATCTTTCCGTCAATCCTGACCAGATTTCTGGTCCCTGCTGCTGAAAAGCATCCCCCCAGCATGATGTTTATTCCACCACACTTTACAGTAGAAATGGTGTTACCTGGCTGATTCGCAGTATTATCTTTACACCACACATACTATTTAGTGTTGAGGCCAAAAAGTTCCACTTTAGTCTCATCCCATAGCCACCTTCACATCTTTACAGTATCTTCTTAGTGATGCTTTGCAAAGTCTTTACGGGCAAGAATATGTTTTTTTATTTTAGCCGTGTCTCCTTGCTTGCCTCTCTTCCATAAATATCTTTGTTGTGCAAGGCCTTAGAGATTGTGTGGAGCCATGAACTTCATCTCCAGTTGCAGCCACTGACTTCTGTGGCTCACTTAGGGTGACTGTTGGCATCGCAAAAGCCTCTAATAAGTGCCATTGTTCTCTAGTGCCTTAAGTTTAGAGGGACAGCCTAGCTTAGCTGTGATTTCATATTTCTTCCTCTTTTCATGGTGGGCTGCACTGAGCTCCAAGGTATGTTCAGTACCTATGAGATGGTCTTGTATACTTTCCCTGATTTGTGCTTCTCTATTATCATTTCTCTGACTTGTCTTGAATGCTCTTGTCTTCATTCTGGTTTGGTCTGTTGAAAATCTACCGTACTGTTGAACCTTACAGAGAAAGGGGGTGTTTTATCCTTATGAATTCATTGAAGACAGGTGATCCTCTAATTTTCTACGTCAACAAGTTGGGTGAGTTGGTAAGGTACTTGTACCCGAGGAAAGTTAACTTTGTAATAAAAGGAGATGAATAATTTTTCAGCCTCTTTTTTTAATTTTGTAAATTGAGGACAGGTTTTGGAAATTTTCTTTTGATTAGCTCAAAAAATCCTACTTCCATATATTTTATATGGGGTTGTGGGGAGTTGAATTCTTTTGCAAGACACTGTATGTTTCTCTTCCCTGTAATAATGAAATGATTTTGTAGTTGGACAAGTTGGGCAATGTTCATTCATTCAGCTGGAGAATAGACCAAATGCGGGTTTTTTCTTTCTCACCTTTGTTTCATTGTGACTCCATAATTTATTTTAACTTTGCTTAGGGGGTATAAGATAATGCTTTAATGCAAGTGTGTGTGGTACAGGGGATTGTGAACTGCAAGGTTTTCATTTATTTATTTTTTTTCCCCATTTCCTTTTTTCCAGAATCTTGGCTCTGGAGAAGCTGGGGGCGGTATTCAATCAGGTTTCCTTTTCTCTGCAGTATACTCCGAGGAAGTTTGTCATTCACCCTGAGAGCAACAATATCATTGTCATTGAGACTGATCACAATGCTTACACTGAGGCCACCAAAGCCCAACGCAAACAGCAAATGGCTGAGGTAACTTGATCATCATCGCTGCAGTTTCTGTTAAATCCAATAAAAATAACAAAATACTAGTTACTATGCAACGGTATGGGAAAAATAACTGGATAGGTTGTTTCTTTGTATATTTAGACCATAAGACAATTGGAAAAGAATTAGGCAATTTGATCCATCAGCTCTTCTGCCATTCCATCACAGCTGATTTTATTATTCTTCTTAAACCCCATTTTACTTCCTTCTCGTAACTTTTGACAGGCTTACTGATCACAAACTTTATCAACAAACATAAGAAAATCTGAATAGATGCTGGAAATCCAAAGCAACACACACAAAATACTGGAGGAACTTAGCAAGTCAGGCATCATCTTTGGAAAAGAGTAAACAGTTGACATTTCAGGCCGAGCCCCTTCATCATGACCAGAAAGGAAGGGGAGATGTCAGAGTAAGAAAGTGGGCGGGGAGAAAGAAGTGCAAGGTGATAGGTGAAGCCTGTAGGGGGGGAGGAGTGAGTAAAGAGCTGGGAAGTTGATTGGTGGATAAAGGGCTGGAGAAGAGGGAATCTGATAAGAGAGAACAGAAGACCATGGAAGAATGCGAAGGGGCTGGAGCACCAGGGGGAGGAGATGGGCAGGTGAGAAAGGGAAGCAGGAATGGTGAGGGGGATAAATTACTAGAAATTAGAGAAATTGATGCTCATGGCATCAGGTTGGAGGCTACCCAGGAAGGTGTTGCTCCTCCAGCCTGAGTGTGGCCTTGTCGTGGCAGTAGAGAAGGCTAACATATAGGAATGGGATGTAGAGTTGAAATGAGTGGCCATTGTAAGTCACACTTTTTGTTGTGGAAGGTGCTCAGTGAAGTGGTCTCCCAGTCTATGTCAGTACTCACCGGTGTACAGTAGGCCACACTGGCAGCACCGGTTACAGTAGATGATCCTAACAGACTCACAGGTGAAGTGTTGCCTCACCTGGAAGAACTGTTTGTGGCCCTGAATGGTAGTGAGGGAGGTGGTGGTGTGGCAGGTGTTCAGCTTGCAAGGGTAAGTTCCACGAGGGAGATCAGTGGGGAGGGACAAATGGACAAGGGAGTTACATAGAGAACAATCCTTGCAGAAAGTGGAAGGTGGGGGGAGGGAAAGATGTGCTTGGAAGTGGGATCCCCCATTGGAGATGGCAGAAGTTATGGAGAATTATGTATTGAACGAGGAGGCTAGTGGGTTTGTATGTGGGGACAAGAATAATGATATCCCTGGTGTGGTGGTGAGAGGATGGAGAGAGGGCAGATGTGCGTGAAGTAGAAGAGATGCAGATGGAGGAAGTGGAGCTCCTTTTTTTGAAGGAGGACATCTTTTGTTGTGGAATGAATAGCCTCTTCCTGAGAGCAGATGCAGCAGAGACAGAGAAACTGAGAGGAGGGGAAGTGGAGAAAGATGGGAAGATGTATAGCTGTGAGAGTTAATGAGTTTATAAAAGCTATCATGGTCGGAGACAGATCGAGAAAGGGGAGAGAGATGTCAGAAGTGGACCAAGTAAGTTTGAGGGCAGGGTGAAAGTCGGAGTTGACAAGCTCAGCATGGGCGCAGAAAGAGTTTGGGGAGCGGTGTTGATGTAGGCTTGGAATGTGGACTGTTCTATGTAACCGACAAAAAGGCAGGCATAGCTGGGTGCCGTGCGGGTGCCCATGGCTACACCTTTGGTTTGAGGGAAGTGGAAGGAGCCGAAGGAGAAGTTATTGGGAGTGAGGGCCGGTTCCACCAGACGGAGAGGTGTGGTGGAGGAGAACTGGTTGGGTCTGTTGTCCAGAAAGAAGTGGAGAGCTTTGAGGCCCTCCTGACAGGGGATGGAGGTGTATAGGGACTGGAAACCCATAGTGAAAATAAGACCACCAGGTCCACGGAACTTGAAATCATTGAAAAGATCAAGACCGTGTGAAGTGTCCCGGATGTAGGTAGGATGGGATTGAATCAGGGGCTAAAACAGAGTAGAAATGTGCAGACACAAATTCATTGGGGCAGGAGCGTGTAGAAACAATGGATTTGGATAGTCAGGTTTGTGGGTCGTGGAGGAGCTAGAAATGGGATATGTGGTGTAAAGAAACTATGTGGTTGGTGGCAGTAAATGGGAGATCCCCAGAGTGAAGGCCAGTGATGGTGTGGGAGATGATGCTTTGGTGCTCTTTACTGGGGTCTTGTTCAAGGGGTAGGTAAGAGGAGGTGTCTGAGAATTACCGCCTGGCCTCAGCAAGGAAGAGGTCAGTCCACCAGTCTGCTATAGCACCTTCCTTATCTTTGAGTTTAGTGGTGAGGTAGGGATTGGTGTGGAGAGCAGCATGTTCAGAGTGAGTGAGGTTTGAACTGGAGAGAGGAGTGTTAAAGTTGAGACAGCAGATGTCTCGTTGGCAATGAGAAGACCCACAGCAGGCAGAAGACCAGAGTGGGGTGTCCAGGAAGAAGGGGAGGGTTGAAGATAGGAGAAGGGGTCATTGGTCCGGGGTGGAGAGTCCTTGTCAAAGAAGTAAACATGGAGAGGGAAGTGACAGAACAAGTGCTCAGCAACATTATTGAGGGCAGGCTTGGGGACAAAAGTGAGGCCCATACTGAGGACAGAACTTTCTGCCTCAGGGGAAGGTCAGAGTGAACTGTGAAGACCTGGTATGGATTAGAGCTGGGATCAGAGTGGGGGAAGAGGGCTGCTCGAGGAAAGAGGAGTGTTCGGTGTTCAGGGAAGGTGGGGTGGGAGGAAGAGGGAGGCTTCGTGGACTCAGTCTGTGGAGTAGGCTAGAAAGACGCGAGATTGCAAATTGCTGGTGAGGGAAGGAGAGACTGGGATGTCAGTGGCAGCAAGTAAAGTCTTGGCCTTGCTGTCGTTTAAGGTCCGGGCTGGAGTTCAAGCTAGCAGTCATGCAATTAGCAGTATGAAGGTGTCCGGGGTCTTGGAACCGGCATTGATAGTGGTGGAGTCCAGGTTTTGAATCCGTTGCGGATTGTCGGAATTGGCGTTGGCAATATTAATTTCACCAGTACAGAGCTGTCCAGAGCCATTGGGGTCAGGGATGGATTTGGAGAGATTCATAATCTGGGGGCATCTAGTGGTATTGAGGTCCAAACAGACCTCGATAACCAAGAACCTCTGGCTTTAATATACCCAATGACTTGGCCTTCACAGTCTGTGGTGAATTCCACAGATTTGCCACTCTTGTCTAAAGTAATTCCTTCTCATCTCTGTTCTGAAGGGAGATCCTTGTATTTTGAGATTGGGCCTTCTGGTCCAAGACTTCTGCACTGTGGACCGTAGATTTCGGTTAATTGGGACCAGTACATTTTGGCCCAATTAGTGACTGTCCTAATTAGTTGAGAGGTATGAGAAGGTCAAAGTACTGTTTGACCGAGTAACAACTTAATGTTCTTAAATGAAATACAGAATAAATTAGAACACTGCCAAAGGCTCCACAGTACTATAAAACTGTATTAGTTCCTAATAGTTATCGACACAGGAATATATCTGCCGTGTTCAAAATCAACGCACCATCTAGTACAGATAGTGAACTACTGTCATGCAATGTTTTATAGATATTGCATCCTTCCAATTGTTATTGTAATATTGAAGATGATTGTTGATACTTTCATAATTCCTAACTTGTTAAAGCAGTGAAATCATCTTATTTTCATTCCCGTCTGTTTTTGACATCTCCAAGCCTGAGTGCTTGGAACCCCTGGTGAGCAAAACAGTTCCTGTTTCTCGCCAACTATCCGTGACAAAACTCACTGCTTTATGAACACAAACACACACAGCTGATGCTATTTAAAGGCTGATTGCTCTAAGTATGGTGTGGTGTCTAACCACTACTCAAATGCAGGTGACTAATGCTAGTTAGAAACTGTTTGCCAACAATGTCCTGTCCCAAATAAATGAAGGGAATCCCGGCTATTTTCTCGATTTTGTTCTTTAAGTGTCATCCCAAGTAAACAGCTGTCCCGATTAACGCATGGCCCAATTAACCGGAATCCTCTGTATTTGTGAGTTGTATTTTCTCAACTGTGTAGATATTTGAGTTATTAATTCATTGTGTTTAACAGCATAAAATGTAGTTACATAGATTATTTTTCCTGCTGTGTCATCCTAAAATAATGCAAATATCATCTGTTTTAAAGGAAATGGTAGAAGCAGCTGGAGAGGATGAACGAGAATTGGCAGCGGAGATGGCAGCTGCTTTCTTGAATGAGAATTTGCCTGAATCCATATTTGGATCCCCCAAGGCAGGCAGTGGACAGTGGGCGTCAGTTGTTCGAGTAATGAACCCCATCCAGGGCAACGTGTATGATCAGATCCAGCTGGAACAGAATGAGGCAGCATTCAGGTATGCAAAACATAGCTACTTTAATATAATCATTACTAAATTGCCACTTGTTTTCTTTTGGTTAAAATTACTGAGTACGTGGGTTTTTAAAAGGTAAAATGGATGTCACATTATTACTGTAAGGGCATCTCATAAATTTGAATATCTTCGATACTTTCTTAGGTTAGTTATAGGGAGCAGGGCCCATAGAACATTAATAGCAAGACATATTCTCAAAAATCTGAATGAATGTGTAAACTGATGTTTCAGTAATTTTAGACTGTCTTTTATTCCTCTCCATGAATGTGTTGAGATTAAGGTCAGGTATGTTCTTTGAGGAGCTGGCCTATATTAACACCAGTGTTCTGTGTTTCCAGTGTTGCTGTTTGCAAGTTTGCAAATGGTGGTGATGATTGGTATGTTCTAGTTGGGGTCGGCAAGGACCTGATCCTCAATCCTCGTTCAATTGGAGGTGGATTCATTTACACATACAAACTAATCAACAGTGGTGAGAAACTTGAGTTTGTGCACAAGGTGAGGCTGCAGTGCATATAAAAGAGAGGTTACAAATTGCATATTTTAATTTTTTTTCTCATGTCTCCAGTACTTGTAACACGCAGGATCTTTCTGTTGAACCTGTTTCTGTGGAATGTTTCCAGCTTGCTTCTGTTTGCCTTTCTGTCCAGTAACTCCACTGGCTTAGAATCTGTGTACAGTCAAACTTGATTATGATTGCAATGCTTCTTGGTTGGATGTTATCCTGCCTCACTTGGTTAAATATTGGGAAACAAAGCCCCAATTTCAAGAGTGCTCAGAACTGCTTTAACAGTCCCAGTAGTGTATGTGACACAAAACTTGGCACTGCATCCAAGTCTAATTACCATTATTCTAGTTTGATAGGAAGATCAAACACAGGGTGTTTGTGAATTTCAATTGTAACTTTTAGCACCAACCAATATAATGTAATTTGATATTTGCAATTAAACAACTACAGTAATTTGTATAGTCAATGATATCACATGTGCTTATATTTTTATATTGATTCTCTTCCCTTTACCCTCAATCTTCCTGCAACAGACATCCATTGAAGACGTTCCAACGGCAATTGCCCCTTTCCAGGGCCGTGTTCTTGTGGGTTTGGGAAAGCTCTTGCGCATCTATGATCTGGGGAAGAAGAAGCTGCTGAGAAAGTGTGAAAATAAGGTACAACTATTAAAGGTTTCTGGGTGTTTTCTGTGGCTAATCTGTTTAGAGCTGATAGCCATGAATTGTGATCCAATTATGCAAGGCCAGTTGCAATAATACTCCTCAAGTTCCACATTGTGATAGAAAGTGAGTAAGTAAGGTATTCTGGCAAAGCAAAGAACCTGGACTTCATGTGTACTGACTAACTTGGACAATGTTGGTGGTGGTACTGAGTAGATTATTATAACCACTGGCAGATTACTGGGCGCTGATTGGAAGTCTGTGTGGGGCACCACTCCTCGCACAGACACTAGAGTAATGTGTGGTTAAGTGCCTTGCTCAAGGACACCGCTGAGACTCGAACTAGCGACCTTCAGATCACTAGACAAATGCCTTAACCACTTGGCCACGTGCCCAACAATGAATTTGAAGTTGTATCGACATTTTACAGGAGAATGTCGGGGTAGCAATCTGTCACATGTAGCTTAATGCAAGTTGGATGATGCAACAAGACAGTGATTTGAAAGATGAGAGTAATTCTTCAGAAGAGTGGTTTAAAAAGAAGAAAAATTGTGTTTTGAAATAACTAAGTCAGTGTCCAGACCTTCAGCCAATTCATGCTGTGGCAATGAAACAGTCTTTAATGGAGGAATTGTCTAAATTTCCTCTTTGCCATTGTGCAAGTCTGATCAGCTGTCATACAAAACGTTTAGCGGAGGTTATTGATGCTAAAGGATGCTCGACCACATAATTTTTCCAGCCTGGACTGTGAATGATTAAACAATATATTTAATAAAGACATGAAGTACAATTTTTTATGTTATTAATTTAGGCAGATTGTATTTGTCTATTATTGTGACTTAGATGAAGATCAGTCCACATTTTAAGGGTAATTAATACAGAATATCAAGTATTTGCAAAGGGTTCAGAAGCTTATTCCTGCAACTGTACACTGACAACTCAAGGTACGGTGTTTAGCACAGAACTGTATGTGAAATGAAAAGATATTGTCTAATCCATAGGTAAACTTGTTAAACTCCCTATTTTGCTGAAAGTGATATCCATAAGCCATCCGGATGGCTCTTGACGTGAGTTGGCAACAGCACATGACGAACGTCGAGCTCTATGACGACCTACCGATGCTCACCACTAAAAATTGAGGCGAGAAGACTGCAACTAGCGGGGCACTGTCTATGCCACCCCGAGCTACCTGCCAGCCTAGTCAAATGGGAGCCCAGGCTTGGGAGGATGAACCCTGGGCGATGGTCAACACACTCCTAGAAGACAGCGGCATGGCTAATGTAGATGAACTGGACACTCTGATGAGGGAGAAGTGGAGAGTCCATCATTGTGCCCGACGCCAGCCCCCTAGGCCTGAGTTGACGTAGTTGTAGTAGTAGTAGTAGATATCCATAAACTATATCAAAGTACCTAAAGAAAAAGAACAGATTTCACACACAACCATTACCTTGTTAACAGCTTCTCAAGATGTATTTAAATTGGATATATGAGGAAGAGAATAAGAAATAAAATCAAGAATGGGCTATACAGCTCAGAAAGTTCATGGCTGCTCTTTTAACTTCAGCCCTGCGTTTTTGCACTACTCCTTATTTCCTTGATTCCCTTAAGGTCACTCTTCTTCCAGTGAAGCAACCAGAAAAGTCTGCTTAAACACAAGGAAATCTGCAGATGCTGCAAGTTCAAGCAACGCACACAAAAAATGCTGGTGAACGCAGCAGGCCAGGCAGCAACTATAGGAAGAGGTACTGTACCTCTTCCTATAGATGCTGTCTGGCCTTCAGTGTTCACCAGAAAAGTCTGCTTCCCAGTTTGGTCATTTTCATTGCAACTGGCTCTTAATCTGAATGCACAAAGTTAGTGAGACTGATGCCTTCTAGTTTATTACCCAGCATTTGACACCCTTCCTTCATTCACCAGTTTATTGGATATTAGAGTGATATTTGTGGAGGAATAATTTGCATCTTATGGGATCGATATTGATGGGAAGCAAACAAGAATCGGTAAAACTGCTGCTCCTGAAAAATGTTGCTGTTAGTGCTTCTGTTATTTTTGATCCTGATGGTGAAGAGCTGATTGAAAATTCAAACTCGCTACATTGCCACTGATAATCAAGGGAAAGGGGAAAACAACAGGAAAGGAGAAATTATCTTTTTCCCCTCTTCTAATTTTTTTTTGCATTAGAGGTAATACTGTGGCCATTACATTGCAACTCATATCCAGGTGAAAGGAGTATAGAAGGCAGCATTGCTGGAAAACCAGAAGTAAAAAAAAATCTTGTTTGAATTGAGCATCATGTGTAACTTCATTTATTTCAGCACATTCCAAATTTTATTGTGGCAATCCACACCATTGGGCATAGGGTGATTGTATCAGATGTTCAAGAAAGCTTCTTCTGGATCCGTTATAAAAGAAATGAGAACCAGCTTATCATCTTTGCTGACGATACGTTACCCCGCTGGATCACCACGGCTTGTCTCTTAGACTACGAAACCATGGCAGGTGCTGATAAATTCGGCAACATCAGTGTGGTAAGTGAAATTTTACACTCTCTTAATCCCTGTGGATCTGAGTAGTTGGCAGAGGTTCGATTCTTAGCCATGTTCTTGGAGCTTTGGGGCACTGTGTTTTAGGTAGCTGCTGAATAGCTGATTAGTTGTGTCTGAATCTGAAAGTGATGCCTTTGGTTCCCTGATCGATCGGCGATCAAAGTAGAATTGGTATAGGAAGCAGTTACAGAGGCTATTCAACCATAAGAAATCCATTCATCTGTTATTACACACATTATGGAAAAAGTGAGGGATGTAATTGCTTCAGAATGTTGTGGTGGCCCCATTGTGTAATATAAACTATCCACCAGAGAATTCCTGTATGCAGGCTGGTGTTCATCTCTCTTTTTTCCTCTTTGCCCTTGATAAGATCAAGTGTTTGATCACTGAGGTTCTCTTACTAATTACTTGGCTGTGATTACAGAATTTACTTACTGATTGGAATCTCTGCAGTACAGCTGCCTATCCTACACTTATGTTTGAAAAATTCCTCCCGTATGGGATATTTGTAGGAATTGCAATTAGTTTAGCTCAAAATTCCTGTGAAGTCAACAGAAAGATGAATGGGTAATTGGCCAGATGACATTTATCTGAGCTCGTGCTTCATAGTCACTGTCCTTTTTATGTATGCAGTTTATGCGATTTGAAGCTATGTTGTAAACTATCAGAGCCCCATTCATACAAATTGTGTGGTTTTAAAAATACAAAGACAAATTAAGTGTCCCAAATAATAACTGTCATACATTGTTACAAGAGATTCTGCAGCAGCTGGAAGTGCAGAGCAACACACACAAAATGCTGGAGGAACTCAGCAATTTAGGCAACATCAGTGGAGGAAATTGATGTTTTAGGCCAAGACTTCTGCCATACATTATGTTCTCTTTTGACTGGCTGTTTATTTACTGTGTTTCTTAGATTAAGCACCTCTGCAGTGCATTAAAATGATTTATTTAGCATGCTATGTGTGTCTCTGGGAGAAGATGACAAGAAGTACAAGTAATTTTTATTAAGAAGCAACTTTGACCACTGCAGGTGAGGTTGCCACCAAACACAAGTGATGATGTTGACGAGGATCCCACGGGGAATAAGGCATTGTGGGATAGAGGTCTTCTCAATGGAGCTTCCCAGAAGGTATGCTGCTGCTGTTGCTGTGATTTCTGGGCATAGGCCTAAAGTATAGCATTGACATGTGTTGTCACTCAAATAGAGAGATTTGTTATCTGCGAGTGCGTTATTCATGTGTAGTAAAATTTGAATTGTTATAACGGTTATTGGCATAAGCAATCCTGACTGTGGCCACTAAATAATTGACAGTAAGTGTGCTTATATTTTCATAATTATAGTAATCAACTGTCTTAGTCATGAGATGCAAACTCAATTCACACCTAGAATCATGTCCTGTTATTGCACAATGCAGTGACATGGATCAGAAGTGGGGCTGGGGTCTTTTCTGCAGCAAGGGAATTAACTAAGAGTACCCAGAAAATGAAAAAAAAACTGCTGGAGGAGCTCAACAGGTCAGGCAGCATCTCTGGAGGGAAATGGATGTTCAGTATCTTAAGTTGAGACCCTTGTCTAAATGTGGAAAATTCTTGAAGATTGGAATGTAGTAAGTTTAAACCTAACCATAAAAAGGAAAGAAGGGACATGGGGTGGCGGGGGAGCATCAGTTACGGAGACATTGCTAGAATCTAACATAGAGGATGTGATGATGGGACAGTGGGGTTAGACAAGATCCATATGAAGTGAGCTGCAGTTGGAATTGGAAAATTACATTGCAGCTTTCAGAACCCACCATATGTTGAGTGTGCTTTCTTGTGTTAAAGTAAACATTTAATGCATGAATAATGTGCTAAGTTTCCTTCATTGTGGGAAACCTTTAAGAGTACTGAATGATGATGTGATCACACAGTGGGTTTTCTAGCCTTTTCTGCATTAGCCTGCATTGTGCTTCTCGAACTACATTTGGCTAACTCATTCATTTCATCCTTCACTAACATGTTGTGGTTCTCTAACTTAATTCTGTTCTTCATTCAGGCCGAGATCATTGTTAATTATCATGTGGGAGAGTCGGTGCTTTCCCTGCAGAAGACAACATTAATCCCTGGTGGTTCAGAATCTCTTGTGTACACAACGCTCTCTGGGGGCATTGGGATCCTGGTCCCGTTCACATCACATGAGGTAGCTTTCTTTAAGTCTTAGTTGCTGTAACTCCTGGTTGGTGTTGTGATGTAATTTTTATTTTGAATTCTTTTGTTGGAAATGTAAACTTCTGTTGATAAGTTGCAGATGTTTCCAAAAGTGGCATGTTTTTAATGTGAGATAAAATAAACCATGTCAGGAATGGACTGTTAACCCGACATTGTGTTAGAACATTTGATTAGATGGCAGTTGGAGCAGTAACTCTTCGGCAGTTTGCATCTCCACCCCGCCTATCTCACAGGTGCCATAGTCATTGATCATTACATTTAAATATAGCTGTGGCAAGGCCAGCACCCTTGGTTCAAACCCATTGCTAAATCACAACAACTTGAAAGACTTTTGAGACCATTCCTTAAAAAGAGCCATTATCTCACTTTTAATATTTTTAAGACATTGGATGCTTCTAATTTTTGATGTGTTGGGTTGATGTCAATGTGCTTGGAGGTGCATTTTATTGAGAGAGCTCCATTCTTGTGTAAGTGGCTGAAATAAATGTCTCTGAATTTGTTGAGAATGGCTATAACATTGTTCTCACATTGATCAAATTGGTTTCTTTCCTATTCCTTTCTGGGATAGTGTATTTCCCCCAAAATGGTGCTGCAAAAATAGCTACATTGACATTAAGGGAGTAGTTTTTTGTGTAAATCTTGAGTTCATTGAGCTTCTGCAATCCATTTTAAACTAAAATTTGATCTATTTTTTGCCCAGGACCATGATTTCTTTCAGCACCTGGAGATGCACATGAGATCAGAACACCCTCCCCTGTGTGGCCGTGACCATCTGAGTTTCCGCTGTTACTACTTCCCTGTGAAGGTAGATCCAATTTTAGTTGTACTTGTTGCTAAACATCGCTTTAATGATTTTTTAAAATCACTCATTTATTCTGTGGGTCTTGCAGCTTCATAGATCCTTGATCCTAGCTGGTGGAGTATCTAAGCTTCTTTCATTGTTTCATTGTGTAGATCTGCTACAATGCAATAGTTACGTTCCTTGCATTAAGAAAACTTGCACTATAGAAGGAGGCGATACTGCAGAACAGGCTGTAGTTACTTTCAAAGCACAACTTTAAACAGTTATTCACTATCGTCAAAGCACTATAACCAATGTGGCCCATGTAATGCATAGTGTTTCCTAATTCATCAATTGCATTATAACTAATTCACCTGTTGGACACATGTTGTAGTAGAGTTGTGTGTATTAGAACATAGGGCAGTGAGGCAGAGGGAACATGTGCCAAATTAGGAGCGAAGGGTTAGATTAATTCGAGATGGTTTAATGTCATTTCCAGGACACAAGTGTGAGGAAGAACAAAATAATCGTTACTCCAGAACCGGTGCAGCACAAAAAACACAATAAGATACAATTTTTAAAAAGCACAATAAATACATAAGGTAGCTTATTTACATATGTCCGTAAAGTGGTGCTAGGTACAGGAGTGTCTGTACATAAGGTGACTGATAGGTGTTCAGACTGTGGGAGAAAACCCAAGCACCTGAAGGAAACCCATGCTCTCAGAGAGGAAGTACAAATTCCTTACAGACAGTGGTGGAAATTGCACTGTGCTTCTGCAATATTTTGCTGGTTAAAGAGGAAAAGCAAGGATAATTTACCATTGTGTTTTTATGGGTTTCTCATCTGTCACTTAGCTTGATCCTTGTTTTCAAATAAACACGACCTCAGAATTCACTAGGACCAAGGTGAGGAGAAATTTCTTTAGATTAGAGGGTGGTGAGTCTGTAGAATTCATTGCCAGAGATGATTGGAGATCAAGTCATTGAGAATACTCAAGCTGAGATTGATAGTTTCTTGGTTAGCAATGGGTTTGAGAGTGATAATAAATTGGCCATGATGGAATAGCAGATCAGACTTGATGGGCCAAATGGCCAGTTGTGCACCTATATCTTATGCTATACACTACTGGGGTATGGGGCCTGCGAGGGTGTGCGCAGTGCTGTATGGATGATCTGTATAACTGTAACCCTCAGGTTCGGCTAGCGGCTTAATCTAGGGAAGGACAGCCTCCTTGAGGCCAATATTGTTTGGGTGAATGCTGTGTAATGTGTTCTCCTGTTACAAATCAGTACCATGAAATAACAAACAGTACACAATATGCAATTAAATGATTGAGCTTTATAATTATTAATTTGTGTATATGCTTAGTAAAGAAAAAAGGACAGGGGCCCATTCTCATGAAACCGTCTAACGCGCAATGTTGGAGGTCACCGTTCCATCCATTTGTTCCCTGTCAACCTCCGAGCGTTGCAGACCCTTGCTGCAGGTCCACTGTCCGGCGGTCTACCAGCTCTCTCTATTTGCGTCTTCTGTCTTCATGGCGCACCGACTAAAGACCGAGAATCCCTTCTGTCAGATCCACAACAAAGAAACAATGTGCCTCTCATTGGATGGCACACATTCCAAAGCCCCCGTGGAGGAGGGGAGAAGATGGCGCGCGCAGCTGCTCCGAAATGATATCGTATTTGTAAATAGGTACCGTGCACAATCCTGATTTGATGGAGACAGATGTGAGAATCACAGAGGAACATCTAGTGAAACTTCTGAAATGCCTGCTTCGCTGCCACTGCTACTGTGCGATCGAGAATCTCCGGAGGGGAAGGCCCCAAATCCTCGGCTTTGCCTATTGCCTGTTGCCGGGGCCGGGATCGAAGCTCTCGGCAGAGATGGTGCTTGGTGTCGGAGAGCTGGTCGGAGGCTCGAAGTTTTCGGACGGACTCGAGAGTCGGCTGTGGTCGGGTGCTGCATCGACAAGTTTGCAGCACTGGAAGCTCATGGCAGGGAGAGGTTTTCTTCCTTATACCGTCTGCGTGAGATGATGGGACTTTCGAGAGACTGAGACTTTTTTTTTACTGTGCCCATGGTCTGTTCTTTATCAAATTACGGTATTGCTTTGCACCGTTGTAACTATATGTTACAATTATGTGGTTTTTGTCAGTTTTTCAGTCTTGGTTTGTCTTGTGTTTCTGTGATATTGTGGAGGAACATTGTATCATTTCTTAATGCATGCATTACTAAATTACAATAAAAGAGGACTGCATGTCCTCGTAATCTAATCTCTAGTCATAACGCAAACATTGCTGCTATAGAGGAATCATTACATTAGCAGTGAAACCTTACAGCGCATTACAGTCTTCCCCCACCAAATATAGTCATGTCCTCATGATGTTGAGATAACTTGCCAACCCTTCCTGCAACACACAAAGCCCAACCCAGGTGTAAAAGGTAGTGACATAGCTCCCCAAAACGGTAGGGGTCACATTCTGTTTCCCTGGTGCTACATAGGCCAGCCTATCTGGTGGTCTCCTAATTCTCTGAGACCTCTGTTCTCCCTTACCTAACTCTTCAGGTTCCAACACTACTGGGTATACTTCTGGTCTGCCTGGCGAGGCCTTCCACTGGCCTCTCACTCGTGCCCACGGCAACTTGGACCCCTCTGTCCCATGGCCAACTCCTGCTTCATCTCTTGCAGGGTCCTGCTGCAACCCAGGCTGTCCACAGATAGCCCCCCCCACCCCCAAATTTCACTTGACTCAGCGAGAGAAGGGCTGGGAGCCTCTTCCTCAATCAACGGGGAGTTAGCAAAAGGCTGCATATACCACACATTCAAGTCTTCATCCTCTGAATCAGTATCCCTCTCAGGGGTGGCGGCTGGCTTAATCTCTCCTGCTGTTGGCACTGCAGTCGTCCCGCATTTCTGCAGAGTCCTCTTACCTAGGTGTAGACTCCAGGTCGGGCTCTGGGTCTACCTGCACCTCTTGTCCCAGGGGTAGCAGGTGGTTCCGATGGAGAATCTTGACAGACCCATTCCCATCCTCTGGTTTCACCCAGAAAATTGTTAGGTTTGGCATCTGACTCTCCACCACACAGGGTGTGGCCGCCCAGCGGTCAGCCAACTTATGTTTCACAGGTAGCCCCAAATTTCTTATGAGGGTCCCGTCTCCTGCCAGGAGTTGGGAAAACCTCACCTTTTGATCATACTGTCTCTTATTCCCTTAATTTTGCTTGGCAGCCGTGACCCCAGCTAATTCATAAGCCTCTTTCAGCTCTCTTCTCAGGTCAGACACATACTTCAGATGAGTCTTCGGTGGTAAGTCACCCTCGTCGGCCCCAGAACAAAGGTTAATGGGCAACCTGGCCTCACGCCCATCATTAAATAGTATGGCGAGTACCCAGTAGCTTCATTTTGGGTAACTGGGAACCAGATATCCAAGGTGTTCACTCCACCTGATCTTGCTGATTGAGCATGTCTAACAAAGTCTGATTAAACCTCTTGGGCTGGGGATCGCCCTGTGGGTGATAGGGCATGGTCCTTCTCAACTCCAAGCATGCCCAGTAACTCATGGATAAGTCTGCTCTCAAAATCCTGTCCCTGATCGCTTGGAGAGCCCATAATAATTGAAATACCCACTTTGGCCACCATGGATGTCCTCTCATCTTTGGTAGGAAAAGCCTGTGCATATCTAGTGTAGTGGTCCATGATGACTGAGACCTTTGCCATGTTGCTGGCATCGGGTTCTATTGACAGGAAATCCATACACACTAGGTCCAGGGGCCCCGCAGTCTGCAAGTGGGACAAGGGAGCTGTCTGCGTAGGTAGCATCTTTTGCTGTATGCATCAAATGCACGACTTGCAGTATTATTCAATCTCCGACTTCATTCAAGGTCAGTAAAACCAGTCTCTGAGCAATGCATAGGTCTTTTCAACCCCTGAATGTCCAGAATTATCATGAAGTGGCTTCAGTGCAATTCTCCAATACTTCTCGGGCAGAACCAGCTGGCAATGTGGAGGTCAGTCCGAGGGTGACGTGACCTGGTATAGGACTTGTTTCTGCAACGCCATCCGAGGCCATTCTTTCAGAAATGGAGGCACCACAGCATGTTTCGTCTTCTCCGCCTGAGCCACGTCTCCCTTTTCGACCGCTGACCAGATGGTACTGATGCCCGGGCTATCTTGCTGAGCAGCTGCCACTTCCCCAGAACTCAAATCCAGCAGTTGGTATGTCTTCAGAGCAGTCAGGTTACAGTAAACTTGGGGAATGGCGTCATCAGAAGTTCCCAATTGATCCACAGCTCGATCCTGCCCCTCCTTCCCTCTGCCTTCACCCCTGGGGCAGGAACGCTCTCCCTCTCCTCATCTCATCCTCATGTGTTCGTCAGGACCAAGCATCAGCATCAATGTTCCTACTTGCCGGCCAGTAATTAATCAGGAGATGTTGCCTGTAGTATGCAGGGCACAGTGGCACCTCTACTGTCACTTCAGTCTGAATATACAGCACAGACTGTCTAATCCATCTGCCTTGACTATGTGGGTGGCAGGATTCTTTTTTAATTTTCCCTCATATAAATGCTGTCTGGCTCATGAGCAGACAGAATTATATCCAGTCAAAGTAAAGATGAAAAATTCATTTAGAAAAGGTTTGAAATGTACTTCCTGGGGTTATTTTTTTTTTTAAAAATGAGAAATATGCTTCCTTGTACAGGCTTTTTCCCATGGGGCATATTGTATAATCATTGAGGTCTAACTGCTGCTGAGTAAGGAGGAGAAATTCTTTTCAAAAGCAAACAATTGTTAGATTAAAAAATTAAAGCAGCTATGGCAGATATTTTGACACAGGTACTGCATATATAAAATGCTTATAATTATTGCTACAAAATTACTTGACTGATTTCTTATGTCAAAAGAATGTTGGCTATGCTGGTATGGTTCTTCCCCTTTACCCTCCCTGCTCTCAACCAGAGCTACCTCAGTCATAGACAGTTACTGCCTGCGTTTCTGGGTTTGCCTTGAAAGTAGCCAGTGTAAATGACTGAAGCATATGCCAATAAACTGGAGAGTAATGGGGAAGGTGAGGTTCATCTTTATTCTCAGTTGTCCATGTGTATCTTTACTGAGTCCATAAGATAAGCATAATAAGGCCATTCAGCCCATTAAGTTTGCTTTGCTATTCCATCATGTGTAATTTATTATCCCTCTCAACCCCATTTTCCTGCCTTCTCCACGCATCATTTGACAGCCTTGCCAGTCAAGAACCTATCAACCTCTGCTTTAAATATACCCAGTGATATGGCCCGTGCAGCCATATGTGGCAAAGAATTCCACAGATTCACCAACGTTTGGCTAAATTTTTTGTTATCTATGTTCTAAATGGATGTCCTCAATTCTGGGGCTGTACCCTCTGGTTCTAGACTCCCCCACTATCTTTCTCCATATCCATTCTATCCAGATGTCTCAATATTCAATAGGTTTCAATGAGATACCCCCACCCCACCCCGAGTTCTTCTAAATTTCAGTGAGTACAGGCTCAGAGCCATCAAATGTTCCTCATACATTAACCCTTCCATTCCTAGGATTACTCGTGAACTGCCTCTGGACCCTCTCCAATGCCAGCACATCCTTTTTTAGACTAGGGGCCCAAAACTGCTCACAATACTACAAGTCTCACCAATGGCTTATAAATTAGCCTCAGTGTTACATCCTTGCTTTTATATTCTCGTCCTCTTGAAATGATACATTACTTTAAAATTGAGACTTAAACCTCTGTTCCTGTTTCATGCTTTATTTGGTTATTTAGCGGATACAGTAGGGTCTTAGGTAGGTACATGGAGCTTAGAAAAATAGAGGGCTATGCACTAGGGTAATTGTAGGCAGTTTCTAGAGCAGCTCAGCACAACATTGTGAGCTGAAGGGCCCATAATGTGCTGTAGATTTCTATGTTCTATTCCCTTTGCTTGAACTGACCTGATTAATGTACTTCTGTTTGCCTTTCCAGAACGTAATTGATGGTGATCTTTGTGAGCAGTTTAACTCTATGGATCCGGTTAAACAAAAGAGTGTGGCGGAAGAGTTGGACAGAACACCAGCTGAGGTGTCCAAAAAACTGGAAGACATCAGAACACGTTATGCATTCTAAAGTGCACTGTGTTAAATAACTGGTGCTGGTAGTCAATACAATGCCAGGAGATAGTAATAATGCCAGTACTCTCGCTATTCACCTGGATGAAGTTTTATCAATATTGAATGGACTGTAACCTTTCCTTGTAAATATGGTTTTGTACATTAAAAATGTTTAAAGTCTTTGAGTGGGAGGGAGCACACAGGGGTGGAGGCTGGATATAATGTTTTGCGAGTGCTTTCAGAGGTTGCTGTGTTTATAGCAGCCATTTTCCTAAGACAAACTTGCTTTCCAGTGTGTCTACAGTAAAATAAAATACCCGTTTTAATAAGTTATTGCTTTGTATTTCTTCTACAATTTGATTCTTTTATACTGAGAGGAAACAATAAGATCAGGGTGGTACATATTTTGCAACCTTTATTTGAGTAAATTTTTTACATATGCTGTCATCTGGGTCATGTTATGTTTTTGTCTGTTGTGCATAGTTGTTCACTGGTTATCAGAATTGCTAACTACCTGAGAGCAGCGCTCTCTTAATTGACTGACTCATCATAGTTGGTAGTAGTATCTAGTATGACTTATCAGGATAATGGGGTCCTCAGGCCAAACTTGAATCCCCATATTCTTGTGCAGAGTGGCTAACAATAAGTGACTGGTTAGTGGTCGGGTCTTTTGGTTGTACAGTCTTGCCTTTTGTAGCTGCTGCTTGTTTTCTGCAGAGGTTACTCTTATGTAGTGCAGCTCCCTCTTGAACAGATTCCTCCACATGTTGAGTGCAATGTCTTCAGTTTTTAGATGTAACATTGAATTTCTTCAGGCTGATTTTGACGTTATCTTTAAAGCATTTCATTTGCCTATTCAGATTGCTGACCTTCCTTCAACTGGCAGTAAGGGACCTGTTTGGGGGAGAGATGAGTTGGGCATCTGAATGACGTTATCTGTCTTTCGGAGTTGGTATTGCTTTCTTGTGGAGATGTGGTTCATGTTGGCCTCCTCCAGTAGGTTGGTGTTAGTGCATCTGTCCTTCCAGCTGATCCTCAAAATCTTCTGTAAGGTTCTTTGGTATTGTTCCAGGGCTTTCAGGTGCAGACCCCATTGATATCTCAGCACAGTCAGCTTCATTCATGTGCCTTTGCATCTTGTTCTTCATGCAGTAAGTTGGCATTTGGATTTCCAGAAAGAATATAGAAGCTTTATTACAAAGTTGCCAGGCTAGAACATGTGCTCTGAACTATTGCTTATGCTTAAGTCTCCCTTAATTTTTTAGAGTAGTTGAGTTACTTTAAGAGCAAGGTCAATTGCAGATTTATTTGTTCCAACAAATTAAGAGAATGCCACTAGTTTTTAAAGTAAGAATAAAAGCCGCTGGTGCTTAAGGTGCTTTAATCTATATAGTTTTAGATTACTATCCTCTGCACTTGTCCTGTCCATGTACTTGTCCAAATATCTTTAAGTAGTGGTTATGTACATGCCTCCACCATCTTTTTCCATATTCTGACTAGACTGTGTGAAAAGGTTGCCTTGAAGGTTAGTAATAAAATTCTCACATTGAACCTATACCCTCTAGTCCTTGATTCCCCAACCCAGCGTAAAGATTGTATGCATTGACCCTGTCTATATCCTTCATCAAATAGCTTGCAGGCTGAGAATATTTTTGTGGCCTAAATATTGTAACTGGGAAAATCAGGAATCAAAGGATTTGGGAGATCAGTGATGGCCCTGGGGAGGTGGGCTTTGGTTTGACTGTTCTTCCTCACCACCTCTGTGTGCTGCTGATTTGTCAAGAATTAGCTTTAGGGTAATTGTGAAGGATGTGATTTAACGCTTGTGTGAGAGGTCATTGGGTCCAGATCCAGATGGTGCTTTAGACATCATGGAACCATGCATCACTGTCCAAGGCCATGAATATCAGTCAGATCAGGTGTTTCACTGGACAGCAAATTTTTTCAAAAGTTTTTTTGTGGTTATGATAGACCGCTTGATGCTGAACATAAATATGTCAGACTACTTGTATCACATAGGAATCTGGAAAAGCAAGAAATTAACTTTCATTGAATGTGTGTTTAGTTGCATAGCAGTGCTGACAGTTTGCAATAGTCAATTAAACTAAAAATGTTTTGTTGATGATTTTTGTTTGCACTCAGTGTCAGAGTCTTCTCACTTAAGTGTCCCAACAATAATCAGCCATCATTGATGGATTCCATTTGCCTTGATGCTGTTTCTCTATGACTGCAATGTCCTAGGGAAACCTTTCACCATGCTCGTCACAGTGCCAAGATTTGCAGAGAAGTCATCCAGAAAGAATTGCAGAAAATGAATCTTCAGTGACACGTTGCACTTCATGGTTTTGTATGCTTGAAACATGTCAAACAGCTGCACTTAGTGTGGTGTTCTAGTTCCTTCAATGGAATTTTCTCCAGTCCCACTATAAGTTCTTTGAATGTACTGTCATTGTTGAATTATTTGATTTGTGGACCAACAAAAAATGCCTTTCCTAATCTTGACATTTGTTCCTCTGGGAAACATCTGTTTCAAATATTGAAATTGTTCACCTTCCTTGTTCATTGCTTTCACAAAATTTTCATAAGGCCCAGTTTTATATGAAGAGGAGGCAAAAATATCTTAGATCTATAATTGGTTAATGTCTCCTCTTCGTATAAAGCTGGGTTATATGAAATTTTGGCAAACAGCTTAGAGTGACCAAAACTTTAATGTAATGAGGTTCTTCAGCATGGCTGTCCCATTTGCAAATGAAACAACCGTACTTAGTGTATCCGAGCTGCATTCCTATTAATAGCTGCTACCTTCAGATCACAACAGACATTCCAGTTGTGTTTGCTGTACTGTATGCGTTTCAACAATATGTCCAAATTTCAGTAGCTATTTCACCTGTACTGTATAGCCGCTTGGTATTGGAAGGATGGACATTTCTGTGGTGTAGCAGCACAGCTTTCAGGCTGAACACTGAAGAATCAATAAAATGACTCCATTGTTGTGGGTCATGCTAGCAACCCACAAGCAGCATGCCTGGCCAAGATAGAAAACTTCTCAACTTGCATTGTGGGCAACATTTTGATTGATTTGAATTATGAATTGAAATTACAAATATAGGTGATTCCAAAAAGTGGTACATGATGTTATTCAGGAATCAACACCTTTGTTGTCCAGTAAACAACAGGAATTCTGCAGATGCTGGAAATTCAAGCAACACACATCAAAGTTGCTGGTGAACGCAGCAGGCCAGGCAGCATCTCTAGGAAGAGGTACAGTCGACGTTTCAGGCCGAGACCCTTCGTCAGGACTAACTGAAGGAAGAGTGAGTAAGGGATCCCTTACTCACTCTTCCTTCAGTTAGTCCTGACGAAGGGTCTCGGCCTGAAACGTCGACTGTACCTCTTCCTAGAGATGCTGCCTGGCCTGCTGCGTTCACCAGCAACTTTGATTTGTTGTCCAGTGTTTCCTTTGTTTCTGTCTGAATATGTCTTTATCCCCCATTGCATACTCTGCAAGTTTATTTGTCTAATTACCTTTCTGGAGAAACTTGCTTGAGTCGTATTGTGGGGTCTTAACAGTTAGTTTTCCTTGTAAACACTGTTGCCTTTATTCTAATTTCTAGGATTGTTTTCATTTTGCTAAAGATTAGTTGTTAAATGTGGTAGAATGTAGCAGGCCATCAGACTTGGCTTCCCCCTTGAAGCAACTTGCAAGATGAAGAGGTGAATGGTATTACTTATTTGTGATAGTGGAAGTGATTGCTACATTCAGTTTAGTGTACTAATTCACAGTGTTGACTGTATACATCAACAGTAATTAACATCTGTAGGTAAATCTTATCCAATTTTTTTTTTTAGCGCTGTCATGATGTCACAATTGGAAAAATGCACAAGATGCTGGGAAGGCTCCCAAGCATTACACAGGTCACTGTGCATCACCGACAGTTCTGAGAAGTGACCTGTCATATATAATGAATGGAAGTTAATGGGGAAAAAAAAGAAAAACACCACATAAAGCGATAAATGAAGATCTCGAATGCGTATTGAAAGAGTGGATTCATCAGCACCGCAGTGAACATATGCTGCTCTACAAGATGCTGATCATGAATCAAGCAAAGATCTATCACAATGAACTGATGGCGATCCCAAGCTATCGCATTTATATAGTCCAAAATTTGAAAGACTTCAGGTCCCAAGCATTTGGATGAGGGGTACTGAACCTGTAGTAGGATTCTGTTCCAGTCCCACAACAGAAGCTGGGGAGATTGCATCAAATTACTCATTCCAGTTTTTTTATTTGACTTTATTAGACTTTTTAAAAGCATATTTTAAACTTATTTTTCAAGGGAAGAATTCACTATCTGGTCTGACTGGAATGTTATCTTCTATACTCTTTACCGCTCCTTTCCTCTGTCTGATGCTAGTTGTCCAACAAGCCCCTCCTCATCTGGTTGCATCTCTCATTTGCCAGTTCCTGCTTCACCTCTGCCCCTCCCCTTTACACTGGCTATCTTCCCTTCACTTCCAGTCCTTGTCCCAAAACATTGGTTATCCAATCATCATTGCCTCCATATGTGCTGCTTGACCCACTGAGTTCCTCCAGCTCAAACACGAGGAATTCTGCAGATGCTGGAAATTCAAGCAACACACATTAAAGTTGCTGGTGAACACAGCAGGCCAGGCAGCATCTCTAGGAAGAGGTACAATCGATGTTTCGGGCCGAGACCCTTCGTCAGGACTAACTGAAAGAAGAGCCAGTAAGAGATTTGAAAGGGGGAGGGGGAGATCCGAAATGATAGGAGGAGACAGGAGGGGGAGGGATGGAGCCAAGAGCTGGACAGTTGATTGGCAAAAGGAATATGAGAGGATCATGGGACGGGAGGCCCAGGGAGAAAGAAGAGGGATTGGGGGGGAAGAACCCAGAGGACGGGCAAGGAGTATCGTGAGAGGGACAGAGGGAGAAAAAGGAGAGAAAGAGAATGTGTGTATATAAATAACGGATGGGGTACGAGGGGGAGGTGGGGCATTAGTGGAAGTTTGAGAAGTCAATGTTCATGCCATCAGGTTGGAGGCTACCCAGTTGGAATATAAGGTGTTGTTCCTCCAACCTGAGTGTGGCTTCATCTTTACAGTAGAAAAAGCCAGAGAAAGCAGGGTCTCCCAGTGGCCACACATTTTAATTCCACATCCCATTCCCATTCTGACATGTCTATCCACGGCCTCCTCTACTGTAAAGATGAAGCCACACTCAGATTGGAGGAACAACACCTTATATTCCGTCTGGGTAGCCTCCAACCTGATGGCATGAGCACTGACTTCTCAAACTTCCGCTAATGCCCCACCTCCCCCTCGTACCCCATCCGTTATTTATTTATATACGCACATTCTTTCTCTCTCTCTCTCCTTTTTCTCCCTCTGTCCCTCTCACTATACCCCCTGCCCATCCTCTGGGTTTTCACCCCCCCATCCCCCTTTTTCTTTCTTCCCGGACCTCCTGTCCCATGATCCTCTCATATCCCTTTTGCCAATCAATTGTCCAGCTCTTGGCTCCATCCCTCCCCCTCCTGTCTTCTCCTATCATTTTGGATCTCTCCCTCCCCTTCCCACTTTCAAATCTCTTACTAGCTGTTCCTTGAGTTGTCCTGACGAAGGGTCTTGGCCCGAAACGTTGACTGTACCTCTTCCTAGAGATGCCGCCTGGCCTGCTGTGTTCACCAGCAAATTTGATGTGAGTTCCTCCAGCTGCTTTTTTGTTGTGAAGTGTTCTCAGAAGTGGGAATTAGATGGTCAAAAGATGCTGGCTAGCCTTGCTATTGACTGTTGTCTTGTAAATGAATTAGAACTGCCATTTCCAGCTCTTTTAATATCACTCAAATTGTCACTGGACAATCTGGATGGGGGAGTATTTTTCAACAGTGAGAAGAATTTATTCCTGATGATTCTAAGGATAAGGAATGTCAAAAAGAATGCTTAATTCTTTACCCTTGTACAGTTTAGGAGCAACTCCATTAGGTTGAAAGGCTTCAACCTTTAGTGGTATCTTGAACTTGTGTGCACTGGGCTCTGCTTTTGTGGGCCTTTTATCAAGGTGGTACACTTGATAACCTGGTTTATATGAGAAATGGGTGGAAGCCACTGCATAAACTAAGTACCAAATTTGCAGGTTGCGATTTTTCATGGACCTTTTTTTCTTAGGTTCAAACGCAGTTATTTGCAGAGTCGTTATTATACACTCCATGGCCACTTTTGTAGGTATTTCCTGTAAAGTGGCCACAGAGTGTATGTTCCTGGTCTTCTGCTGTCGTAGTCCATCCACTTCAATGTTCGATGTGTTGTGCATTCAGAGATGCTTTTCTGCCCACCACTGTTGTAAAGTGTGATTATTTGATTTCATCAAAATAACAAGCTGTCAGCATGAACCAGTCTGGCCATTCTCCTCTGACTTCTCTTATTAACAAGGTGTTTTCTCCCACAGGACTGCCACCCTGGATGTTTTTCTGCTGCAACAAGAACAACCACCACCGCCATAGTGTGAGTGTGGTTGCAGATCAGGATCTTGATAGAACCCCAACCTCCTTCAAAAGAGAAAAAAAGAAACATTAAAGAGAGCAATTTAAGCTCTTTCTGCAGATGAGCTCCATCTTAACACTGCCCAAGTCACTCAGATCACATTTCTTCCTCATTCTGATGTTTGGGATCAACGACAACTGAACCTCTTGATCATGTCTGCATTGAGTTGCAGCCACATGATTGGCTGATTATATATTTGCATTAAAGAGCAGGAGTACCTAATAAGGTGGTGACTGAGTGTATGAACTTGGATTAGAGGGTGCGTGCATCTGTTTAGGTTATTGGAAATGTTGAGCTATTTGCTTTGTGAAATATGTTACTTGTGTCAATGACCAACATAATTCGTCAGGAATTGACCAACATAAGGCAAGTATCAACATGCTTTCAGAGCCAACATAGCATATTTTTTTCCTGAGTTTTGTTAAATTATTTCTTGTGCAAACTTCTGACAATTGTGCAGTTGCCCATAGTAAAACAAATTGTCATACACAATTGAAAATAATTCCTCTTTGATACTGTTGTGTATTTGAAATAAATTGGTGTTTTGTTCAGAGACTTTTTAGATGCAGTTTTTGGGAAATGCAAATATACCACAGTGTGCACCATTCTTGAGGTGATGCTTTGATGTCAGAGAGACAGCAGCTTTAAATTCCTTGGCTTTAACATACGAAGTGACCTGTCCTGAGTCCAGCACTTAGATGCAACTGCAAGGAAGGCTGCTAGCATCTTTGCTCTTTTAGGAGGGTAAGAGATTCAGCTCAGAACTGAACACTCTTAACAAACTTCTACAAATGTACTGTTAAAAACATTCCCATTCTGACATGTCTATCCACGGCCTCCTCTACTGTAAAGATGAAGCCACACTCAGGTTGGAGGAACAACACCTTATATTCCATCTGGGTAGCCTCCAACCTGATGGCATGAACATCGACTTCTCTAACTTCCGCTAATGCCCCACCTCCCCCTCATACCCCATCTGTTACTTATTTTTATACACACATTCTTTCTCTCACTCTCCTTTTTCTCCCTCTGTCCCTCTGAATATACCCCTTGCCCATCCTCTGGGACCCCCCCCCCCTTTTCTTTCTCCCCGGACCTCCTGTCCCATGATCCTCTCATATCCCTTTTGCCAATCACCTGTCCAGCTCTTGGCTCCATCCCTCCCCCTCCTGTCTTCTCCTATCATTTTGGATCTCCCCCTCCCCCTCCAAATTTCAAATCCCTTACTCACTCTTCCTTCAGTTAGTCCTGACGAAGGGTCTCGGCCTGAAACGTCGTGTGCTCCTCTTCCTACAGATGCTGCCTGGCCTGCTGCGTTCACCAGCAACTTTTATGTGTGTTGTTAAAAACATCCTGACTGGTTGCATCATGGTCTGCTACAGCATTTCAAATGCACAGGAATGTAAGGAGCTGCAATAGCAGTGGAATCAGCTCATATGTTACGGGCTCCATCTGGCATCAAAGGTGACCTCCATCTGGGCCGTGCCATCTTTTCACAGCTACTATCAGGCCCTAACCCTAACCCATACCACCAGGTTCAAGAACAATTATCGGGCCCTAACCCTAACACATACCACCAGGTTCAAGAACAATTATTTCCCTTCAGTCACTCAGTTCTTGAAAAAAAAGCCTGCACAATCCTAATCACAACCTCATATAGCAACATAATGACCACTTTGACCCCTTTGTACTAAACCTTTTGTTTTTAACTTTTCTTGTAAAAAAAATTGTGCAATTTATGTTTATACAACAAATTTATCAGTGATATTAAACCTGATTAATTTGCTTTTCTTATGAATGCTGCTCACCTGATGCTGCTGTAGGTGAGATTTTTCATTGTGCTGATGCATATGACAATAATCTTGACTCAAACTCTGACAATGGTTTCAAATGTGAAGGTTACATTCTGACTTTGAGACAAATACCTAAAACTTCAGTACCAAGCTTTTCATATAGATGATTTCCCTTTTGAGCATTTAACCACAATTAGCTCATGATTTTTTTTAAAAACCTATCTTTGGTCATAAGTCCACTTAGCACAATCCAGTCAAGTTCACCAGTCAGCATAATAGACTAGTTAAAATTTGAGTCTGAATCAGAGATATTAAACTAGCCAGAGAACATATTTGAAAAAATAAATATGGAAAGTAGTCCAGTCAGTCTCTGAGACCTACTCAGCCATTTACTAAGAACTTGGATAGTCTAATTGTCAGGTTGGTTGTATGTTCCTGTATATCAGCATATCTTTTCATCATGTTGCTAATAAAGAATCTGTCTTTTAAAAAAAAATTAAAAATCCTTGCTTTCATCACAGAGGTAGGAAACAAACACCATATCATCTCTACTCTGTGTTAAATAAGCAATCCTTGTTATCAAATGGTGACTGCCTTATCTAGATCCTCCCACAAAAGATAGATTTACTTTTATTAATCACATACATGTACATTGAAACGCAGTGATATGTACTGTTTGCGTCAACAACGAACACACCCATGGATGAGCTGGGGCAGTCCGAGTCGCTTCACATTCCCATACGCTAATGTAAGCTGCTCACAACGCTTGGTATGACAGACAACAGCAAAACAAGGCCCATTCCTCCCTCCCTCCCTCCCACTTACCCACCCATTGCAAATACTCCAATCCCAGCACGGCCTCCAGCTTCTAGTAGACAGAGACCACAGTTCGGTGCCATCTTATCTGGAAGTTTTCAATACCCTCTCCATATCTTCAATTGTGTTTCAGTCAATCCCCTACACTTTTAATGAATAGTCTGTCCAACCTTTTATCAAGGCACAGCATGTTACAGAATACAATGTTCAGCCCCAACCCTTTCTTCACGTAGATGAGTATTACAACCAGGGATTTTGATCAATTTAACAGAGGATTTTGATTTGTGAATCACATGTTCCTTTTTTCACAGTAGAGCCCAAAACCAGAAAATTGCAAAGCATGAAAAACTAAAAATTCAAAATCCGAAGTGTCAGCAGTTCCTTTGTTGACATTAAATTGGGGAGGCAATTAAATTCATCCCCCTTCGCTCAGTACTTAGTTGAACCACCTCTCGCAGTTATTACAGCCAATAGTCTTTTTGGATAAGTCTCTATTAGCCTTGCGCAATGTGATGGAGCAAGATTTGTCTATTCCTTCTTGCAAAATTACTCAAGTTGTTCTGGGTTAGTTGGGAAATGGCAGTGGACAGCAGTCTTGAGGTCTTGCCAGAGATGTTCAACTCTGGACTCTGACTGGGCTACTCAAAGACATCAGCTTTCTTCATTTGAAGCCACAGTATATTGTTCTGGTAGTACGGTTTGGGTCGTTGTCCTGCTGAAAGATGAACCGTCTTTCCAGTTTAAGCTTTCTTGCAGGGGTGAGCAGGTTCTTATCTAGATTTTTATCTCTATTTAGCAACGTTCCTCTTACAATCAATTCTGTCCAGATTTCCGGTCCCTGCTACGGAAAAGCATCCCCACAACATGATCCTACCTCCACCACACTCTCCAGTAGAGATGGTGTTAGATGTTGCCCCCTTCATCGCACTCTCCAGTAGGGATGGTGTTAGATGATGCCCCCTACATTGTACTCTCCAGTAGGGATGATGTTAGATGATGCCCCCTACATCGCACTCTCCAGTAGGGATGGTGTTAGATGATGCACCCTACATCGTAGGGATGATATTACCTGGCTGATGCACAGTAATGAATTTACGCCACACGTACAGCTAAAAAAAATCATATCCTTGTGACTTTGAAAAGTGCGTTTATCAGATACAGTTAAGATATGGAAGAAGGTCTTGTGGTCAGATGAGACCAAAGTGGAAGTTTTTGACCTCAATGCTCATGTATGTATGGTGTAAATCTAATACTCTGTAACATGATAGTGTGGTGGTTAGCACAACTCTTTACAGTACAATAGATCTGGATTCAATTCCTGCCTTTGCCTGTAAGGAGTTTGTATGTTCTCCCTGTGACTGCGTGGGTTGCCTCCCACAGTCCAAAGATATACTGGTTGGTATTGTAAATTGTCATGAGATTAGGCTAGGATTAACTTGTGGAATTGCTGTGTGACGTGGCTCGAAGGGCCAGGAAGCCGATTCCAAACTGAATCTCAATGAAATGAAATGAAATCATCCAGGAGGATTGGGGAAAAGTTGGGCAAAGGACAAAAGTTTAGGGGTAACATGAGGGGGAACTTCTTTACTCAGAGAGTGGTGGCTGTGTGGAATGAGCTTCCAGCATAAGTGGTTGAGGCAGGTTCAATGTTGTCGTTTAAAGTTAAATTGGATAGATATATGGACAGGAAAGGAATGGAGGGTTATGGGCTGAGTGCAGGTCGGTGGGACTAAGTGAAAGTAAGAGTTCGGCACGGACTAGAAGGGCCGAGATGGCCTGTTTCCGAGCTGTAATTGTTACATGTTTATATGGTTATAAATTTTGCTCCATCACATTGTGCAAGGCTAATAGAGACTTATTGGAAAAGACTACTGGCTGTAGTAGCTGTGAGAGGTAGTTCAAATAAGTACTGGGGGCAAAGGGGGTTGAATTCTTCTGAACCATTGACATTTCAGGTTTTCATACTTTAGAGTTTTCCGTGTTTTTGGGCTCTACTGTACAGAAAAAAGGAGTGTGTGATTCACAATTTAGAATTCTCTGTTAAATTGATCAAAATTCCTGATCATACTCATCTATGTGAACAAAAGGTTGGGGCTGAATACTTTTTCAGGGCACTTTATCTAGATACATAGACCTTGCCTTGAAATTCATTTTTTAACTTTCTATTTTAAGCAACGCTTTGCATGCTCTAATCAGATATCCTCATTCATCATCTTTCAAAAGGCTGCAAAGTGGGAGTCTGTTTTTCAGTCTTCTCTGGTAATCCTTTAGATGCAGAAGACCAGTGCTCACACGCTTCTCTGCATATTTTCTGCTTAATGCCTTCGACCAAAGCTGGTTACCACAACTAATGTCTTTGCTGACACACATCTTGTACAACTCCAGCAGGATGTTCTCAAGTTTGATACAGTGCTGTGTTCTGTGTACAGAAGAGCAATCAGCATTGATATTGCCAGCAGGTTCAATCCCACTCAAATCAATCATTCAGCCTGTCATCATCATCATCATCATCAGGTTCCATGCCCAATTTGAGCTTTGACTGCCATGGCCTACACACTCCTGTTTCGGGTCAAGTGGATCAATTCATTGGTATTCATTTCCAGTTCTCTGGCTGCTGTCTCCATCATCATTTGTCTTTGCCTTCTTCTTGCTTTCTTCCCTTCAATCTTTCTCATAATTACCGTGCATTCTAACTCCTCTTTCCTAATCACATGTCCAATGAAGTTACGTTGCCTTTTCATGACCTCATACATTATTTCTCTTTTTGTGCTTGCTCTGTTCATGACATCCTCATTAGGTATTCATTTCATCCATGATATTCTTTGCATCTTCCTTAAAAACCACATCTCTGCTGCTTCAATTCGTTTCCTCATGTTACTAGATACTGTCCAACATTCTGAGCCATATAACATAACTGGATAAACGTAACATTTCAGTACTCTGAGGCGGGTTGTCATGCCTAGTTTAGTATTGGTCAGTATACTCTTCATTCTCATAAAGGTGTCTAACCCGCCTGAACAAAAAAGACACATACGTTGGAATGCTGTCCATAGACTTCAGTTCAGCATTCAACACAATCATTCCTCAGAAACTGATTGGAAAGCTGAGCCTACTGGGCCTGAACACCTCCCTCTGCAACTGGATCCTAGACTTCCTGACTGGGAGACCTCAGTCAGTCCGGATTGGAAGCAGCATCTCCAACACCATCACACTGAGCACGGGGGCCTTCCAGGGCTGTGTGCTCAGTCCACTGCTGTTCACTCTGCTGACCCACGACTGTGCTGCAACACACAGCTCAAACCACATCATCAAGTTCGCCGATGACACGACTGTGGTGGGTCTCATCAGCAAGAACGATGAGTCAGCATACAGAGAGGAGGTACAGTAGCTAACGGACTGGTGCAGAGCCAACAACCTGTCTCTGAATGTGAACAAAACAAAAGAGATGGTTGTTGACTTCAGGAGGACACGGAGCGACCACTCTCTGCTGAACATCGACGACTCCTCGTAGAGATCATTAAGAGCACCAAATTTCTTGGTGTTCACCTGGCGGAGAATCTCACCTGGTCCCTCAACACCAGCTCCATAGCAAAGAAAGCCCAGCAGCATCTCTACTTTCTGCGAAGGCTGAGAAAAGTCCATCTCCCACCCCCCATCCTCACCACATTCTACAGACGTTGTATTGAGAGCATCCTCAGCAGCTGCGTCACTGCCTGGTTCAGAAATTGCACCATCTCGGATCGCAAGACCCTGTAGCAGATAGTGAGGTCAGCTGAGAAGATCATCGGGGTCTCTCTTCCCACCATTACAGACATTTACACCACACGCTGCATCTGTAAAGCAAACAGCATTATGAAGGACCCTACTCACACCTCATACAAACTCTTCTCCCTCCTGCCATCTGGCAAAAGGTACCGAAGTATTCGGGCTCTCACGACCAGACTGTGTAACAGTTTCTTCCCCCAAGCCATCAGACTCCTCAATACCCAGAGTCTGAACTGACACCAACCTACTGCCCTCTACTGTGCCTATTGTCTTGTTTATTATTTATTGTAATGCCTGCACTGTTCTGTGCACTTTATGCAGTCCTGGGCAGGTCTGAAGTCTAGTGTAGTTTTTGTGTTGTTTTATGTAGTTCAGTGTAGTTTTTGTATTGTTTCATGTAGCACCATGGTCCTGAAAACTGTTGTCTCATTTTTACTGTGTACTGTACCAGCAGTTATGATCGAAATGACAATAAAAAGTGACTTGACTTGACTTGACTTGACTTTTTCCATCCCTATTCTTCTTTTGATGTCCATGTCACACTTGCCATCTGATGTCATCTGGCTTCCTAAGTAGTAAAAGTTCTGTACTTGTTTTATGTCTTCCTTGTTTATTCTCAGCCTGCAGATAGGACTCTCCTTCTTTTTGGATATCACCGTACATTCTGTCTTTTTGCAATTGATAGATAGACCCATTTTTGCACTTTCTTCAACAACTATATCAATTAAGTTTTGTAGTTCTTCCTCCATACTTGCAGGTAACACAGTGTTAACCACCAAGTTGGATCGGCAGTAAGGAAAGCGAATGCTATGTTGGCATTCATTTCAAGAGGAATAGTGTATAAGAGTAAGGAGGTGTTGATGAGGCTCTATGGGGCATTAGTGAGACCTCATTTGGAATACTGTGTGCAGTTTTGGGCCCCCTATCTTAGAAAGGATATACTGATGTTGGAGAGAGTTCAGAGAAGATTTACGAGGCTAGTTCCTGGAATGCAGGGGCTAGCATATGAGGAGCGTTTGTTGGCTCTTGGACTGTATTTATTAGAGTATAGAAGAATGAGAGGGGATCTCATAGAAACATTTCGAATGTTGAAAGGGTTGGACAGAGTAGATGTGGAAAGGTTGTTTCTCTTGGTGGGTGAGTCCAGGACAAGAGGCCATAGTCTTAGAATTAGAGGGTACCCAGTTAAAACAGAGATGAGGAGAAATTTTTTTATCCAGACGGTCGTGGATTTGTGGAATTCGTTGCCACATACAGCTGTGGAGGCCCGATCATTGAGGGTGTTTAAGGAGGAGATTGACAGGTATCTAATTAGTCAGGGTATCGAGGGATATGGGGAAAAAGCCGGAAATTGGAACTAGATGGGTGAATAGTTTAGCTCATGGGGGAGCTGCGGAGCAGACTCGATGGGCCGAATGGCCTACTTCTGCTCCTTTGTCTTGTGATCTTGTGATCTGCATATCTAAAATTATTGATGTTTTCACCGCCAACTTTGATTCCCAAGATGTCTCTTATTTTTTGTAATATTGTCTCACTGTACACATTAAACAAATCAGGGGAGAAAACACACCCTTCTCTAATGCCTATCTTGATTTTCGTAAACTGACTCACTTCTCCATCTATTCTTCCAGCGGCAGTTTGTTCCCAGTACAGATTTCTGATTAGGTGGAGGTCTTTTGAATCTAGATCTAGAGTTTCCTGTAATATTTCAAATAACTTATTGTGCTTCACTTTATCAAACGCTTTTGTGTAGTCGATAAAAGAAAGAAATCTTTTTGCACTTGAATAGCTTGTTCTGATAGTATCCTTAACATCAATATCGTGTTTCTTGTACCTTTGTCTTTCACAAACCACATTGCTCTTTGCATATTTCAGCTTGTATCTCACTTTTAGCTCTTGTCATCAAAATTCTTAGAAGTATCTTGGTGATATGACTCATTAAACTTAAGGTCCTATGTAATTCACATTCTATTGTTCCAGGTTTCTTAGGAAGAGTGATAATATTATTCCAGTCTCAGAAATGTCATTGATTAAATCAGTAAGTTTTTCAATTCCATAATCTTCAAGGGTGATAATTTGTTCTATTACTAATTCATCAGGACCTGTACCAAAGCTAATTCAAATCCAACAGACACAAAATGCTGGAGGAACTCAGCAGGTCAGGCAACATCTGTGAAGGGGAATAAACAGTCGAAGGTTTGGGCTCAGATCCTTCAATAGGAAATAGAAAATGGAAAGGAAGAGGGAAGAAGTCAGAGTAAGAAGCTGGGAGGAGGGAAAATAAATCCAAGCTGGCAGGCGATAGGTGAGACCAGATGGGTGGATGGGGGAGGGAAGGTGTAGGTGGGAGAGGTAAAGGGCTGAAGGAAAGGAATCTGACAGGAGAGGAGAGTGGACCATGGGTGAAAGGGAAGGAGGAGGGACACCAGAGGAAGGCGATGGGCAGGAGATGACAAAAGAATGGGTAAGAGGGGAGCCAGAATAGGGAATGTAAAACGATAGGGGGTGGGAAGAATTTACCAGCAGTTATACAATTTGTTGAGAACATCTTAAGGTGAGCTGACCAGACTATCAACATTTCTTTTGAAATAGGAATGTGGTTGCATGAGATTTATGCAGAAAAAGTGAGAGATAACTCAGCATACTATCAAAGCAAATGGGTTTGTATATCACCGCAAGCTATGGGAGGGAATTAGTAAACATTTAGGATGGTTGTGTGTGCATCACACGATTGTTCTAATAGGTTTTCATTATATAATCAATGCCTGGAAGAGTTCAATGGATTTAATGTAGTGAGAACATAATACAGATGTATGTGCACAGGACTGCAACACGGGAGATTTTAGAACGTGGTAAGAGAGAAATTCTCACATAATGCACACTATTTCTAAGGTATTTTTTAAAAAGGAAGCTATAATATTAAAGAAAAAGTTGCCTTTATAGTAGCACCCTTCACTTCCCTTCAGATGTTCCAAAGCACATTACAGCCAATGAGTTCCTTTCTGGCTGATTTCTTTTCACCCCAGTAACTTGCCTTCTCCCCATAACCGTTAATTTCTTTACCAATCAAGAAATGATCAATTTCTGCTTTAAATATACCCAATGACTTGGCCTCCCTGGCCCTCTTTGACAAATTCCACAGATTCACCACTCTATGGTGTAGGAAGCACAGCGGTTAAGTCCTCAGGATATAATAATGTAGGAGGTTTAGTGATCAATATTGCCAAGGGCACTGGGGAAAACGTAACAGGATCTTTTGCTATCCCCTGGAAGGAGTCCATCACTGAAATGTTTACTATTTCAGGCAGTCTTGGTTGAACGGTAGAAACTGAAGAACCTTCCCAGGTGGCTAAAGAAGGTTAAATAAATTTGGGTCTTTAAACTGAGGCTTTATAAGGCATTGGTTAGACCACACTTGGAGTTTTGTAAGAGGTCACCAGAATCGAGATCAGGTTTAAGATCACCGGCATGTGTTGTGAAATTTGTTAACTTTGCAGCAGCAGTATAATGCAATACATAATATAGGAAAAGTGAATTATGTTAAGTATATATATATATGAGACAGATATCACTGAATCACTGAATGTCTGCCTTTAGGTTTCTGTACCTCCTTCCTGATGATAACAATGAGAAGTGAGCATGTCCTGGTGGATGGGGACCCTCAGTGATGGACGCCGCCTTTCTGAGGCATCACTCCTTGAAGACGTCTTGGATACGATGGAGGCTGGAGCCCATGATGGGGCTGACTAATTTTACCACTCGCAGCAGTTTTCCTCGATCCTGTGCAGCAGCAACCACACCCCCCATACCCGACAGTGAATCAGTCAGTCAGAATGCTCTTCGAGGTACATCTGTGGAGGTTTTCAAGTATTTTAGGTGATCAATCAAATCTCTTCAAACTCCTAATGACATTTAGCTGCTGTACATTGACAAGTTGGGACCAGGTTAGATCCTCAGAGATCTTGACACCCGGGAACTTGAAATTGCTCACTCTCTCCACTCCTGATCCCTCCGTGAGGACTGCTGTGTGTTCCCTTGCCTTAACCTTTCTGGAGTCCATAATCAGCCATTTGGTCTTGCTGACGTTGAATGCCAGGTTGTTGCTGTGACACCACTCAACTCGCTGGTATATCTTACTCCCGTGCGCCCTCTCATCACCATCAGAGTTTCTGTCAATAGTGGTTGTATCATCAGCAAATTCATAGATGGCATTTGAGCTATGCCTAGCCACACAGTCATGGGCTTAGAGAGAGTAGAGCAGGGGGCTAAGCACATCCCTGTGGCGCACCGGTGTTGACTGTCAGTGACGTGGAGATGGTATTTCCAATCCACACAGATTCTGGTCTTCTGGTTAGGAAGTTGACGATCCAGTTGCAGAGGGAGGTATAGAGGCCTAGTTTCTGCAGCTTCTCAATCAGGACTGTAGGAATGATGGTGTTAAATGCTGAGTTGTAGTCAATAAATGGCATCCTGGCATACTTTGCCTGACGCCGGCTCCCTAGGTCTGAGTCGACATAGTAGTAGTAGTGACATAGGTATTTGCACTGTCCAGCTGATCCAAGGCCGTGGGAAGAGCCATTGAGATTCCATCCACTGTAGACCTATTGTGGCGATAGGCAAATTGCAGTGGTCCTTCCTGAGACAGGAGTTGATTCTAGCCATGACCAACCTCTCAAAGCATTTCATCACTGTAGATGTGAGTGCTACTGGATGACAGTCACTAAGGCAGCTCACACTACTTTTCTTAGGCACTGGTATAATTGTTGCCATTTTGAAGCAGGTGGGAACTTCCATTTGTAGCAGTGAGAGATTGGAAATGTCTTTGAGTACCCCCGCCCAAGTTTTCACAGCCTTATCAGGTACTCCATTATCTAAGAAAGGTTGTGCTGGCATTGGAGTGGATCCAGAGGAGGTTCACGTAAATTATCCCAGGAATGAAAGCGTTAACATATGAGGAGCATTTGATGGTTCTGCCCCTGTACTTGCTGGTGTTTTGATGAATGGAGGGAGATCTCATTGAAACATTGGCTATTAAAAGGCCTAGATAGAGTAGACGCGGAGAAGATGTTTCCTATAGTAGGGGTGTGGAAGTTGCGGTAAAGGCAATGATAGCTGGGGCAGTTGTAGTCAAATGAGATCTTTGAAGTGAGACCCCCGGAGACACCTCTGCTGACTACAGACGAGATGGGCCTTGGTGACAGTGGACTCAAGCCAGACGAGAGAGGCCTTGGTAGTGAAAGGTCTTCCTGAGGCACAATGGGGGAGGAGGGGATTGCCAGAGATAGATGAGATAAGAATAATGGCGAGATGTGACACAAACCCCACAACTAAGGCTCTGTTATCTTTACGAACTTCAAAATATTGTCAACTGTCCACTTGAAGTTCAGTTTGACATTGAGAATGGCAATTGATCTTGCGAGTAAAGAATTCAGGCATATTCAATTTACAATGATCAATGTCAGTAAGCGGTATGCCTATTCTATGTAAAATAGCAGTTTTCTGTTTAGACATCAGAACAGTGTGGGTGGCAGTGCTCCTTCTGCACAAGTAAAATAGAAAGTATGCTTGAGTCGTAAGAGTGTGTGTGTTCAGGGACAATGGTTACTTTGACAGGGGAGTCTGGGACTAGAAGGCACAGCTTCAAAATGGAAGGATATCCCTTTGGAATAGAGATGAGGAAGAACTTCTTTAGCCAGAGGGTGATGTATCTAAGGAATTCATTGCCACAGATGGCGTTTGAGGCAAAGTTAATATATTTAATACGAGATTGATAGGTTCTTGATTAGTCAGGGCATCAAAGGTTACAGGGAGAAGGCAAGAGAATGGGGTTGAGAGGGAAAATAAATCAGCCATGATGGAATGGCAGAGCAGACTCGATGGGCTGATTGGCCTAATTCTGTTCCAGTGTTTTACGGTCTTACAGAGTCCCAAAATATTTAAAAAGAACAATTAACAAGGAAATTCATGTATCAGGAAATTTAAATGTTATTTGCGAGGCTGGTCTCCCAATGAGGGAGGAAAATGAGTTTGTAGGGAATAAGAAACTGGGACGGGTTACTTAACAGGCCAGGCAGCATCTCTAGGAAGAGGTACAGTCGACATTTCGGGCCGAGACCCTTCGTCAGATCTCGGCCCGAAATGTCGACTGTACCTCTTCCTAGAGATGCTGCCTGGCCTGCTGCGTTCACCAGCAATTTTTATGTGTGTTGCTTGAATTTCCAGCATCTGCAGATTTCCTCGTGGACAGGTTATTTAACATTATTTCCCATGTTTACAATAGAAAAAGGTGAGAATAAATCCTGAACTGGCTTCAGTCTAATAGAAATAGATTTTAAAGAGCTTATCCCTAATCTCTGCTCTCCAGTGATAACCTTGCACACATGATTTCCTTTGTTCCGGTGTTGTCCATCCCTTGAGACACCACACTCCTAACCTCTGGAATATCCTCCTGGACTACTTATGTCGCTCCTCTTCTCCATCTTTCCTTTAAGGTGCTCCCTAAAAAACTTCATTCTGACCAAGCTTCTGGTCAACTTCCCAAATATCCTTATGAATATCTAGTCCGTGTCAACCTGATCTTTTGCCTCAAGCATCTTCCTGCACCTGGACCATACCCTCTCCTCTGTGTAGCTATGCAATGTTACATCTGCCACTTCCACTGGTAGCTCATTCCACACATGCAACACCCTCCGGGTGAAGAAATTTCCAATCAGGTTCCCGTTAAATATTTTATCTTTCACCCTCAACCTGTGTCCTCTGAGTTGCAGTCTCACCCAAGCTGAGGGGAAAAATCCTACACATGTTCACCCTATCTATCCCCTTCACAGTTTTGTAAAGCTCTGTAGATTCCCCTTCATTCTTCTCCAGGGAATGAAGTTCTACCCTGTTCAATCTTACCCCATAACTCAGTCCCTTAACTTCTAGTAGTGCCCTTATAAATTTTCTCTGCACTCTTTCAAGCATATTGATATCATTCCTGTCGGAAAGTAACCAGAGCTGCACACAATACTCCAAATTTCACCTCACTGACGTCTTGAACAACTTCAACATAACATCGAACTCCTGAACTCAGAACCCTGATTAAGGAAGGCCAATGTGCTAAAGGCTCTCTGTGCTTAGTACTCCATGACTCTAATATGCCTGACTTGTTTGAACCATAGACATTTTATCAAGTAGTTCCTCAGATGGATAAGAGGAGAGGTAATAGAGTATAATAGAGCATTCAGACATGTGACATGGGGAGAGAGAGAGAGCCTGTGGTATGTCAAATACCGGGTGAATGAGTAGTCTTTGGGGTACTGCAATTCTGTGTCTTTATTGATGCTTTGCTGCATGTTTGAGTGTTTGGTGGGAGGCGCAGATACTTTTTTTGCTGGTGAGGGAGAGGGGCCGTTGTTTTGCTGCTGCTTATGCGTGGGTGGGTGGAGCTGGGGGTTGCTTTGGGGTTCTAACATTTAACTGTCATTCATTCTTTGGGACACTCCTCTGTTTTCGTGGATGGTTGCGAAGAAAAAGAATTTCAGCATGTATATTGTATACACTTCTCTGACATTAAATTGTACCTTTGAAACCTTTGAGACATTACACTGTAAGGCAAAATCTGAATTTTCCATCTCCAGCTGTTCACTGTCCAAACCAAGGATCTGACTGTGGCAAGCTTGTGCAATAATATATCCAAGTTTCTTCGCAAGACAGACCTAGTTTGCAGACTGGATTGTGAAGAGGTTACTTGATAGATTCGGGGGGATAGTGATAGGCTAAATGAATGGGCAGCCCAATAACAGGTAGAATATAGTGTGGAAGATGTGATATGATCTACTTTGGTAGAAAGGAAACAGAAAACAGTTGTTAGTGATCAGAGGTCCTTCGATGACATAACGAGGCACAACATGAAAGTGGGTCCTTCTGCTTGTTCTTGTACACTAATCACTGGAAGTTAATACCCAGGCACAGCAAGCAACTCAGCTGGTAAATGGTGGTTGGCTTTCAATGCAGGAGACTTTGAGTAAAGTATAAAGTTACCTTACAGAAATTGGATGGAACTTGCTGAGGCCACACCTGAGATATTTAGTACAAGTGTGACCTCCCTACCCAAGGAAAAGTATGTTAGTGATGAAGTCATGTGTATAAGATGACAAGAGGCATTGATCGTGTGGATAGTCAGAGGCTTTTTCCCCAGGGTTGAAATGGTTGCCACAAGAGGACACAGGTTTAAGGTGCTGGGGAGTAGGTACAGAGGAGATGTCAGGGGTAAGTTTTTTACGCAGAGTGGTGAATGAGTGGAGTGGGCTGCCGGCAATGGTGGTGGAAGCGGATATGATAGGGTCTTTTAAGAGACTTTTGGATAGGTACATGGAGCTTAGAAAAATAGAGGACTATGGGTAATCCTAGTAATTTCTAAGGTAGGGACATGTTCAGCACAACTTTGTGGGCTGAAGGGCCTGTATTGTGCTGTAAGTTTTCTATGTTTCTATGATATGAAAGTTCACAGGTTGATTCCTAGAATGACATACAAATTGGTGGAGGTTGGTTAGTCTTTGGAAGGATATCAAAAGATTCAGTAGGATATAGATCAGTTGGAAATTTGGGCAGAGGTATTGCAGATAGATTTAATCAGACAAGTGTGCAGTGTTATGTTTTAAGTCAAAGTAATTTTATTATCAAAGTACATGTACTGTATGTCACCGTATACTCCCCTGAGACTCGTTTTCTTGTGACGTTTGAAGGTTCAAAGGTTCAATTTAATGTCAGAGAAATGTATTCAATTTCCATCCTGAAATGCTTTTTCTTCGCAAACATCCACAAAAACAGAGAAGTGCCCCAAAGAATGAATGACAGTTAAACATGAGAACTCCAAAGTCCCCCCCAGCTCCCTCCTCCCGCGCACAAGCAGCAGCGAGCAACGATCCCCCTCCCCCCACCGGCAAAACTACCGAGCACAAGCCTGAGCTGTCGATAGCCAAGACACAGACCCTGCAGTTACCCCAAAGACTATCATTTCATCCGGCGGTTCTCTCTCTCCCTAATAAGGGAGAAGGAAGTGTCTCCATTTTCACAGCGAGCGGGAGACATAAACAATAACCCATTTCGTCGCTTTTTACGAGCTCTGTGCCTGATGATCGCAAAGATCTCGGGTCTTCGGGCCCACAGCGAAAGATCTTCTGGCCTCCCTGATGACACATGAGTCTCCTGCTGTGACACCGACCTTCGATCCGCCCATCTCCAAAGCCTCGAGATCTTAGGCTTTCGAATTTGAGCTGGACTCTCAGGCTGAACCGTTGGCAGGTCAAACAACAACAGACGGTCCTGAAACCCCGAGAACGGATCCCATTCCCGCAAAGAACCTAAGTCTGCGTGAAACTCCAGGTCAGGCTTCAAAAGAACTCTGAAAGGAAAACTAAAGATATTAAAGATGGAAGTAGAACTGTTTAGGAAGCAAAAGGAATCACCGTATTTACGGGAAAATACAGAAAAGTAATAGAATCTATATATAAACAAAGACTGACAGATAATCGATGTGCAAAAGAAGTCAACTTGGCAAATAAATAGATAGATAAATGAAGTATTGAATTGTAAGGTACTTGACAGGTTGCATGCAGGAAAGAAGTATACCACTAAATGCAGGACCCCTCGGAGCACTGATCTACAGAGGGATCCTGGGATGTAATTCCATCGCTCCCCGAAAGTGCAAAACAAGCGGATAGGATGGTTGAAGGCATTTAGCCTGCTTGCCCTCATTGGTTGTGGCATAGAGACAAATACCAGAAAGCTGTGTTGCAGCTGTATAAAACTGCTTTACGTCCTTGGAGCATGGTGTCTGGAGTTCTGGTAATTTCATTACAGGAAGGATGGAAAAGACTTTGGAGAGAGTGTAGAAGAAATTTATCAGGATGTGGTCTGGAGTGGAGAGTTTTAGCTGTAAGGAAAAGTTGGACAGACCTGGATTGTTTTCTGTGCAATGCTGGAGGCTGAGGGGCAACAGAATAGAACTTTGTAATGTGTTTTTTTCCCCAAATAGAATTGTCAAATACCAGAGGGCACAATTTTAAGGTAAGAGAGGGAAACTTTAAAGAAGATGTGTGAAACAAGTTTTTATTAATGCCAAATGATAGTGCCCAGAACATGCGACTGAGGAGGCAGTGGCAGCAGATAAGGCAGCAATGGTTAAGAGGCATTTGGACAGACCCATGACCAGGCAGGGAGTTGGGGGAGTAGTACCATGGACAGGCAGGGAATTGGGAGAGTAGAACCATGTACAGGCAGGGAATTGGGAGAGTAGGACCATGGACAGGCAGGGAATTGGGAGAGTAGGACCATGTACAGGCAGGGAATTGGGGGAGTAGGACCATGGACAGGCAGGGAATTGGGAGAGTAGGACCATGTACAGGCAGGGAATTGGGGGAGTAGGACCATGACGAGGCAGGGAATTGGGAGAGTAGGACCATGGACAGGCAGGGAATTGGGAGAGTAGGACCATGGACAGGCAGGGAATTGGGAGAGTAGGACCATGTACAGGCAAGGAATTGGGAGAGTAGGACCATGTACAGGCAGGGAATTGGGGGAGTAGGACCATGTACAGGCAGGGAATTGGGGGAGTAGGACCATGGACAGGCAGGGAATTGGGAGAGTAGGACCATGTACAGGCAGGGAATTGGGAGAGTAGGACCATGGACAGGCAGGGAATTGGGAGAGTAGGACCATGTACAGGCAGGGAATTGGGGGAGTAGGACCATGACGAGGCAGGGAATTGGGAGAGTAGGACCATGGACAGGCAGGGAATTGGGAGAGTAGGACCATGGACAGGCAGGGAATTGGGAGAGTAGGACCATGTACAGGCAAGGAATTGGGAGAGTAGGACCATGTACAGGCAGGGAATTGGGGGAGTAGGACATGTACAGGCAGGGAATTGGGGGAGTAGGACCATGTACAGGCAGGGAATTGGGGGAGTAGGACCATGACCAGGCAGGGAATTGGGAGAGTAGAACCATGGACAGGCAGGGAATTGGGAGAGTAGGACCATGTACAGGCAGGGAATTGGGGGAGTACGACCATGTACAGGCAGGGAATTGGGAGAGTAGGACCATGTACAGGCAGGGAATTGGGAGAGTAGGACCATGTACAGGCAGGGAATTGGGAGAGTAGGACCATGTACAGGCAGGGAATTGGGAGAGTAGGACCATGTACAGGCAGGGAATTGGGAGAGTAGGACCATGTACAGGCAGGGAATTGGGAGAGTAGGACCATGGACAGGCAGGGAATTGGGAGAGTAGGACCATGGACAGGCAGGGAATTGGGAGAGTAGGACCATGGACAGGCAGGGAATTGGGAGAGTAGGACCATGTACAGGCAAGGAATTGGGAGAGTAGGACCATGTACAGGCAGGGAATTGGGGGAGTAGGACCATGTACAGGCAGGGAATTGGGGGAGTAGGACCATGGACAGGCAGGGAATTGGGAGAGTAGGACCATGTACAGGCAGGGAATTGGGAGAGTAGGACCATGGACAGGCAGGGAATTGGGAGAGTAGGACCATGTACAGGCAGGGAATTGGGGGAGTAGGACCATGACGAGGCAGGGAATTGGGAGAGTAGGACCATGGACAGGCAGGGAATTGGGAGAGTAGGACCATGGACAGGCAGGGAATTGGGAGAGTAGGACCATGTACAGGCAAGGAATTGGGAGAGTAGGACCATGTACAGGCAGGGAATTGGGGGAGTAGGACCATGTACAGGCAGGGAATTGGGGGAGTAGGACCATGTACAGGCAGGGAATTGGGGGAGTAGGACCATGACCAGGCAGGGAATTGGGAGAGTAGAACCATGGACAGGCAGGGAATTGGGAGAGTAGGACCATGTACAGGCAGGGAATTGGGGGAGTACGACCATGTACAGGCAGGGAATTGGGGGAGTACGACCATGGACAGGCAGGGAATTGGGGGATAAGGACCGTGGACAGGCAGGGAATTGGGAGAGTAGGACCATGTACAGGCAGGGAATTGGGAGAGTAGGACCATGTACAGGCAGGGAATTGGGAGAGTAGGACCATGGACAGGCAGGGAATTGGGAGAGTGGGACCATGTACAGGCAGGGAATTGGGGGAGTAGGACCATGTACAGGCAGGGAATTGGGAGAGTAGGACCATGGACAGGCAGGGAATTGGGAGAGTAGGACCATGTACAGGCAGGGAATTGGGAGAGTAGGACCATGGACAGGCAGGGAATTGGGAGAGTAGGACCATGTACAGGCAGGGAATTGGGAGAGTAGGACCATGGACAGGCAGGGAATTGGGAGAGTAGGACCATGTACAGGCAGGGAATTGGGGGAGTAGGACCATGTACAGGCAGGGAATTGGGAGAGTAGAACCATGGACAGGCAGGGAATTGGGAGAGTAGGACCATGGACAGGCAGGGAATTGGGGGATATGGACCGTGGACAGGCAGGGAATTGGGGGAGTAGGACCATGGACAGGCAGGGAATTGGGGGAGTAGGACCATGGACAGGCAGGGAATTGGGAGAGTAGGACCATGGACAGGCAGGGAATTGGGAGAGTAGGACCATGTACAGGCAGGGAATTGGGGGAGTAGGACCATGACCAGGCAGGGAATTGGGAGAGTAGGACCATGTACAGGCAGGGAATTGGGAGAGTAGGACCATGGACAGGCAGGGAATTGGGGGATATGGACCATGGACAAGGCAGGGAATTGGGGGAGTAGGACCATGGACAGGCAGGGAATTGGGAGAGTAGGACCATGACGAGGCAGGGAATTGGGAGAGTAGGACCATGACCAGGCATGGAATTGGGAGAGTAGGACCATGTACAGGCAGGGAATTGGGAGAGTAGGACCATGGACAGGCAGGGAATTGGGAGAGTAGGACCATGGACAGGCAGGGAATTGGGGGAGTAGGACCATGGACAGGCAGGGAATTGGGAGAGTAGGACCATGTACAGGCAGGGAATTGGGGGAGTAGGACCATGGACAGGCAGGGAATTGGGGGAGTAGGACCATGGACAGGCAGGGAATTGGGGGAGTAGGACCATGGACAGGCAGGGAATTGGGAGAGTAGGACCATGTACAGGCAGGGAATTGGGGGATAAGGACCGTGGACAGGCAGGGAATTGGGAGAGTAGGACCATGTACAGGCAGGGAATTGGGGGAGTAGGACCATGGACAGGCAGGGAATTGGGAGAGTAGGACCATGTACAGGCAGGGAATTGGGGGAGTAGGACCATGGACAGGCAGGGAATTGGGGGAGTAGGACCATGACCAGGCAGGGAATTGGGAGAGTAGGACCATGGACAGGCAGGGAATTGGGGGAGTAGGACCATGGACAGGCAGGGAATTGGGAGATAAGGACCATGTACAGGCAGGGAATTGGGAGAGTAGGACCATGTACAGGCAGGGAATTGGGGGAGTACGACCATGTACAGGCAGGGAATTGGGGGAGGTTGACCATGTACAGGCAGGGAATTGGGGGAGTAGGACCATGGATAGGCAGGGAATTGGGAGAGTAGGACCATGGACAGGCAGGGAATTGGGGGAGTAGGACCATGGACAGGCAGGGAATTGGGGGAGTAGGACCATGTACAGGCAGGGAATTGGGGGAGTACGACCATGGACAGACAGGGAATTGGGAGAATAGGACCATGGACAGGCAGGGAATTGGGGGAGTAGGACCATGGACAGGCAGGGAATTGGGGGATAAGGACCATGGACAGGCAGGGAATTGGGGGATAAAGACCATGGACAGGCAGGGAATTGGGAGAGTAGGACCATGGACAGGCAGTGAATTGGGGGAGTAGGACCATGTACAGGCAGGGAATTGGGGGATAAGGACCGTGGACAGGCAGGGAATTGGGGGATAAGGACCACGGACAGGCAGGGAATTGGGGGATAAGGACCACGGATAGGCAGGGAATTGGGGGATAAAGACCATGGACAGGCAGGGAATTACGGGATAAAGACCACGAATAGGCAGGGAATTGGGGGATAAGGACAGTGGACAGGCAAGGAATTGGGGGATAAGGACAGTGGACAGGCAGGGAATTGGAGGATAAGGACCACGGACAGGCAGGGAATTGGGGGATAAGGACCATGGACAGGCAGGGAATTGGGGGATAAGGACCATGGACAGGCAGGGAATTGGGGGATAAGGACCATGGACAGGCAGAGAATTGGGGGATATGGACCATGGACAGTCAGGGAATTGGGGGATAAGGACCATGGACAGGCAGGGAATTGGGGGATAAGGACCATGGACAGGCAGGGAATTGGGGGATAAAGACCATGGACAGGCAGGGAATTGGGGGATAAGGACCACGGACAGGCAGGGAATTGGGGGATAAGGACCGTGGACAGGCAGGGAATTGGGGATAAGACCAGGACAGGCAGGGAATTGGGATAAGACTGCGAAGGCAGGGAATTGGGGGATAAGGACCATGGACAGGCAGGGAATTGGGGGATAAGGACCATGGACAGGCAGGGAATTGGGGGATAAGGACCACGGACAGGCAGGGAATTGGGGGATAAGGACCATGGACAGGCAGGGAATTGGGGGATAAAGACCATGGACAGGCAGGGAATTAAGGGATAAAGACTGCGAATAGGCAGGGAATTGGGGGATAAGGACCGTGGACAGGCAGGGAATTGGGGGATTAGGACCACAGACAGGCAGGGAATTGGGGGATAAGGACCGTGGACAGGCAGGGAATTGGGGGATAAGGACCATGGACAGGCAGGGAATTGGGGGATATGGACCATGGACAGTCAGGGAATTGGGGGATAAAGACCACGAATAGGCAGGGAATTGGGGGATAAGGACCACGGACAGGCAGGGAATTGGGGGATAAGGACCATGGACAGGCAGGGAATTGGGGGATAAGGACCACAGACAGGCAGGGAATTGGGGGATAAGGACCATGGACAGGCAGGGAATTGGGGGATAAGGACCATGGACAGTCAGGGAATTGGGGGATAAAGACCATGGACAGGCAGGGAATTAAGGGATAAAGACCACGAATAGGCAGGGAATTGGGGGATAAGGACCACGGACAGGCAGGGAATTGGGGGATATGGACGATGGACAGGCAGGGAATTGGGGGATAAGGAGCATGGACAGGTAGGGAATTGGGGGATAAAGACCATGGACAGGCAGGGAATTGGGAGATAAGGACCATGAACAGGCAGGGAATTGGGGGATAAGGACCACGGACAGGCAGGGAATTGGGGGTTAAGGACCACGGATAGGCAGGGAATTGGGGGATAAGGACCGTGGACAGGCAGGGAATTGGGGGATAAGGACCATGGACAGGCAGGGAATTGGGGGATAAGGACCACAGACAGGCAGGGAATTGAGGAATAAGGACCATGGACAGGCATGGAATTGGGTGATAAGGACCATGGACAGGCAGGGAATTGGGGGATAAAGACCATGGACAGGCAGGGAATTGGTAGAGTAGGACCATGGACAGGCAGGGAATTGGGGGAGTAGGACCATGGACAGGCAGGGAATTGGGGGATAAGGACCGTGGACAGGCAGGGAATTGGGGGATAAGGACCACGGACAGGCAGGGAATTGGGGGATAAGGACCACGGACAGGCAGGGAATTGGGGTATAAGGACCGTGGACAGGCAGGGAATTGGGGGATAAGGACCGTGGACAGGCAGGGAATTGGGGGATAAAGACCATGGACAGGCAGGGAATTACGGGATAAAGACCACGAATAGGCAGGGAGTTGTGGGATAAGGACAGTGGACAGGCAAGGAATTGGGGGATAAGGACAGTGGACAGGCAGGGAATTGGGGGATAAGGACCATGGACAGGCAGGGAATTGGGGGATAAGGACCATGGACAGGCAGGGAATTGGGGAATAGGACCATGGACAGGCAGAGAATTGGGGTATATGGACCGTGGACAGGCAGGGAATTGGGGGATAAGGACCATGGACAGGCAGGGAATTGGGGGATAAGGACCATGGACAGGCAGGGAATTGGGGGATAAAGACCATGGACAGGCAGGGAATTAGGGGATAAAGACCATGAATAGGCAGGGAATTGGGGGATAAGGACCACGGACAGGCAGGGAATTGGATAAGGACCGTGTACAGGCAGGGAATTGGGGGAGTAGGACCACGGACAGGCAGGGAATTGGGGGATAAGGACCGTGGACAGGCAGGGAATTGGAGGATAAGGACCACAGACAGGCAGGGAATTGGGGGATAAGGACTGTGGACAGGCAGGGAATTGGGGGATAAGGACCATGGACAGGCAGGGAATTGGGAGAGTAGGACCATGTACAGGCAGGGAATTGGGGGAGTAGGACCATGTACAGGCAGGGAATTGGGGGAGTAGGACCACGTACAGGCAGGGAATTGGGGGAGTAGGACCACGGACAGGCAGGGAATTGGGAGAGTAGGACCACGGACAGGCAGGGAATTGGGGGAGTAGGACCATGGACAGGCAGGGAATTGGGGGAGTAGGACCATGGACAGGCAGGGAATTGGGGGAGTAGGACCATGGACAGGCAGGGAATTGGGAGAGTAGGACCATGTACAGGCAGGGAATTGGGGGATAAGGACCGTGGACAGGCAGGGAATTGGGAGAGTAGGACCATGTACAGGCAGGGAATTGGGGGAGTAGGACCATGGACAGGCAGGGAATTGGGAGAGTAGGACCATGGACAGGCAGGGAATTGGGAGAGTAGGACCATGGACAGGCAGGGAATTGGGGGAGTAGGACCATGACCAGGCAGGGAATTGGGAGAGTAGGACCATGTACAGGCAGGGAATTGGGAGAGTAGGACCATGGACAGGCAGGAAATTGGGGGATATGGACCATGGACAAGGCATAGGGAATTGGGGGATAGGACCATGGACAGGCAGGGAATTGGGAGAGTAGGACCATGACGAGGCAGGGAATTGGGGAGAGTAGGACCATGACAGGCAGGGAATTGGGGGAGTAGGACCATGTACAGGCAGGGAATTGGGAGAGTAGGACCATGGACAGGCAGGGAATTGGGAGAGTAGGACCATGGACAGGCAGGGAATTGGGGGAGTAGGACCATGGACAGGCAGGGAATTGGGAGAGTAGGACCATGTACAGGCAGGGAATTGGGGGAGTAGGACCATGGACAGGCAGGGAATTGGGGGAGTAGGACCATGGACAGGCAGGGAATTGGGAGAGTAGGACCATGTACAGGCAGGGAATTGGGGGATAAGGACCATGGACAGGCAGGGAATTGGGAGAGTAGGACCATGTACAGGCAGGGAATTGGGGGAGTAGGACCATGGACAGGCAGGGAATTGGGAGAGTAGGACCATGGACAGGCAGGGAATTGGGGGAGTAGGACCATGGACAGGCAGGGAATTGGGGGAGTAGGACCATGACCAGGCAGGGAATTGGGGGATAAGGACCATGGACAGGCAGGGAATTGGGGGATAGGACCATGGACAGGCAGGGAATTGGGGGATAAGGACCATGACAGGCAGGGAATTGGGGGATAAGGACCATGGACAGGCAGGGAATTGGGGGAGTAAGAGACCATGGACAGGCAGGGAATTGGGGGAAAGGACCACAGACAGGCAGGGAATTGGGGGATAAGGACCATGGACAGGCAGGGAATTGGGGGATGAGGACCATGGACAGTCAGGGAATTGGGGGATAAAGACCATGGACAGGCAGGGAATTAAGGGATAAAGACCACGAATAGGCAGGGAATTGGGGGATAAGGACCACGGACAGGCAGGGAATTGGGGGATAAGGACCATGGACAGGCAGGGAATTGGGGGATAAAGACCATGGACAGGCAGGGAATTGGGAGAGTAGGACCATGGACAGGCAGGGAATTGGGGGATAAAGACCATGGACAGGCAGGGAATTGGGAGAGTAGGACCATGGACAGGCAGGGAATTGGGGGAGTAGGACCATGTACAGGCAGGGAATTGGGGGATAAGGACCGTGGACAGGCAGGGAATTGGGGGATAAGGACCACGGACAGGCAGGGAATTGGGGGTTAAGGACCACGGATAGGCAGGGAATTGGGGGATAAGGACCGTGGACAGGCAGGGAATTGGGGGATAAGGACCGTGGACAGGCAGGGAATTGGGGGATAAAGACCATGGACAGGCAGGGAATTACGGGATAAAGACCACGAATAGGCAGGGAGTTGTGGGATAAGGACAGTGGACAGGCAAGGAATTGGGGGATAAGGACAGTGGACAGGCAGGGAATTGGGGGATAAGGACCATGGACAGGCAGGGAATTGGGGGATAAGGACCATGGACAGGCAGGGAATTGGGGGATAAGGACCTTGGACAGGCAGAGAATTGGGGGATATGGACCGTGGACAGGCAGGGAATTGGGGGATAAGGACCATGGACAGGCAGGGAATTGGGGGATAAGGACCATGGACAGGCAGGGAATTGGGGGATAAAGACCATGGACAGGCAGGGAATTGGGGAATAAGGACCATGGACAGGCAGGGAATTGGGGGATAAGGACCACAGACAGGCAGGGAATTGGGGGATAAGGACCATGGACAGGCAGGGAATTGGGGGATAAGGACCATGGACAGTCAGGGAATTGGGGGAGAAGGACCACAGACAGGCAGGGAATTGGGGGATAAGGACCACGGACAGGCAGGGAATTGGGGGTTAAGGACCAAGGACAGGCAGGGAATTGGGGGATAAGGACCACAGACAGGCAGGGAATTGGGGGATAAGGACCATGGACAGGCAGGGAATAAGGGGATAAGGACCATGGACAAGCTGGGAATTGGGGGATATGGACCACAGACAGGCAGGGAATTGGGGGATAAGGACCGTGGACAGGCAGGGAATTGGGGGATAAGGACCACGGACAGGCAGGGAATTGGGGGATAAGGACCACGGATAGGCAGGGAATTGGGGGAAAAGGACCACGGACAGGCAGGGAATTGGGGGATAAGGACCATGGACAGGCAGGGAATTGGGGGATAAAGACCATGGACAGGCAGGGAATTAAGGGATAAAGACCGCGAATAGGCAGGGAATAGGGGGATAAGGACCGTGGACAGGCAGGGAATTGGGGGATTAGGACCACAGACAGGCAGGGAATTGGGGGATAAGGGCCGTGGACAGGCAGGGAATTGGGGGATAAGGACCATGGACAGGCAGGGAATTGGGGGATATGGACCATGGACAGTCAGGGAATTGGGGGATAAAGACCACGAATAGGCAGGGAATTGGGGGATAAGGACCACGGACAGGCAGGGAATTGGGGGATAAGGACCATGGACAGGCAGGGAATTGGGGGAGTAGGACCACGGACAGGCAGGGAATTGGGAGAGTAGGACCACGGACAGGCAGGGAATTGGGGGAGTAGGACCATGTACAGGCAGGGAATTGGGAGAGTAGGACCATGGACAGGCAGGAAATTGGGGGATATGGACCATGGACAAGGCAGGGAATTGGGGGAGTAGGACCATGGACAGGCAGGGAATTGGGAGAGTAGGACCATGACGAGGCAGGGAATTGGGAGAGTAGGACCATGACCAGGCAGGGAATTGGGAGAGTAGGACCATGTACAGGCAGGGAATTGGGAGAGTAGGACCATGGACAGGCAGGGAATTGGGAGAGTAGGACCATGGACAGGCAGGGAATTGGGGGAGTAGGACCATGGACAGGCAGGGAATTGGGAGAGTAGGACCATGTACAGGCAGGGAATTGGGGGAGTAGGACCATGGACAGGCAGGGAATTGGGGGAGTAGGACCATGGACAGGCAGGGAATTGGGGGAGTAGGACCATGGACAGGCAGGGAATTGGGAGAGTAGGACCATGTACAGGCAGGGAATTGGGGGATAAGGACCGTGGACAGGCAGGGAATTGGGAGAGTAGGACCATGTACAGTCAGGGAATTGGGGGAGTAGGACCATGGACAGGCAGGGAATTGGGAGAGTAGGACCATGTACAGGCAGGGAATTGGGGGAGTAGGACCATGGACAGGCAGGGAATTGGGGGAGTAGGACCATGACCAGGCAGGGAATTGGGAGAGTAGGACCATGGACAGGCAGGGAATTGGGGGAGTAGGACCATGGACAGGCAGGGAATTGGGAGATAAGGACCATGTACAGGCAGGGAATTGGGAGAGTAGGACCATGTACAGGCAGGGAATTGGGGGAGTACGACCATGTACAGGCAGGGAATTGGGGGAGGTTAACCATGTACAGGCAGGGAATTGGGGGAGTAGGACCATGGATAGGCAGGGAATTGGGAGAGTAGGACCATGGACAGGCAGGGAATTGGGGGAGTAGGACCATGGACAGGCAGGGAATTGGGGGAGTAGGACCATGTACAGGCAGGGAATTGGGGGAGTACGACCATGGACAGACAGGGAATTGGGAGAATAGGACCATGGACAGGCAGGGAATTGGGGGAGTAGGACCATGGACAGGCAGGGAATTGGGGGATAAGGACCATGGACAGGCAGGGAATTGGGGGATAAAGACCATGGACAGGCAGGGAATTGGGAGAGTAGGACCATGGACAGGCAGTGAATTGGGGGAGTAGGACCATGTACAGGCAGGGAATTGGGGGATAAGGACCGTGGACAGGCAGGGAATTGGGGGATAAGGACCACGGACAGGCAGGGAATTGGGGGATAAGGACCACGGATAGGCAGGGAATTGGGGGATAAGGACCGTGGACAGGCAGGGAATTGGGGGATAAGGACCGTGTACAGGCAGGGAATTGGGGGATAAAGACCATGGACAGGCAGGGAATTACGGGATAAAGACCACGAATAGGCAGGGAATTGGGGGATAAGGACAGTGGACAGGCAAGGAATTGGGGGATAAGGACAGTGGACAGGCAGGGAATTGGAGGATAAGGACCACGGACAGGCAGGGAATTGGGGGATAAGGACCATGGACAGTCAGGGAATTGGGGGATAAGGACCATGGACAGGCAGGGAATTGGGGGATAAGGACCATGGACAGGCAGGGAATTGGGGGATAAAGACCATGGACAGGCAGGGAATTGGGGGAGTAGGACCACGGACAGGCAGGGAATTGGGGGATAAGGACCGTGGACAGGCAGGGAATTGGAGGATGAGGACCACAGACAGGCAGGGAATTGGGGGATAAGGACCACGGATAGGCAGGGAATTGGGGGATAAGGACCACGGACAGGCAGGGAATTGGGGGATAAGGACCATGGACAGGCAGGGAATTGGGGGATAAAGACCATGGACAGGCAGGGAATTAAGGGATAAAGACCACGAATAGGCAGGGAATTGGGGGATAAGGACCATGGACAGGCAGGGAATTGGGGGATAAGGACCATGGACAGTCAGGGAATTGGGGGATAAGGACCACAGACAGGCAGGGAATTGGGGGATAAGGACCACGGACAGGCAGGGAATTGGGGGATAAGGACCATGGACAGGCAGGGAATTGGGGGATAAGGACCACAGACAGGCAGGGAATTGGGGGATATGGACCACGGACAGGCAGTGAATTGGGGGATAAGGACCATGGACAGGCAGATGGGATTAGTTAGACGGGCATTGTGGTCAGCACAGACATTAAAGATTAAAGAAAATGTATATAGAAACACAGAAACATATATGTCATGATATATAATCTTGAGATTCGTTTTCTTGCGGGTACGCTCAGTGAAACCAAGAAACATACTATAATCAATGGAAGTCCTCACCCAACAGGGCAACAAGTTGTGCAAATGCAAAAAGGAAGGAAAAGAAAAATAAAATAATTAATAAATCGGCAATAAGTATCGAGAACATGAGGTGAGGAATCCTTGAAAGCAGGTCCACAAATTGTGGGAACAGTTCAGTGATGGTGCAAGTGAAGTTGATGTGGTGGATTGCAAGGGTTGTTCCTGTGCTGTACTGTTTGATGTACTTCTGGTGGCTCTGTCCTACACGGGGAAATAATGTTTATACTCTGGAGCTCAAAAGGAGAGGTTCACTTCAATCTCATTGAAAGGCACAACATTTTTGTAGAGAATAATGGGGGAGCTGTAGGAATTGTGTTTCTGCTGGGAGAGTTATCCAGACGCAGAGGAGATTGGGAAATATGGGATTGGTTATTTGGCACCAAGATGGGAAATTCCTTCACCATAAAACCTTGAGATTATTTACTCAAGCATCCTGCAAAGTTTCTGTTGCATTCAAGACAAACGCTGATAGATTTTTAAATATTACAGTGCAGGGAGATGATACACTAAGATAATCGGTGAGCAACAATGTTTGCTAAATGCTGCAGCAACACAATGGACCGAGTTATTTATTTCTTCTACAACCTTATTGGCGTTAGTTTATTACTGCTGCATGTACCAAGACACAGTGGCCAGCTTGCCAACGTGCCAACTGCTCAAACAGATCATATCATTGAGGCAGATTAAGATAAAACAAGAACAATGCAGAATAAAGTGTAACAGCTACACAGAAAGTGCAGAGCAGATAAACAATAAAGTACAAGGTTATAACAAATTAGTTTGTGAGGTCAAGAGTCCAGTTCATGGTCTTAAGATCACAATTAGATGATTAAATTTATCTTCGGACTTCAGTGGTGAGCAATGTTGAAGCATACCACAGTTAACTGATTGAGAGAATACAACACCAGAAATACTGAGAAAAATGGGCATATTTTTTAAGCATGAGATTTGACTATGTGACTTGTTGGATATCTTAAATAATTGAAAATGTACTTTCTGTCCAGGTGATTGGTTTCTTAAGGCAGACAGAGCTGTAAAAACTAAGAGGGTTTGATGCAGGGAAGGAATTGGATTAGACCTGAAATATTTCTCTTCTGAATCATTAGCATATATTATTGAGATTGGCAGCAAATATGGCTTAGTGATAAAGTAACATTGGAAACACTCTTGATTTAATTGGCTGAATGCCCAGTTAGACTTCTGCTATTTCAATAAACTAAGTTGTGAAGTGCAGTTAATGAGCAGTTGGGAATAATAATATCATTTTTTATGAGTGTCTCATTAACTCTTTGATTGCCTTTTAGTGAATTTCTGTGTGTGTGTGTGTGTGTGTGTGTGTGTGTGTTTCCCCATTATGGTTCTTCTAGGAGTCACCCATAAGGCTGAGGATTGGGATCAATGTGCAGGATATGGATTACAACAGTGAAAATAGTGAATCTGAAGGCGCAACAGGCAATGGATAGTTCATTACGTACGTTTGTACTAAGCTCATTACATACTAAGAACACAGCTGAGAAACAGTGGATGGACTTTCATCCCAGTGAAAGTGAGCTGATGCATTTCGGGAGAGTATTAAATATACTTCAGGAATGGCAGGATTCTAGGGGTTACTGAGCAACAGAGGGATCTTGGTGTACACCCGAAGGCTATTAAGTGTGACAGTGCAGGTAAGATAATGTAGTTAAAAAGACTAATCATTAGATGGGGAATGAATACACTAACAGAAGTTATGGAACTTTATAGACCAGTGGCCAGAGCTCAGAAGGGAGTACCGTGTGCCGATCCAGTCATCACAGTAGGGCACGGTTTTCCAACTGGGGTTCCACAAGAGATTGTGATTAAACAAGAATATACAGTGTTTTCTAAAAATCGCATACGTGCAATGCTAGCGTTCACAGTGGTGTACTGTGACCGAGCAGTCCCGTGAGTAATCTCGTTAGAGGTCTCACAACACAGTATGGCATGGAGAACCAGGAATGTGTTTATTCTCAGTTTTTAACGGGAGATAGCGGAGGCCATTTTCAATTGGTGAGGGCTGTATTGCACAGAAGGGAGGACGGTAGGCTGATAATGGGTGAGTGTTGTATTATGCTAAACCTGCTTGTTATATCCTCAATGAACTCTTGGACAGTTGTTAAGTACCTGTATAGTCTTCTGATAAGACCATCCAAATGACTAGCTATTTCTCCCTTGATTATAGAGTTCAGCTTCTTTCCAAAACTAGCCTTTGAATGGTTGTCCATCGTACCTGGTGATGACAGATTTGAAACCTATGTGGGAGAATTTTTAAAGTGGAAAAGCTGCTGCACTAGGACAGTTCCAGTCTCTCAACCTCGGGGGTTCAGATCCATTGGTACCAGTAGTCATCACAACTGGGGTCTTCCTTGGCTGCAGTGGATGACCATGACCACTGCTTTGCCTTGTCATGCCCTTAGCCGTCCACGGGGCGTTGCCGAGCCACTTTCCTGGTCATTGGATCTCACATTGATCTCATCTGTCCAGTCCGCCAGAGTAGTTTTTGCAACCTTGGACGGTGTGGTCCTATCTCATTGGGGTACGAGGCCCGCCTGCTATCCTCACCTGCTTTAGTCCACCTGTTAAAGCGGCCACTGTTGCCTACAAACAACTACTTGGAGCCGCAGGTGAGAGCTGAGAGATGGTAAGGACCAAGGGTGAACAAGTTGCCCTAGAATGGACAAGACAAGCCCCTTTACCAGTGGTGCTACCACTCCCCGGACACCTCACACACCCCTAACTAGCCTTTAGCTTCCTGCATTTCATCAGCCTCCCTTCTCAAACAAGGGAGTCACATTTCTGATTGTTCAGTCTCCTGGTACCCTTTCAGAGCACAGGAAGTTGGCTCTACTGTCTCTGCAGCCGCTTTGTTTAAAACCCTTGGAAGCTGCCCTTCACATCCCAGTGACTGTTGCGTCTTTAATCTCATTAGATTTTAGTCCCTTGTCCTCATAGCATGGAAAGGCTTGGACAGAATGGACACGGATAAGATGTCTCGGAGTCTGGGATCCAAGGATAAAGGGACATCCCTTTAAAACCGAGATCAGGAGGAATACATTCAGCCAGAGGGTGGTGAAAATCGGTGGAATTCGCTGTTGCAGAGGGCTGTTACTGGGTGAATTTAAGGCAGAGATTGATTGGGCTGTTTCTGCGCTGTACTGTTCTATGTCCTATGGTTGTTGATTGGTTGGGGAGAAGGCAGCAGACTGAGGCTGAAATAAAATCGGCCATGATGGAATAGTGGAGCAGACTCGATGGGCTAAATGTCCTACAGGAATTCTGCTCCTATGTCTTATAGATTGCCACAAGCTCACTTCTATTTAAAACCCTCATATCAGCTATCCTTGTCATGGTTGCAGTGTGAAATCAATCTTCTTTTGATTTAAATTATATACCATTTCCTTCCTTTTTGTTAATAATTCCCAATTTTATTCTCCACAAGTTCTGTACTTACCCTAGCTGCCCTCTTTTTAGACACTCGGAGAAGCTCTTGCTGTTTGATTTGATGTTACATGCCAGTTTATGTGATATATGGGGTGTCCAGAGAGGAATAGCACCTCTGGTGAGGGGGCTTGTCATGTCCATTCTGAGGCAGCTCACTCACCTTTGGTCTACATGGCCACACAAATTTGACTGGAATGTCTAACAGAAAGATTCATGTGGATTTTGCCAGACCGTTCATGGGCACAAATTTCTTGGTAGTAGTGGATGCAGCTATAAATTGGCCAGAAGTGGTCCCAATAGCCTCCACTACAGCATCACACACTGTTAATGAATTGTATGTAGTGTGTGGGCACGTGGCCAAGTGGTTAAGGCATTGGACTAGCGATCTGAAGGTCGTGAGTTCGAGCCCCAGCAGAGGCAGTGTGTTGTGTCCTTGAGCAAGGCACTTAATCACACATTGCTCTGCAATGACACTGGTGCCAAGCTGTATGGGCCCTTCCCTTGGACAACATTGGTGTTGTGGAGAGGGGAGACTTGCAGCATGGGCAACTGCTGGTCTTCCATACAACCTTGCCCAGGCCTGCGCCCTGGAGAGTGAAGACTTTCCAGGCGCAGATCCATGGTCTCGCAAGACTAACGGATGCCTCTCTTCTTTCTTCTCAGGGACTGGTATTCCAGAACATCTAGTAGAACAATGGACCTCAGTTTGTGTGGGGGGACAGTTTCAATAATTGCTGAAATGAAAGGTATAAGACATTACATCTGTACCATACCACCCAGCTACAAATGGCTTGGTGGAACGGTTGGTCCAGAGTCTAAAGAATACACTGTGAGCAATGTCAGCAGAACACACTGTACTAACTCTGAACCAGACGCTCTCCAGATTCCTCCTTGCATATCATAATACTTTACAACCAACAACTTGCCAGCTACGCTGCTCCTGGGTTGTTCCTTATGCTCACACTTGGATCTCCTCAAACCCAATCTCAGGAGGAAGATTCAGGACAAACGGCAGAGACAAGGCTTCTCAAACAAGGAGATCTGATGGTTTACTCCTGGACAAGCATCCTGTTGAGGGATTATGGAGGTGATCAAAAGTAGGTACTCAGAAAGATTAAGGACAGAACTGGCTCCTGCTATCAGAACTACTTCCTGCATTCTCAGAGTTAACTCTGACAACCACAATCGAGGAGGCCCCAGAACCTGAAATTGTTTCACAGCCACAAGTCTCACCAGCCAAGCAGAGTGATTCTCCTTGTCAGGAAAGACATTATCCCACAAGAGTAAGAAATCCTGCACACAGATTAAATCTTTAGGCCTGGATGGGACAATTTTAAAAATGGCTGTGCTGTGGATATCTGTATATATTAGTTCTATTAAATAGTATATTGTGTATATAGTGGAAATGTATTCTCTATTGAATTGGAGTTTATAGCCAAGCAGAGAAGAGTTGTGAATTTAATATTTCAGTAATATTTGAGTAATCTTGTGTGTGTGTGTATATATATACATAAGTTGATTAAGCATTCTTGTTCCCTTAAATAATCCATTATTTAATTATATGTATAAATAAGTGAATTACATAGGTCATCATGCTTTCACATGATACGTGCGTGCCTCGCTTAAAGTAAACTTGAAGTCAGTCCTGCATTTTTGGACTCCTGTGTCTTCCTTTGAATTAGTTAATATTTTCAAGTTATAAAACATAATAGCTGGGGAGCAATGCTTCACAGAGGACGAAGGGCATGACGAGGCACAGAAGAAATCATGGTCATCCACTGTAACCAAGGAAGACCCCTGTTTGTGACAGCTGCTCGTACCACTGGACCCAGACCTCTGAGGTTGAGAGAGTGCAATGACTTTTCCACCCTAAAAACTCTCCCACAGGTTTCACCTTGTTGGCTACGGCAGACAATCACTTGCCAGTTTAGTCTCATAATCACGATCTTTCCTCTATATTAGCTTTTTCAGTCTTCTGCTGATGGTCCCTAAAGAATTCCTCTGGTCTACCACTAGCTTTCCTACTTTGTATGTTTTAGTTTTTGCATTTAATACTTTCCTTGACTCTATCAAACCCCATAATAATTTTTCAGCGAGATCTCATTTCAGCTTCCTGAACCCCAAGGAGAACAGACCCAGTCTGCACAATTTTTCCTCAAACATGAACAGGTAAACGTTCTAGACTTGCATTCTTTGGAGTTCGAAATAATGATCTTACTGAAACACAAGACCCGAAGAGTATGTGAGGTCCTTTGTTAGTCGGGTCAACCATGGATGTTGCATTCCAGCAGTTCATGTAGGGCAGTACAACATGGAGAGTGAGTAAAGGATTTTTCTAAAGGACGCTTCTGAAGTGTTTTGGACATGAAGAATGCTGTGTCCAAATGCAGAGTATTTTCCTTGGGGTATGGAAGATGAAGAAAGGTGTAGGGATGATTTCAAGGAAGCAAGCTGGAAGAAAACCTGGACATTAGATAATAGGAAACAGATGTATGTAGGTACCTGTAAAGAAGTTTGGAAGAAGCAATCAGAAGCAGCCAAGAATAGGAAAATGAACATAGCAATCAGGAGCTGGAATAGGACACTGCCCTCAAGCCTGCCCCACCATTCCTTACAATGTCTCCAAAGCCTCTATTAAATTTCTACAGATGTACTGTGGAGAACATTCCGACTTGCTGCATCACCACCTGATATGGATGCTGTGATGCACAGGATCGAAAGGGGCTTCAGAGGTGTGTAGACAACCAGCTCCATCTCGTGACTAGCTTTCTCACCACCAAGAATATCTTCAAAAGACAACGCCTCAGAAGGCAGAATCATCAAGGACCCTCACATTCCAGGACATGCCCTCTTCTCATCAACACGAGAGATTCTGCAGGTGCTGGAAGTCCAGAGTAACACACACAATGCTGGAGGAACTCAGCAGGTCAGGCAGCATCTATAGAGGGATTAAAATGTTGATGACTGAGGCTGAGACCCTTCCTCAGGACTGGAAAGGAAGGGAAAAGAAGCTAAAATAAGAAGGCGAGGGAGGTGATGGAGCAAGGCTGGCAGGTTTATTCTCCTCCACAGATGCTGCCTGATCTGCTGAGTTAGTTCCTCCTGCATTTTGTGCGTTGCTTTCTTCTTACTAGTTCACTTCCGGTAAGATGGTGGCGCAGTCAAATGCAGCGGCTTCTCAGGGGCGAACTAAAGCTATACTTTCCTTCTTAAAATCTGTTTTTTATGATTGTAAGGCTACACTGGACTCCAAGAACAACAGGTACTGCAGGTTTACTGCATCAGTGACCTGTTTTTTCCGAGCTGCCGGCCAGGGTGTTGAAGGAGCCCACGGGTCAGAGAGGGAGAAGCTGGTGCTTGGCTGGGAGAGGGAGAAGCCAGCACTGGGTCGGAGTTGGTGTGTGAGAGCAGTGTGCTGTGTAAATGTGAGGGATTGTCTTGGATGTTTCTGTTGTGAGCACAGGACGTTGTTGCACATTGATAACGTGAGATGCTGCAGGTGATGAGTTCATTTGCTGGTGAAGCATCATTGCCATTCATGCTATTGGGATTCATTTTGCAGGAAGTAATGTCTTGCAAACCCTGCCAGAGTTGTCGTACATCTGATGTCGCCTCCAACCTCGTTCGAGGTTGTCTCCTTGCCCTTGAAATAGCCCTCTGCAAATCATAGCTGGTTTTCTGGAACAGGCCTGGGTCACCACACTTGAATGCCACAGATCTAGCCTTCAGTAGATGACATACCTCCTGGTTCTTCCACGGCTTTTGGTTTGGTAATGTACCCTCAGTCTTTGTAGGCACACACTCATCCACACAGGTTTTAATGAAGTCAGTTACAACTGCAGCATACTCATCCAGATTCAAAGATGAATCCCTGAGTACAGTCCAGCCCACCGATTCAAAGCAGTCCTGTAGGCGCTTCTGTGCTTCCCTTGTCCAAACCTTCTTGATCCTCACTGTTGGTACTGCAGTCTTCAGTCTCTGTTTATACTTGGGGAGTAGAAGTACAGCTGGGTGATCAGACTTCCCGAAGTGAGGGTGTGGAATAGCACGGTAGGCATTCTGTAGCAATGGTCCAGTGTGTTGTTTCCTCCAGTATTGCAAGTGATCTGTTGATAGCAATTGCTTAGTGATTTTTTTCAGACTGGCCTGGTTAAAATCTCCCAGAATGACGGTGAAGGCATTAGGGTGCGCTGTTTTGTGCACGTTGATCCCATTACTCAGATCAAATCAATGCCTGATTGACATTGTCCTGAGGTGGAATGTAAACTGCTACAATACATGTGTTTTCTTGTGTAAAGATGTGTGTGTGTGTTGTTATTCTCTCCTGCTATTTTGAATTTGTTATGCAGCTGGGCGGCAGATGAATGCTATCTTGTTTGACTGCATCCAAGTATGGTCTATATGATCAGCAAAATTGACTTGATTTCTCATTGCTACCATCAGCGAGGAGGTACTGAAACCTGAAGGGTCACTCTCAACATTTCAGGAACAGCTTCTTCCACTCTGCCATCAGATTTCTGAATGGTCCATGAACATGACTTCATTATTCCTCTTTCACACTATTTATTTATTTATCTATCTATTTGTTTGTAGTTTATTTATTATTGTCACTTAAGATAGTTTAAAAAATGTCCATAAAACAACAGATTTATGACATATGTCAGTGAGAGTAAATCTGATACTGATTATGACTGAAGTCATCTCTGTATTACTAGTAAACTTCCACAATCTTGTCAAAAATCTACCTCTGCCTTAAATTGATATACTTGCATGCTTCCACTGTCCGTCAAGGAAGAACATCACGAATTTCATAGGAGATGACCTGATGTTGTGAATTCTTCTACAAGTAGGAATATCTTCTCCACAGCCACCATATCTGCCACAATATCAGACTCTTCATTCTTCCTGTCTGTGCTTAGTGCTTGTTGGCATATTTATTGTTAACGTGTATGCTGTTAACTCTATGAGCACGAAATTTCATTGCATACTGGTGTATGAGATAACCTAAGGTTATAATTAAGGTACAGTGGTTAGATTGCCAGAATAGTTGTTCTGGAGCTGCTCCGGCCTGTGGTCAGGCCACACTTAGATCCCCTCCAGTTCATCTACCAGCCCCGACTAGGAGTTGAGGAAGCCATGGTCTACCTGCTGAACCGTGTCTACGCCCACCTGGACAAGCCAGCGAGCACTGTGAGGGTCATGTTTTTTTGGCTTCTCCAGTGCGTTCAACACCATCCGCCCTGCTCTGCTGGGGGAGAAGCTGACAGCGATGCAGGTGGATGCTTCCCTGGTATCATGGATTCTTGATTACCTGACTGGCAGACCACAGTACGTGTGCTTGCAACATTGTGTGTCCGACAGAGTGTTCAGCAGCACTGGGGCTCCACAGGGGACTGTCTTGTCTCCCTTTCTCTTCGCCATTTACACCTCGGACTTCAACTACTGCACAGAGTCTTGTCATCTCAGAAGTTTACAGATGACTCTGCCATAGTTGGATGCATCAGCAAGGGAGATGAGGCTGAGTGCAGGGCTGTGGTAGGTAACTTTGTCACATGGTGTGAGCAGAATTATCTGCAGCTTAATGTGAAAAAGACTAAGGAGCTGGTGGTAGACCTGAGGAGAGCTAAGGTACCAGTGACCCCTGTTTCCATCCAGGGGGTCAGTGTGGACATGGTGGAGGATTACAAATACCTAGGGATACGAATTGACAATCAACTGGACTGGTCAAAGAACACTGAGGCTGTCTACAAGAAGGGTCAGAACCATCTCTATTTCCTGAGGAGACTGAGGTCCTTTAACATCTGCCGGACGAGGCTAAGGATGTTCTACGAGTCTGTTGTGGCCAGTGCTATCATGTTTGCTGTTGTGTGCTGGGGCAGCAGGCTGAGGGTAGCAGACACCAACAGAATCAACAAACTCATTCGTAAGACCAGTGATGTTGTGGGGATGGAACTGGACTCTCTGACGGTGGTGTCTGAAAAGAGGATGCTGTCTAAGTTGCATGCCATCTTGGACAATGTCTCCCATCCACTACATAATGTACTGGGTGGGCACAAGAGTGCATTCAGCCAGAGACTCATTCCACCGAGATGCAGCACAGAGTGTCATAGGAAGTCATTCCTGCCTGTGGCCATCAAACTTTACAACTCCTCCCTTGGAGGGTCAGACACCCTGAGCCAATAGGCTGGTCCTGGACTTATTTCATAATTTCCAGGCATAATTTACATATTACTATTTCACTATTTATGGTTCTATTACTATTTATTATTTATGGTGCAACTGTAATGAAAACCAATTTCCCCCGGGATCAATAAAGTATGACTATGACTATGACTTTGACTAATTCAGAGACCTGAGCTCAAATCCTGCTGCAGGTGATCTGGAATGTAAATTTAATCAGCTAAGTCCTACCCTGCTCAGCCTTCCTCCATTACTCCATTACTCCAGTACTCTGTCCATTGAGTCATGGCAACATCCTCATAAATCAACTCTGCACTCTTTTTAACTGAACGACATCTTTCCTTTGCCAAGATGACCAAAACTGAACACAATATTCCAAATGCAGCCTCACCAATGTCTTGTAAAACTGCAGCATAATATCCCAACATCTGTACTCATTCTGGCAACCCTCTTCTCATTACCTCCCTCTGGTATCCTCCTTCCCTTTAAGGTGAGAGGAAAAGGATTTAATAAAGGCCAAAGGAGCAACTTTCATCCAGAGGGTAAGGTGGAACAAGCTACCAGAGGAAATGATTGGGACAGGTTATGTACAATGTTACTGACATACTACCAGAGGAAATGATTGGGACAGGTTATGTACAATGTTACTGACCAGCTACCAGAGGAAATGATTGGGACAGGTTATGTACAATGTTACTGACCAGCTACCAGAGGAAATGATTGGGACAGGTTATGTACAATGTTACTGACCAGCTACCAGAGGAAATGATTGGGACAGGTTATGTACAATGTTACTGACCAGCTACCAGAGGAAATGATTGGGACAGGTTATGTACAATGTTACTGACCAGCTACCAGAGGAAATGATTGGGACAGGTTATGTACAATGTTACTGACCAGCTACCAGAGGAAATGATTGGGACAGGTTATGTACAATGTTACTGACCAGCTACCAGAGGAAATGATTGGGACGGGTTATGTACAATGTTACTGACCAGCTACCAGAGGAAATGATTGGGACGGGTTATGTACAATGTTACTGACCAGCTACCAGAGGAAATGATTGGGACGGGTTATGTACAATGTTACTGACCAGCTACCAGAGGAAATGATTGGGACAGGTTATGTACAATGTTACTGACCAGCTACCAGAGGAAATGATTGGGACAGGTTATGTACAATGTTACTGACCAGCTACCAGAGGAAATGATTGGGACAGGTTATGTACAATGTTACTGACCAGCTACCAGAGGAAATGATTGGGACAGGTTATGTACAATGTTACTGACCAGCTACCAGAGGAAATGATTGGGACAGGTTATGTACAATGTTACTGACATACTACCAGAGGAAATGATTGGGACAGGTTATGTACAGTATACTGATGAGCTACCAAAGGAAATGGTAGATTAACAACCTTTAAAAAGTACTTGCTGAAGTACTGCCTATCAGTCCCGCTGAAGGGTTTCAGCCCAAAACATCGACTACTTTTTTCCATAGGTGTTGCTTGGCCTTCTCAGTTCCTTCTGCATTTTGTGTGGGTTGGTCAGATTTGCAGCAGCTGCAGAGTTTCTCTTGCTTGTGATTTAAAAAGTACTTGGTTAGTTACATGGATAGGGAAGATTTAGATTCATGTACTGTAGGCCAAATGCAGGTAAATGGGACCTAGTTTAGATGGGAATTTTGGTGTGCATCGACCAGTTGATCTAAACGGTCTGTTTCCTTGCTCAATGACTTGAATGATGATGCTGACCTTCACAACTGCAGAATATCCTCCAGCTTTCCACATTGTTAGGTGTTTGAGTCTCAAGCCGAGAGAAAAATAAATGCACTGGGCCGTCTTGGACAAGCTTGGAAGTACGAGGCAAGTGGTAGGGAGGAAGGTTGGTAGGCCGGATGGATTTCAATCAATTTAATATTAAACTCTGCACAGAATTCCAGAGGATACTCTTTGTCAAGTCTAGCAGGCATAAGGGACATCAAGCATATCAGGAATTAGGAATTCCAGAGGATACTCTTTGTCAAGTCTAGCAGGCATAAGGGACATCAAGCATATCAGGAATTAGTTTGCAGGAACCAAGCTGGACAGATGATGAAAGTATCAATATGAAAACACTTCATGGTTTTGATTGTAATGCTGATAGATCTGGCAGAGTTATCCGAAAGTACAAAGATAGAATGAGCATCAAAGGTCAAAACTGGCATATGGCCAATATTACTGTGCTGAGGAATGATTAAGAACTCAGAACATAGAATAGTACAGCACAGAACAAGCCATTCTGCCCACAATGTTGTGCTGAACTATTAACTAAGGTCAATCTAAGCCTTCCCTATCACATAGCCTTGATTTTTTTCTTATACTGTATTTGCCTATCTAAGAGTTTCTTAAATCTCCTTGATGTATCTGCTTCTTGCACCACCCCCAGCAGGGCGTTCCACACACCCACTACTCCATCTGTAAAAGCACTTCAGACACCCTCCAAAACTTTCCGCCAATTATCTTAAAATTATAGATTAGATTAGATCATGAGGACACTCAGTCCTCGTTTATTGTCATTTAGAAATGCATGCATTAAAAATGATACAATGTTTCTCCAGAATGATATCACAAGAAACACAGGACAAGCCAAGACTAAAACTGACAAAACCACATAATTATAACATATAGTTACAACAATGCAAAGCAATACTGTAATTTGATAAAGAGCAGACCATGGGCACGGTAAAAAAAAGTCTCAAAGTCCCGATAGCCTCATCATCTCATGCAGGCAGCAGAAGGGAGAAACTCTCCCTGCCATGATCCTCCAAGCACCACCAACTTGCCAATGCAGCACCATTGGAAGCACCCGACCGCAGCGGACTCTGAGTCTGTCCAAAAACTTCGAGCCTCTGACCAGCCCCTCCGACACAGCCTCTCTGAGCACCATCCTCTACCGAGCGCTTTGACCCCGCCCCGACCGCCGAGCAACAAGCAAAGTCGAGGACTCTGGGCCTTCTCCAGAGATTGTGGACCACACAGTAGCAGTGGCAGTGAAGCAGGCATTTCAGAAGTTTCACCAGATGTTCCTCTGTGCTCTCACGTCCGTCCCCATCAAATCAGGATTGTGTACGGCACCCTACTTGACAAATAACAGACATCACCACCGAAGTGGCCGCTGCGAGCTGCGTTGTGCCGCCATCTTCTCCTCCCTCCTTGTATTAGCTATTTCCACCCGGGAAAAAGTCTCTGGCTGTCTACTTGATCAATGCTTCTTATCACCTTGTACTCCTTTATCGTTTTCTCTTGTCCTCCTTTGCTCCAAAGAGAAAGGCTCTGGCTTGCTCAACCCCTCTCCATGAGGCATTCCCTTTAGTTCAGGCAGCATCAGGTCAAGCTCCTCTGAACCCTCCCTAAAGCTTCCACATCCTTCCTATAATTAGGCGACTCAAACGGAGCACAATATTCCAAAGCAAAATTTCACACAAAATGCTGGAGGAGCTCAGCAGGCCAGGAGGCACCTACGGGATGAGGCCCTTCATCAGGAGTTGTCACAGAGGAGGAGCATTGAGAGGAGTTTTCACTGAACTCCTGTTGAAGGAAAGATTTAAACTTCTTCATTCCCAGTGATAAATCACAAACACAAGAAAACTTGCAGATGCTGGAAATCCAAAGCAACACACACAGAATGCAGGAGGAACTCAGCAGGTCGGGCGGCATCTGTGGGGGAAGAAGAGTAAACAGTTGATGTTTCGGACCAAGACCCTTCATCAAATTAGGGTTTTATAGAGCTGTAGAATTACTTCATGACTCTTGAACTCAATCCCTTGACTGATGAAGGCCAATACATCATAACCTTCTTAACAACCTCATCAATTTGCATGGCATCTTTGGTAGATTTATGGACTTTGGCCAAGTGTAGGTAACAGGGTCTCAGCAATGGGAACAGTTAAGAGGGGCTTTGGGTGGCACAGTGACACAGTAGGTAATGTTGCCGCCTCTCAGCCCTGGAGATCTAGGTTTGACCCTGACCTCAGGTGCTGCCTGAGTGGCGTTTGCACCTTTTCCCAGTGTCCAGGTGGGTTTCCTTTAAGTGCTTTAGTTTCCTCGCAGATCAGGGTTAGTAGGTTAATTGGCCCACTGTAAGTTGTACCCAGTATGTGTGTGGGTTGGGGAATCCAGGAGGAGTTGATGGGAGAATGAAATCAGATCCGTGTGAATGGGTGGCCAATGATAGGCATGGACTTGGTGTGCTGAAAGGCCTTTCTCTGTGTTGTATCTATAGAATACGGGTGAAACAGCTAAACCCTAAACCCCCTCAGTGACAATCCAGCTGTAGGGCCATCGATGATAAGAAAGGATACTTATACGAGATACCAAAATATAGCAGGAGGTGCAGAAGGTTATAGAAAGCGTGGACATTAAATCAAAAGGGTAATTAGGTAAGTGAAAAGAGCACAATGAAAATCCAGAGATATTTAATGTGGACAAAGCACATGAGGAAAGAGTTGGGTCTACAAAGGATTAAGGAGATAACCTATATGTGCATTACTGTCCAAAGGGTTTAGAATAGGGGTCGCCAACCCGTCGATCACATTCGACCAGTCGATCTTTGAGACTTTCCCAGTAGATCCTGAAGAAAAATCAAAAATAAATACACAAGTACTGTTGTAATGTGAGCATTATAAAAGTAAGTAATACTAATTAGGATAATGGTAATATAGCAATATGTTCACTAAAAAGCTGTTTGTAAAGAGAGATTGTTTCTGGGTTGCGGGGGTTTAGTTCCGTTCTTTCTGCCCAGTGCACATGTGTGTAGTTCGCCCGCCATGCACCACGTTTCCAGCGTGGCCTGCGCTGCATCAAAGTGACCAATCAGATTAGGGATAAGAGTACAGACTGTCGCCAACATCAATATATGGCAGTGTCCCCAACCTCCGGGCCACGAAGCATGCAGTGGTGCAGCGGTAGTCGGGATGCACACAGCACATCTTTAAGAAAAAAAGCCAAAATAAACAAGCTAATTAATTAGGTGAATGTCGGCTCAGATCAGAGGCGATGCAATGGGCACTCACTCGTGATATCCTGATAGCATGGCAGAGGCTCCATGAAAGAAGGCGAAAACATACAAATTCCATCCAGAATGGGAAGAGGAATTTCTATTTACCTTGGTGAAAGACAAGTGTGTATGTATGTTGTGCCACCAAACACAAGCACTGACTAAAAGAGGGAATCTGGAGCAGCACCACAACACCAACCACCAGGAATTTAAAGACACCTACCCCCCAAAGAGTGCAATTCGTGCCTGGAAAGTTGAGCTGAAATCGGGGTTGAAGGCCCAGCAATCGTTTTCCACAAAACATGCTGCTAAAAATAAGGCTGCTATTGAAACACCATTTTGTCTAAGTCACCTTTTGGCTAACCACAAGAAGCCTTTTACAGATGGTGATTTATTCAAGGAAGCAATGGCCATTACCGCAGAGACTGTTTTTAATGACTTTAAAAACAAAAATGGCATCACAACCGCAATACATAATATACCACTTGGCCCTGCAACAGTGACAAGGAGGGTAGGGTCACTGTCAGAGGATGTGAATATTTTTCACTACAGTTTGATGAATCCCTGGATGTAATGCAAACAGCTCAGCTTGTTGTATTTGTCAGAATGGCTTTCCAGGATTTTACAACAAAGGAGGACTTCCTCAGTCTTTTGCAATTAAAGGAAAGAACGAGAGGTGAGGATATTTACAATGAGTTTAAAAAATATGTCCGTGAAAATGACATCCCCATTCATAAACTGGTGGCAATTACTACTGATGGGGCCGAGCAACGTGCAGTGTGCGTTAGTTTTATAGCACTGAAAGTCAGTGCCTACTTCAGGTCAACTTATCTATGTGAAACTGCATTTTCACAAATGAAAATTATTAAATTTAAGTACAGGAGCTGACTTACTGACAGACACCTCACTAGGGTTGCCAACTTTCTCACTCCCAAATAAGGGACAAAAGTAGCAGTCAAATCTCGGGACATTTGTGTTTTTACCCCAAGAAAGACTACCATGACCATGAAGCTTTGCGCGGGCACCTGTGTCCGCATGCACGTATGTGCCGATTTCTTACCCCACGAATCGGTTTTGGCTTAATTTTCATTATTTCTACTTTATATAGGCTGTGTGTTTATCATATCATTCCTGCTTTTACTATATGTTAGTGTTATTTTAGGTTTTATGTGTTATTTGGTATGATTTGGTAGGTTATTTTTTTTTGGGTCTGGGAACGCTCAAAATTTTTTTCCATATAAATTAATGGTAATTACTTCTTCAGCATAAAGCATTTCGACACGAAAGGTTTCATAGGAACGCTCTACCTCAGCGGGGGAAATACGGGACAGTTGGCAACCCTACACCTCACAGACTGTCTCAGACTGGCTGTCTGTAGTTATGAGCCAAATTTCAGGGAACTAGCAGAAAGTATTCAGCCCCAATCATCACACTGAGTGCAACAGTCAATTTTTATTCATTTATTTTTCATGTTGAAATAAAATTAAATAATGAAACATAGAATTAAAGGTGTAAAGTATTGTAATATTCTTAAAGAAAGACAGCTATGGCCTGTTTGATATGCTAGTCACAGTGTTTTCTTGTTTGAATTAAATTGAAAGTTTGACAAAAGTATTTTGTGTAATTCAAATACAATTCGCCTAAATAAAAGGCCTCAAATTGGAAGTACAATCTGAGCTGTTATTTCTCTGAACGATTTAGTAGGTAGATCTTGCCTTTCACTGAGGTCGAGGTAGGGGATCTTGGGCTTGAAAAGGTTGGTGACCATTAGTTTAGAATGTTTGAAAGGGAAGGCTCAGATGAAATATATTCTAGTCTGTTAGAAGAGAGAAGGATTATCATGGAGCCTCTGATTAATAGCTTATCACCCTCCCAGTGTGTAGGACTGGCGTTGAAGGATTATTGATGATCATTCTTCAAGTGATACTGCAATTTGTAATTTAAGTTCAGTCATTACTGTGTGTAGGTAAAAATAGCAGCTGCTGTTGGTGAATGAGAAATGTTGGCCACAGGGCTGGCAAAGCCCTCCCCACCATTCAGCACGCTTATGAGTTAGACAGCCAACAGAAAGCAGCATCCATCATTAAGGATACCCACCACCCAGACAATGCTCTCTTCTTGCTGCTACCATCGGGCAGAGGGTACAGAAGCCACACCACCAGTTATTACCCTCTTGAGGCACCAGCTCTTGATGATGGGGAGGGCTGAGCCTGTGATGGAGCTGCCTGAGTCGATAACCTTCTGCAGCCCCTTTCGACCCTGTGCATTGGAGCCTCCGTAGCAGACAGTGACGCAGCAGTCCGAATGCTTTCCACTGTACATCTCTAGAAATTTGTACAAATCTCTTCAAGCTCCAGAAAATCGAGCCACTGGCATGCCTTTGTGATTGCATTATGTGTTGGATTCAGGAAGAACTTTTACTACCAAAAATATCCACAGTGCACAGTGCCTGGACTCTAGGTATTTGTAATATTTTTTATTGATCTAAATATAAGGAGCAAAAAACTTCGCAGACGAAACAAAAATTTACCACATTTTCTGAGGAAAGATTTAGACTGCTGGAAGATATTGGTGATGTGGTCAGATAGTCAGAATACTGGTAAATTGAAATTGTATGTCCTGTCCTCATCCTTAAAGGGAACAGAGGTGGTCAATGAAATGGTTATAAAGTATAATGGATGCTCTCCTTTGTTAGGAGAGGTGCACTGCAGCAACTCCCCCAGACTCTTTAGACAGCACCTTCCAAACCCACCACCTCGACCAGCTGGAAGGACAGGGACAGTAAAAGCACAGGGAACACCTCCGGCTGGAAGTCACACACCAGCCTGACCTTGAAACATATCACTGATTCTTCACCATCACACTGTCGCTGAGACAAGGCTGCCTGAGCTCTCCATTCTGGGAGTGAGTGTCACTCAGCAAGTGCCAAGTTCTAGGTGAACACAGAGACTACCTACCAAGAGCTGGGCGAGGGGTGGAGTGCCCACTGCTCAGCGCCAGCATGTTGGCTCAGTTTTAAAATATATATATTTTGAAGAATAAACTTTTCGTGATAAAAATATATACAATGACAGAAACAGTGCAAAAAATCCTTTATATTCATCGTCGGTGCATTCTGTATTGTAAATTTTCTGAAGAGAAGAAAACAAGGAAGCATAGCATCTTTGCCCCTCACGTTGCTCCCTGAGGAGATACCTCTTTCACTGTTCGAGGGGCAAGTGTGGTAGTGGAAGGAACTTTCCCACAGAGCCTTGGCAGTGGCTACGCCAAGCTTCACTGTGTCCTTCAGCACGTCCTTGAGCCAGTCTGCAGACACCGTGCTGTGTAGTGCTGGAAGACCAACAGAGTTGGGCCGAATGGCCTGTTGGCAAGCGGGACAGCTCTGTAGCAGAGTATGCTGCTGACAAACAGTCAGAAAAACAGCCTGACCTGCTGTTAGTGTCAAGGAGACGATGGTCACAAGCCATCACTGTAATGTAAACTGTAACTGGCAAGTTTTTGTGTTAGGAATGACAAGCCTTCTCCCCAGTCAGAAGGTCATTCTCTGTTACAACATCGGTAAGTCAGCAGGAAGAGGAGGACTTCTGGAGCAGACCGGTGCTGGCATGAGATAAAGGAAAGGGAATTTGTTTTGAGAGCACTACTTGAAATCCCTGGAAGCATTTGCAAATAATTGTTGTTCTGTAACTTCAAAACATTAAACGAGTTCAAAGAAACTCACAGGGAGTCCGAAGATGCAGGTGTCATTCGTCTTTACTTGAAGCGAGGCGAGCACAGATCATGTGGTGGTGTGATGACATATGCAATTAACATATTTTATATGTAACCCGGAATTTAAACAAACAAGAATACTGAATTAAATGATATATAATTGCTGAAATATTAAATACACAGCACTTCTGCCAGTTAGTTGTAAACTCCAACTCAATAGAAAATGCATCTCCACTATCTCCACAGTATACTATATAATACTATATAGACAGTATATACACAGTATACTATATAATACTATATAGACAGTATATACACAGTATACTATATAATACAACTAACTATATAGCCATCAACAACAGAGTCAATTTTACATTGTCTCATTCAGGCTTAAAGATTTTTTTTTCTCTTGTAGGATAATGTCTTTCCTGACAAGGGAGGGTTACTCTGCTTGGAAGGGGAGATTTGTGTCTGTGAAACAATCTCGGGTTGCGGAGCTGACTCTGAAACTGCAAGAAGTGGTTTACAGCTTCCTTCTCCTTTCCTGTTTCACACCATTCACTCTCTCATTCACATTCTTTCTCTTCATTTTTCCCTCCTTTTTCTTCTAGTTTGTGCATCTTGACCTTGGGAAGGTGCATTTGATTCACTGGAGTATTCTCTTATTAATCCAATTGCTCCCTTTACGATCTGATCTCTCCTCCTATGTTGGTTTCCTCATCCACAACATCATCTGCTGAATCCTCTGTTTTCGTATTTCCATTGACTCCTTTCATTTTGGCCAGCAAGGCTTTGGTCTTTGTCCCTACTTCTACAAGCAGCTTTTTGCAAGCACTTGAAGTTCATGCAATAATCTTAATGCACGTAGAGTAGATTCTGGTTCCTTTTACTCACCAAAGCCAAATGCTTGCAACTTTGCTAAAGCTCCTGGAACTCTCTTCCAGTTAAAACCAAGCCACATTTGACAAGTGTCAGCAGTGTGTACCGTCTGCAGGACACAGACTGTTGTTCTCCGAGTTGCACACCATCCTGACTTGGAAATGGATAGCCATTCCTTCACCATCACTGGGTCAAAACCCTGGAACTCCCTCCCTAACAGCACTGTTACAGACATTAACTCTCAGCTATTATGATCAGTTAGGCTCCGAGAGAATCTGCAAGTTCAAGTTTATTGTCATCTGACTATACATATATGCAACCAAATGAGACAACGTTCCTCCGGACCGCTGTGCATCTACACAGCACATAAACCAAAATATTATACAATAAATAACTTTTATTAAGTTAATAAAAATATAATCCAAAGTGCATGTAGTCAAGCGCTGCACAGCTGAATAGTAAAGAGTACAGTAAACAGCTTGCTGTTGTAGCGACGAGACCTTGGTGGTGGCAGTGCGTTCATTAGTCCCCCAGCTTGAAGGAACGAGCTGTACCCTGTCTGGCAGTCCTAGTCCTGACGCTTCTCTGCCGTCTTCCTGTCTTATGGCCAGATGTTCCTCTTGATCCCGGTGTAACCTCCACGTTCCTGATGTGAGGTCATCTCTTCTGCAATATTTGGTTTCCACAGAGTTGTCACTACCCATACTACCAAAATCCTCCATTCTTTTTCTTTTCTTATCAGATCAATCTGTTAAGTTTTGATTTCATTGGCTGAGGCTGATCTGACTGACCTGTATCAACTTCTCATTGGATCTGACCTAAGGCAGCACACAGCATTATTTTATACTTCTTCACCCAGATTTGTTCCTTAGGTAGCTTCATTTACTCTTTCCAGCTCAGACTGGTTCAGCCAGTCAGCCAAACAGTAGACTCTGGCCACTGACTTTTCTTTCCGTAAGCCTGCCATTTTTACATTATTGAATAAATAACTTCTTATCTAGAAATGGTCTCAGGTGTAGCAAATTATCAGCAGGAAACTCATTATGTCCACTTTCAATTGCTCTGTTAGAGCCAACTCTGAGCAAGAACCAGTTCACTGAACAGTACAGAAAATGGCAGGTGTAAAAACAAAATGGCAGCCTCCATTTCTCCAAACATGTGACAAGAACAAAGACATTTGCTTGATCTGCTTCCACTGCCCTTGTCTCATTCCTCTTCACTGATTTGTGGATGTTAGTTCTTTCTGGCCAATGTGGGCCTACCCAGACATTCCACCTCTCCCGGAACTTCCGGGAGTCTCCTGCATATTAATAGTGGCTCCCTGATGCCTGCAAATTATATACAATATCACGAAAATCAATTTTTTTGAGAGCGAGCGAGAGAAAAGCAAGAGAGAGCGTGCGAGCGACCACGAGAGAGAGAGAGAGAGCGCGCCATGGCAGAGTGTTCCCAAAAAAATTATAAAACGTACGTCACCCCAGGCTACACTAAAGTGTACCCCTGCCTAATAGGGGTCAAAATAATGATAGTGTTTGCAACAGTAACTTTTCTATTGCCCATGGTGGGTTAAGACTGTAAAAGACATGTTGAGGTGAGTTTACCAGGTGTCATTCGTTCATTAGCATAGCTAACATTATTTAAACTAGCTGGTCGGCTGCTAAGGAGCTACTCTATTGCAGACATCCCACCTCTCCCGGAAGTCTCCCACAAATTGATGGTGCTACCTCCCAGAAATGAGTTTTTGCAGGGTGGGATGTCTGGCATACCCAGCCTCAGGACTGCAGCAGTTCAAGAAGGCAGTTGACCATCACTACCTCAAGGACAATTAAAGGCTGGTTTGGCCTGCAAAGCCCACACTCACAGAGAGTTGTTGAAATCTGGATTGCTAGAGGAGATGATGCTCAGATGCCATTGCTACACTTAAGACAGGCCTTACTTCTCCAGTGGCCAGTAAAGACAGAAAAATCATTGCCAAAGGTACAGCAATCTCTTCCCTTGTTTTCTGCAGTAACCTGGGGTATATCCTATCTGGCCCCAGGGATTTAACTATCCTAATGCTTTCCAAAAGTTCCAGCAGGTCCTTCTTTTTCAATGTCGCAAGTTCCAGCATATCAGCCTGTTTCATGCTGCACTCATATTTGTCAGGTTCCCCTCACTGATGAATACTGAAGCAAAGCATTCATTAAGGACCTCTCCTACCTTCTCTAACTCCAGGTATGTGTTTCATCTTCAGTCCTACCCTCATTCTAATCATCCTCCTAGTCTTCATGTACATGTAGAACATATAGAATGCTTTGGAGTTTTCCTTGATCCGACTCAGCTGCTTCTCATTTCTTCTAAGTTCCTTTCCAGCTCCTTCCTGGCTGCCTTGTAACTCTCTGTAGAGCCCTAGGTGATCCTTGCTTCATAAACCAGAAGTAGGCTCTTTCTTCTTCTTGAACAGATGTTCCATATCTCCAGTCATCCATGCTTCCCCCATCCCAGCACGCTCCCTTGCCTCAACAGGGCAAACCAATCCAGAAACCCATGCAAGTTCTCGCTAGAAGCGGCCAGTGAGTGAGTGGGCCAGTGAAGGAGTGGAGCTTTGAGGCTTTGATGAGAAGAGGCGGAGGACAAGCTAGCTCGCAGTTAGTCTTTACAATGTCTCCTGAGACGGTGATGTGCGTCTCATGTGAGATGTAGCAGTCTTGGGGGAACTCCTCTCTCCCGCAGAGTCACATCTGCCAGAAGTGCATACGGCTGGGCGATCTGGAAGACCGTGCAAGGAATCTGGAATAGCAGCTGGATGACCTTCGACTCATAAGGGAGAATGAGGCAATCATAGATGAGAGCTACAGGGAGGTAGTCACACCTAGGCTGTCGGAAGCAGGTCGTTGGGTGACAGTCAGAGGGGGGAAAGCGAAGGTGAGCAGACAGGTAGTGCAGAGCACCCCTGTAGCCATTCCCCTGAATAATAAGTTTACCATCCTGGATACTGTTGGCAGGGACAACTAACCAGGTGTGAGCCACGGTGGCAGGGCCTCCGGCACTGAGTCTGACCCGATGGTGCAGAAGGGTGGGACGGAGAAGAGGGGAGCTGTCGTCATTGGAGATTTTATAGTCAGGGGAGCAGTCAGGAGATTTTGTGGACGTGAGAAGGACACCCGCATGGTTTGTTGCCTCCTGGGTGCCAGGGTCCGGGATGTCTCTGACCGGGTGCATGACCTCCTGGTACGAGAAGGAAAGCAACCAGAAGTCGTGATACATATTGGTACCAACGACATAGACAGGAAGAGGGATGAGGTCCTGAAGTGTGAGTTTCGGGAACTAGGCAGAAGGCTGAAGAACAGGACCGCAAGGGTGGCGTTTTCAGGATTGCTGCCAGTGCTACGTGACAGTGATGGTAAGAATTGGAGGAGATGGCAGTTGAATGGAGGAGTTGGTGCAGGGGACAGGGTTTTAGATTTTTGGATCATTGGGATCTCTTCTGGGGAAGGTGGGACCTGTACAGATTGGATGGGTTGCACCTGAACTCGAGGGGGAGCAACCTTGCAGGTAGGTTTGCTAGAATGGTTCGGGAGGGTTTAAACTAATTTGCGAAGGGGATGGGACCCAGAGCGATAGAGCAGTGAAAGAAGTGCATGGAGTAAAGCCAGATCTAACATATAAAGAGGCTTTGAGGAAAGAGAAGCAGAATAAACGGTATAAAGACAGTAAGGTAGAAGGGCTGAAATGTGTGTACCTCAATGCAAGAAGCATCAGGAACAAAGGTGATGAACTGAGAGTTTGGATACATACATGGAATTATGATGTAGTGGCCATTACAGAGACTTGGCTGGCACCAGGGCAGGAATGGATTCTCAATATTCCTGGATTTCAGTGCTTTAAAAGGGACAGAGAGGGGGGAAAAGGGGAGGAGGGGTGGCATTACTGGTCACGGATACTATTACAGCTACAGAAAGGGTGGGTAATGTAGCAGGATCCTCTTTTGAGTCAGTATGGGTGGAAGTCAGGAACAGGAAGGGAGCAGTTACTCTGTTGGGGGTATTCTATAGGCCCCCTGGTAGCAGCAGAGATACAGAGGAGCAGATTGAGAGGCAAATTTTGGAAAGGTGCAAAAATAACAGGGTTGTTATCATGGGTGACATTAACTTCCATAATAATGATTGGCACCTGATTAGTTCCAAGGGTTTAGAAGGGCCAGAGTTTGTTAAGTGCGTCCAGGATGGATTCCTGTCACAGTATGTGGACAGGCCGACCGGGGGAATGCCATACTAGATCTAATACTAGGTAATGAACCAGGTCAGGTCACAGATCTCTTAGTGGGTGAGCATCTGGGGGACAGTGACCACCGCTCCCTGGCCTTTAGCATTATCATGGAAAAGGATAGAATCAGAGAGGACAGGAAATGTTTTAATTGGGGAAGGGCAAATTATGAGGCTATAAGGCTGGAACTTGCGGGTGTGAATTGGGATGATGCTTTTGCAGGGAAATGTACTATGGACATGTGGTCGATGTTTAGAGATCTCTTGCAGGATGTTAGGAATAAATTTGTCCAGGTGAGGAAGATAAGAATGGTAGGGTGAAGGAACCATGGGTGACAAGTGAGGTGGAAAATCTAGTCAGGTGGAAGAAGGCAGCATACATGAAGTTTAGGAAGCAAGGATCAGATGGGTCTATTGAGGAATATAGGGAAGCAAGAAAGGAGCTTAAGAAGGGGCTGAGAAGAACAAGAAGGGGGCATGAGAAGGCCTTGGCGAGTAGGGTAAAGGAAAACCCTAAGGCATTCTTCAATTATGTGAAGAAAAGAAGGATGACAGGAGTGAAGGCAGGACCGATTAGAGATAAAGGTGGGAAGATGTGCCTGGAGGCTGTGGAAGTGAGCGAGGTCCTGAATGAATACTTCTCTTCGGTAATCATCAATGAGAGGGAACTTGATGATGGTGAGGACAATATGAGTGAGGTTGATGTTCTGGAGCATGTTGATATTAAGGGAGAGGAGGTGTTGGAGTTGTTAAAATAGATTAGGATGGATTAGTCCCTGGGGCCTGACGGAATATTCCCCAGGCTGCTCCATGAGGTGAGGGAAGAGATTGCTGAGCCTCTGGCTAGGATCTTTATGTCCTTGTTGTCCACAGGAATGGTACCAGAGGATTGGAGGGAGGCAAATGTTGTCCCCTTGTTCAAAAAAGGTAGTAGGGATTGTTCGGGTAATTATAGACCAGTGAGCCTTACATCTGTGGTGGGAAAGCTGTTGGAAAAGATTCTTAGAAATAGGATCTCTGGGCATTTAGAGAGTCATGGTCTGATCAGGGACAGTCAGCATGGCTTTGTGAAGGGCAGATTGTGTCTAACAAGCCTGATAGAGTTCTTTGAGGAGGTGACCAGGCATATAGATGAGGGTAGTGCAGTGGATGTGATCTATATGGATTTTAGTAAGGCATTTGACAAGGTTCCACACGTTAGGCTTATTCAGAAAGTCCAAAGGCATGGGATCCAGGGAAGTTTGGCCAGGTGGATTCAGAATTGGCTTGCCTGCAGAAGGCAGAGGGTGGTGGTGGAGGGAGTACATTCAGATTGGAGGATTGTGACTAGTGGTGTCCCACAAGGATCTGTTCTGGGACCTCTAATTTTCGTGATTTTTATTAACAACCTGGATGTGGGGGTAGAAGGGTGGGTTGGCAAGTTTGCAGACAACACAAAGGTTAGTGTTGTTGTAGATAGTGTAGAGGATTGTCGAAGATTGCAGAGAGACATTGATAGAATGCTGAAGTGGGCTGAGAAGTGGCAGATGGAGTTCAACATGGAGAAGTGTGATGTGGTACACTTTGGAAGGACAAACTCCAAGGCAGAGTACAAAGTAAATGGCAGGATACTTGGTAGTGTGGAGGAGCAGAGGGATCTGGGGGTACATATCCACAGATCCCTGAAAGTTGCCTTATAGGTGGATAGGGTAGTTAAGAAAGCTTCTGGGGTGTTAGCTTTCGTAAGTCGAGGGATAGAGTTTAAGAGTCGCGATGTAATGATGCAGCTCTATAAAACTCTGGTTAGGCCACACTTGGAGTACTGTGTCCAGTTCTGGTCACCTCACTATAGGAAGGATGTGGAAGCACTGGAAAGGGTACAGAGGAGATTTACCAGGATGCTGCCTGGTTTAGAGAGTATGCATTATGATCGGAGATTAAGGGAGCTAGGGCTTTACTCTTTGGAGAGAAGGACGATGAGAGGAGACATGATAGAGGTGTACAAGATAATAAGAGGAATAGATAGAGTGGATAGCCAGCGCCTCTTCCCCAGGGCACCACTGCTCAATACAAGAGGACATGGCTTTAAGGTAAGGGGTGGGAAGTTCAAGGGGGATATTAGAGGAAGGTTTTTTACTCAGAGAGTGGTTGATGCGTGGAATGCACTGCCTGAGTCAGTGGTAGAGGCAGATACACTAGTGAAGTTTAAGAGACTACTAGACAGGTATATGGAGGAATTTAAGGTGGGGGCTTATATGGGAGGCAGGGTTTGAGGGTCGGCACAACATTGTGGGCTGAAGGGCCTGTACTGTGCTGTACTATTCTATGTTCTATGTTCTAAGCAAACCTGCACATTACTGTTGTGCATTTCCTTCTGCAGATCGGTTCCCAATTTACACTCCCAAGTTTCTGCTTAATAGCTTCATAATTAAATACTTCCCCTTACTGTCTGCTCTGATCCCCTTCCAAAGCTATAGTAAAGGTTAGGGAGTTGTGGTCACCGTCTCCAAAATGCTCACTAACAGAAAGATCTGTTACCTGATCAGTATCAGATTCAGTCTGTCCACTCGTCTAGTTAATCTGACTACATACCGTTTGTGTCAAGAATATTTCCTGAACACACCTAACAAGTTCCACATTATCTACCCTTTTGTACCATGCAGGTACCCATTGATATTAGGGAAGTTGAAACCATCCTGACGACAAGCCGTGTTTTTTTTTTGCATGCTTCCAAAATCTGCTCCTCAGTGTTTGTTGTTATTTGGGGTGGGGAATAGTATTATAAAGAAAGAAAGAAAAGAAAGACAGATTAAATTTATTTGACTCCTGTACATGGGAACATACAGTGAAATGTGTCATTTGCACCTTATCAAATCGGTGAGGATTGTGCCTGGCAGCCTGCAAATGTTGCCACGCTTCCAAAGCCAACATAGGATGCCCACAACTCACTAACTTTGAAACCTGGGAGGAAAGTGGAGCTCCCAGGGGGAAGCACACTGTCATGGGGAGAGAAGTCTGCATCTCCTTGCAGACAGTGGAGTGAAGTGAACCCCAATCTTACAGCTGGCACCGTGATAACATTACGCTAACTGCTACACTATCATGCTGCAGAGTGGAGTGATTTATCCCCTCCTGTTTCTGACTTCCACCTAGACTGACTCAGTAGACAACACCTTCTGATACCCTCCCTTTCTGCAGCTGTGATACTATCCCTGATTAGCAATGTCACTCCCCCACCTCTTTATATTCCTTTTGAAGCATTGAAATCCTGATAATCCAGCAGCCACTCCTGCCATTATGACAGCCAAGTCTCCATAATGACCACAACGCCATACTTCCATGTACTGACCCAAGCTCTCAGTTCATTTTTAAGACACAGTTCAACTCATCTAACTGACTGCAATCACACCCTTTCCTTTGCCTATCATCCTTCACAGTCTTTCTACACCCTATATCTACTATTACTCCATCTGCCCTATCACTCCAGTTCCCATCCTCCTGCCAGGTTCATTTAAATCTTCCTCAACAGCTCTAACAAATCTGTCTGCAAGGTTCCTTTCGAATTCAGGTATAATATGTCCTTTTTGTACAGGTCATACCTTCATACCATCCCTGGGAGAGATCCCACTGACTCAGAAATCTAAAACCCTGCCCCCTGCACCAATTCCTCAGCCACTCATTCATCTGCCAAATCATCCTGTTCTTACCCTCAGTGACAGATGGCAGAGGCAGTAATCCAGACATGGATACCCCTGAGGATCTGCTTTTCAGCTTCCCACCTAGCTCCCTATATTCTCTCTTTAGGACTTCCTTGCTTTTCCTACTTGCGGGATGTTATTGGTACCAATGTGTACTACAACCTCTGGATGCTCAGGGTGAAAAAGTTGCCCCTCAGGCCCCTCTCATGCCCAGTGGTTTTTGATTCACTTTCCCAATGAATAAGACTGTGTACATTCACCTTGTCTATGCCTACGTGATTCTATTCTCCTTTATCAGATCGCTCTCCAACAAATGAATTGCCAACCTGTTCAACCACTTTCCCTTGTGTCCCAGCATATCTTTATAAATCTCCTCCGCACTCCTTCCAGTTTAATAGCATATTTCTTTTTGCGGGGTGACCAAAACTGAACACGCTATTCCAAATACCAACATCTTCTCTAACTACTACAGAGAATTCTGAGCCTCTGGAATATATTTCATCAAATGTACATTGAATTAGAGCCTTTGAATATGCTAAGACAGTGGCCACTTTACGAGGGGTGATTGATAAGTTTGTGGCCTAAGGTAAACGGAGTCAATTTTAGAAAACCTAGCACATTTATTTTTCAACATAGTCCCCTCCTACATTAACACACTTAGTCCAGCGGTCGTGGAGCATATGGATCTTGGACCTCTAGAATGTGTCCACAGCATGGGTGAATGTTAAGTTCGTAGCCTAAGGTAGAAGGAGATATACAGCTCTCGTTACATGCATATGAAATTCAACTCTTTGAGTGATTATGCAGGAAGTTTGAAGTTAATAACTCATCTCCTTCTACCCTAGGCCACGAACTTATCAATCACCTCTGATGTGGACTCTTTCTGGAGGTCCAAGATCCGTATGTTCTACAACCACTGGACTAATCGTGTAAATGTAGGAGAGGACTATGTTGAAAAATAAATATGCTAGGTTTTCTAAAATTGACTCCTTCTACCTTAGGCCACAAACCTATCAATCACCCCTTGTATTAGGCACACCTATACACCTGCTTGCTAATGTAGATACTTGCACGATTTAAATGGACAATTTAAATGCCGGCCTGGATAGATTGAAAAGGCAGGGTGTTGAGAGTTGGGCGAGGTCAGATTGCTGCTTAACAGCAACTCAAAGCATAGAAGCATGCAGACATGGCCAAGAGGTTCAGTCGATGTTCAGACCAAACATCAGAATGGGAGAGAAATGTGATTGAAGTGACTTTGACCATGAAATGATTACTGGTGCCAGACAGGGTGGTCTGAGTATCTCAGAAAATGCTGATCTTCTGGAATTTTCATACATGACGTTCTGCAGAGTTTACAGAGAATGGTGTGAAAACAATGAACATCCAGTGAGGGGCAGTTCTGTGGGTGAAAACACCTTGTTAATGAGAGAGGCCAGAGGAGAAGGGCCAGACTGGCTCAAGCTGACAGGAAGGTGACAGTAATTCAAATAACCACACGTTACAACAGTGGTGTGTGCAAGAGCATCTCTGAACACACAACATGTCACATGGATGAGCTACAGCAGAAGACCATGAACATACACTCAGTGGCCACTTTATCAGGTACAGGAGGTAGTAAAGGGTGTGGGGATCTGATGTTACAATCAGTCGGCTTAAAGGTGAAGCTTTTGAGACATCAAGTAATATACATCTGCTCCTAATACATATATTGGTAAAGTGCCATTGTAGAATGAGGACTTCACTCGAACAATTGAGATAATCTGTTAAGGAAGCTGTGATGACCTATACAATTAGCTTTGCACGTCAGGAGCATATCAGCATACCTCATTCTGTTGTGTGCTAATGTGTTTTGAACCATTGTTAGTGGCCTTTTGGAAATGCTTTGAAAAATAAGCGGGACTGGTAAGTCCCTTCTCAAATGTTGTTTGTCAAGTTCTAAGTGGTACAATTCATGAATTTTTTTCAGCCCGGGGCATAAAAGGGACAAAAGTGTAATTAGGAAATTGAGGAGAGGTGGGGCAGAATTTGTACAAAGTGGTACCTGTTATCCTCAAGGTGCCACAGCAGAATGACCTTGCCTCTTCATTGACAGAGAGTCTGGGCAGACAGTTCAAGCAGGGGCACCATGTGGGCATTTGTTGTGATCATCAACAAATATCCACATCCCAACAAGTACCATCAGTCTAATTCAGGTGGCTGACCTGACGGTGGTGAATACCACATGGACCAAGATTAAAAAATGGAGACCTCTGATGTGTGTGGCAAGGATTAATTTAGGGCAGTGTTTGCTAATATAAGAGTAGAAAATGCCAGAAACATTCAGCAGGTCAGATAGCATCTGTAGGTAGAGAAGCTAAGATCCAGGGACAAATAGCTAATTGGATTCTTAATTGGTTCGATAGTAGGAAGCAGGGAGTGGGAGATAATCAAAGCCTATTTCTTAGACTGGAGTCTGAGACTAGTGGTGGACCACAAGGGTCAGTGCTGGAACATTTAATGTTCATTAATTATATAAACAATTTGGATGAGAACGTACAAGGCATGGATGATCCTAAAATAGGTTGTACTATAGACAGTGAAGCAGGTAAACAATAATTACAGGGGAATCTTGATCAACCAGGTAAATGGGCCAGAAGTTGGTGGATGGTTTTCAGTTCAGTGAAGTGCCAAGCGCCGTGCTTTGGGAAGTCAGGACTTACATGGTGAATGGTAGGGCCTTGGGGAGTGTTGTGTACAGAGGGACCAAGTACTCAAAGTACACATGTTCTTCACTGAAGGTATTGTGTCTGGTAAGGAGGTTGGTGAAGAAGGGGTTTCATCAGTCAGGGCACTGAGTACAGGATTGCAGAGTTCTGTTGCAGTTGTACAAGACTTTGGAAAGACTTCACTTGAAGTTTTGTATACAGTTTTGATTGCCCTATTACAGGAAATAACTGGAAAGAGTGCAAATAAGATTTAGACCATAAGACAAAGGAGCAGAAGTCGGCCATTCGGCCCTTCGAGTCTGCTCCGCCATTTTATCATGAGCTGATACATTCTCCCATTTAGTCCCACCCCCCACCTTCTCACCATAACCTTTGATGCCCTGGCTACTCAGATACCTATCAATCTCTGTCTTAAATACACCCAATGACTTGGCCTCCACTGCCGCCTGTGGCAACGAATTCCATAGATTCACCACCCTCTGGCTAAAACAGATTTACAAAAATGCTGCAGATCTCAAGAGTCAACTTATAGTGAGAGGCTGGACAAAATAGGACTTTATTCCTTAGACCACAGGAGACTGAATTTATTCAAAGCACATTTATCTTCAAAGTATGCATGCAGTACACAACCTTGAAATTCATCTTCCTGCAGACAGCCACAAAACAAAGAAACAACATGGAACTAATCAAAAAGAAACATCAAACACCCAACGCACAAAAAAAGAACAGATCACGCAAACGACAAAAAGCAAACAAACAACACACAGAATATTAAACATCAAACCGCAAAGTCCTCGAAACTGTCTAGCAGTGTTGAGTTTACTTCAGCTTGGTTTAATTTAGTGCTGTGTTGTTTGTTGTCTGCAGGTCGCCCCGATCAAACTTGCAGAAAAAAGCAATAAAAAAAGAGGTAACCAGAAACGATAAGCACATCATAACATGAACAGCCGTCCTCTAAAAATGGATCTGACCGACAAAGTGCACCTATCAAACTTTGCCCGAAACCCAAGACACCTTCCTCCGACAGCAATGAGCAAGAGGGTGAACGAGTCCCGTCACATGGAGGCAGACGATGCGAAACACTTGCTCGCCTTCAGCTTTCATCCTCATTGATCTTGCTCGTTGCTTTACTCAATGAGATCAGTGAGAAATGAAGTTGTTCAAGTCCCACCTCCAGGTTTCTTGGCCTCCAGGACATACAACCCGCTCCAAACCCCAATGATCTCCCTTGGAGACAACCAAGCATCAGGTTGCTCAATCAACCTAAAAGCTCACCATCAAAATGTCAGTCACAGATTCCATTTGCGCAAAGTATGGTAATATAATCACACTTGAAAGAAGAAAAAGTAAACGAAGTATTTTTGTGAACTGTCTGAAGGACGTTGCAGTTGGTCCTGATGTTCACTGGCATATAAAAAGATGAGGGACATTGTTACATGCTCAAGGAGATCTGTTTTGTTTTGTGAGAATGATGTAATGGTCTTTTGGAGGTCACCTGATGTGATTTTCCTGCTGATGTGAGGTCACGTGATGACATGTGCCCTGTGACTGTATAAGGGTCAACTCAGGTGATGCAAGGGGTTTTTTTTAGTTTGTAGATTTCCAGGTAGAATGTGCTGTATCTCTGTTTCTGTCGCGAGTTTGTTTTTGGTGACGCAGTTTCATTTTTAAAACGGAGTGTGTGTTCTGTTGCAAAATACCATATTATTTGGACTGGAAATTTTTGCTAGATGTGTTGATTTACTCAATTCCAACATCAGAAGGGAGACTGAAGAATTTATCGAAGTGCAGGATCGAAGGATCGAGAGGAGTCGGCATCGTTTGGCAGTTTAATAAAGGATCGACCTTACTGAGTCTTCGTTGGAGGAGTAGCAACCTGCATTGAGATGACTCTTGCCAAAAAGAGCAAGGAGTTCATGCAAAAAGGTGCTCTCTCTCTCTAAAGGAAATTAAGGTCCGTTGATTTAAACTGTTTATTTTTGGCATCGTGATTCCTGTGAACAGAACCAGCAGTAAAGTTGCGTCTATGGAGAAGTCCTTCTCCAGAGAAGTCTCTCCCAATTGAACGTGTAAATCTGTTGGACTTTCGAAGTTATCGCTTTAAGAACTATATTTGACTTTATTGCTTTAAGAACTGGTTTAGCATTTAACACTTTAAGAACCAGAGCCAAGTGGCGAGTTGGTGAACGGCTGCATATCTGTTAACTTCCGGTTAAAGTTTTTGTTTGTTTTTTTTTCCTTATCGTTTATTCGTGTTTAATAAATGTTTGGTTGTTTTTATATAACCTGTCTCGATTGATATTCATTGTTGCCGTTTACGTAACATAAACAGTGGAGGCTCGTCCGGGATATGTTCTGATTTTGAGTTTAAGTGCTGGTAATTGCCATTTTGATTTGGAAAAGGGAAATACCCAATTTTTTCTTTTGGTTTGATTGGTGTGTGTGTTGTATTCGGCAACAATGGATATTAACGGGTTTTTGGAGACGCCTGACTCGGGATCTTTAGAGAATGCAAGAAAACCTGAGGTATTGGAGATTGCAAGGAAGTTGGATATTAAAGGAATTACGAGAAATTCTACGAAGGCTTTCATACAAAGAAAAATTGCTGAACATTATATTAATTTGGAATATTTTGAGGAGGAGGTGTTAGAGAAGTTTCCACTGAATAACCTGGAAATGCAGTTGCATCTTGAACAGTTAAAGTTTGAAAGATTTAAAGTGGAAATGAAAGAAAGAGAAGCTGAAAACCAGAGGAAATTTGAGCTAGAGATGGAGAAAATAAGGTCCGGGAGTCAGTCTTCTGGTAACAGTTTATTGCTAGTCGTGAGGTTGTTTTGGCTCCTCCATTTAATGAAGCTGATGTGGACACATATTTCCAACATTTCAAAAGTTGCTTTGAGTTTAAAGTGGCCGAAGGGCCAATGGCCAATGATGTTTCAAAGTGTAATAAGGCAAGACACAACAAGTTTATACAGCTTTAAATGCTGAGCAAGCACTGGATTATGATATTGTTAAGCATCAAATATTAAAGGCATATGAGATGGTTCCGGAAGCGTATAGAGAAAGATTTAGAAGTTTGAAGAAATTGGTGGAAAAAGCTTATGTGGAATTTGCTTATGAGAAATCTGTGTGTTTTGAGAGATGAGTTTCCTCTAAAAATGTGAATGGGGAGTATAATAAATTAAAAGAGCTGATTTTGCAGGAGGAATTTAAAAGAAGCATTCCTGTTGAAGTGAGAACATACTTAAATGAACGGGACATTGCTACATTGCAGGAGATTGCTAAATTGGCTGATGAGTATGTTTTAATTCACAAGAATAAATTTTCTCCAGGTAAAATTTTTAAAAGGAAAAATAGCACGGAGAGTCAAGGTAAATCAGAAATTAAACCTGAAGTTAGTGAGAAAAGTAAGGATGAAGGGAGACATGTGAATGAAAGACATTTTGGTATTATTTGTAATTATTGTAAGAAACCTGGACATGTAGTAGCTAATTGCTTCCGATTGAAACGGAAAGAGAAAGAAGTGGTCCCAGATGCTTGTGTGCATAGAAAAAACCTGTAAAGCCACAGGGTTTAGAAAATACTAGTGAAGATATGTCAGAGTCTGAACAAGTAAAGAAGGGATATGAAGCTTTTATAACAGAGCGATTTGTATCCTTGAAAGAAGGATCCAATGCAGTACCGATAAGGATATTTAGAGATACTGGAGCTTCGCAATCACTAATATTAGATAGTGTGTTAAGGTTTAATGATGAGTCTGACATTGGTGAGGTAAATTATATAAGAGGAGTAGGGAGTGATCTTATGCCAGTACATTTACATAGAGTAAATTTAAGGTCAGGATTAGTTACAGGGGTTGTTAAAGTAGGACTACAATCCAGTTTACCTGTGAATGATGTTTCTCTTTTGTTAGGGAATGACTTAGCAGGTGGACAAGTTTTTCCTGAAGTGCTTTTGACAATAAATTCAAATTCTGAGGAACCACAGAGGGATTCTAACACAGATTCTTCCTGTGTTGTAACAAGAGCTATGGCTAAAAAGACTGATGTACAGGATGAGGTTGTCACCCATGACAGTTCAAATCAAGATTCGAATTTTGAGGATGTATCAGAAACTTTCTTACCTACATTATTTGATCAGGATTTTGGTGGTAAGTCTGATCAGGAAGATTTGTCTTTATCTCGGAAGGAGATGATAGCAGAGCAGGGTAGAGATCCTGAGATAGTTAAATTAAAAGAACAAGCTCTTCCAGATAGTGAAATTGAAAAAGCACCAGTTGGATATTATTTTGAAAAGGGGATATTAATGAGAAAGTGGAGATCACCTACAATTCCCGCTAGTGAGGAATGGGAAGTTAATCATCAGGTAGTAGTTCCTAAAATTTACCGAAATGAGATTTTGACTATGGCTCATAGTATTCCTTTGGGTGGTCATTTAGGTGTAAAGAAAACTATGAACAAAGTTTCTAAACATTTTTATTGGCCTAGTTTAAGACAAGGTGTGGCGTCATTTTGTAGAACGTGTCACACATGTCAAATTGTTGGTAAACCAAATCAGGTTACTCCAGTGGCCCCACTGCAACCAATTCCAGTATTTGGTGAGCCGTTCTCAAAAATCATTGTAGACTGTGTAGGTCCTTTGCCAAAAACTAAAACTGGACATCAATATTATTAACTATTATGTGCACAGCGTCTATGTTTCCAGAGGCAGTACCTCTTAGGAATATAACAGCCAAAACTGTGACAAAGGCTCTTATAAAATTCTTCACCTATTTTGGATTGCCTAAAGAAATACAATCAGATCAGGCAGTAATTTTATATCTGGGTTGTTTCAACAGATAGTTTATAAACTGGGGGCAAAGCAGATTATTTCCTCAGCATATCATCCAGAATCACAAGGAACCTTGGAGAGATTTCATTCTACACTAAAAACTATGATTAGGACATATTGTGTAGAAAATGAAAAGGACTGGGATGAAGGTATATAGTTACTACTTTTTGCAGTAAGGGAGGCAGTACAGGAATCATTAGGTTTTAGTCCTTTTGAACTTGTGTTTGGACATAGAGTTCGAGGACCTTTGGCTTTATTGAAGGAACAGTGGATTAATAAGGAAGTACACACTAGTTTGCTAGATTATGTTTTGAAATTTAAAGACAGATTGTACAAAGCTTGTAGCTTGGCCAAGGAAAATTTAAAGTTAGCTCAAGAGAAGATGAAGATGTGGTATGATAAGGAAGCTAGGATGAGGTCATTTAAGCCTGGAGATAAGGTGTTAGTTCTTTTCCCAGTGCAAACAAACCCATTACAAGCCAAATTCCATGGTCCTTATGAGAGTAAATCTAAGGTAAATGATGTGGATTATGTGGTAAAAACTCCAGAACGGAGGAAGACAACACAGCTGTGTCATTTAAATATGATAAAACCATATTAGAGAGAGAAGTTGCTACTATGACTGTTGTGATCAATAATGAGTCTGATCTTGATGAGAACTTAATAAAGGATTCATCTGAAACTCATCTTAAACCCAACATTATTTCAGCCAGGTTACCAAATTCAAAAATTCTGGAAAATATTGATGAAAAATTAGCTCATTTACAGCCAGAGCAGAGAGAGCAGATGAAACAGCTAATTTTTAAATATAGAGATCTATTTCCAGACGTCCCTAAAAGAACCACCATAGCTACACATGATGTAGACGTTGGAGATGCCAAACCCATAAAGCAACATCCATATCAAATGACCAGGGAGAAATATGAACTTGTTGAACAAGAGATTAAGTATATGTTAGAGAATGATATTATTAGACATTCTAATTCGAATTGGAGTTCACCGTGTGTTATGGTGCCTAAGCCAGACAATAGTATTAGGTTTTGCACGGATTACAGAAAAGTGAATGCTGTGACAAAAACTGATGCATATCCAATCCCTAGAATAGATGATTGTGTGGATAAAGTTGGACAGGCCAAATTCCTTACAAAAATTGATTTGTTGAAAGGTTATTGGTATGTTCCATTGACGGATAGAGGTAGAGAGATTTCAGCATTTGTAACCCTATCTAGGGTATATGAATATAATGTTCTTCCATTTGGGATGAAGAATGCACCAAGCAGTTTTCAGAGGATGATTAATGGCGTGATTCAGGGATTAAAAGATACAGATGCCTATATTGATGATTTGGTTACAGGGAATAATATGTGGAAAGCACATGGTACAGCAGTGGAGAAATTATTTGAGAGACTTTCAAAAGCTAACTTAACTATTAACTTAGCTAAAAGTGAATTTGGTCATGCCACAGTGACTTACCTTGGTTATGTTGTGGGTCAGGGAAAATTAGCACCTGTTCAAGCAAAAGTTCAGGTGATCATGGCTGATCATCCAACTCAGAACCCTGCACCAGCCTTCCCTCCATACCCCCTGATCCCCGTAGCCACAAGGGCCATATCTAACTCCCTCTTAAATATAGCCAATGAACTGGCCTCAACTGTTTGCTGTGGCAGAGAATTCCACAGATTCACCACTCTCTGTGTGAAGAAGTTTTTCCTAATCTCGGTCCTAAAAGGCTTCCCCTCTATCCTCAAACTGTGACCCCTCGTTCTGGACTTCCCCAACATCGGGAACAATCTTCCTGCATCTAGCCTGTCCAATTCCTTTAGGATTTTATACGTTTCAATCAGATCCCCCCTCAATCTGCTAAATTCCAACGAGTACAAGCCCAGTTCATCCAGTCTTTCTTCATATGAAAGTCCTGCCATCCCAGGAATCAATCTGGTGAACCTTCTTTGTACTCCCTCTATGGCAAGGATGTCTTTCCTCAGATTAGGGGACCAAAACTGCACACAATACTCCAGGTGTGGTCTCACCAAGGCCTTGTACAACTGCAGTAGTACCTCCCTGCTCCTGTACTCGAATCCTCTTGCGATGAATGCCAGCATACCATTCGCCTTTTTCACCGCCTGCTGTACCTGCATGCCCACTTTCAATGACTGGTGTATAATGACACCCAGGTCTCGTTGCACCTCCCCTTTTCCTAATCGGCCACCATTCAGATAATAATCTGTTTTCCTATTTTTGCCACCAAAGTGGATAACTTCACATTTATGCACATTAAATTGCATCTGCCATGAATTTGCCCACTCACCCAACCTATCCAAGTCACCCTGCATCCTCTTAGCATCCTCCTTACAGCTAACACTGCCGCCCAGCTTCGTGTCATCCGCAAACTTGGAGATGCTGCATTTAATTCCCTCATCCAAGTCATTAATATATATTGTAAACAACTGGGGCCCCAGCACTGAGCCTTGCGGTACCCCACTAGTCACCGCCTGCCATTCTGAAAAGGTCCCGTTTATTCCCACTCTTTGCTTCCTGTCTGCCAACCAATTCTCTATCTACATCAATACATGAGGAGTAAAAATCTTTATGTTACATCTCCACCTAAATGTGCAATGTGCAATTTATAATAAATAGTATGTATGACATGACAGTCAATAGAACATAGAAATACAATTGTATCAGTGTGGGTTAATGAGCCTGACGGCCTGGTGGAAGAAGCCTGTTGGTCCGGGCTTTTATGCTGTGGTACCGAATGGTAGCAGTTGGAACAAATTGTGGTTGGGGTGGCTCAGGTCCCCAATGATCCTTTAAAAAATGGCTCTTTTTACACACCTGTCTTTGTAAATGTCTTTAATAGTGGGAAGTCTACATCTACAGATGCGCTGGGCTGTCCACACCATTCTCTGCAGAGTCCTGCGATTGAGGGAAGTACAGTTCCCATACCAGGCAGTGATGCAGCCAGTCAGGATGCTCTCAATTGTGTCCCTATAGGAAGTCCTTAGGATTTGGGGACTCATGCCAAACTTCCTCAACCCCCTGAGGTGAAAGAGGCGCTGTTGTGCCTTTTTCACCACACAGCTGGTGTGTACAGACCACGTGAGTTGGTGATGTGGATGCCGAGGAACTTAAAGCTATTCACCATCTCAACCCCAGATCCATTGATGTCAATAGGGGTTAGCCTGGCTCTGTTCCTCCTGTAATCCACAACCAGCTCCTTTGTTTTTGCGACATTTGAGTTTACTGTCCTGTGCACAAGTTCAGTAAGGTACAGTACAATGAAAACTTGCTTGCAGCAGCATCACAGGCATGGAAGTGCAGGCAACACACACAAATTCAATCATGCAAATAATTATACAAGACTGCAGAGAGAGCGAAAACAAAACAGTGCAAGATCTAAGAAACAGGATTCTGATTTTCCCTGTGCATTATTCCCTCCACATTCCCATGTGGGAGGAAACCAGAGGATGCTGGGAAAACATACACGGTCACAGGGGAGAACATGCAAACTCCACACAGGCAGCACCCGAAGTCAGGATTGAACCTGGGTCGCTGGAGGTTCTACCAGCTGCATCACTGTTCCCCATCTCTACCTTCGGATCCTTACCCTTCCTTAGCTTTGGAGTCTCCTCCGTTGGTGCAACTGTAACGAAAACCAATTTCCCCCGGGATCAATAAAGTATGACTATGACTATGACTATATAATCCTTTTCCTCCTCTCAGCAGCAACCCATTGGTTCATTTAACTCTGTCATCCTCACCTACATCGTTTCCTTCGAGTTGTCTGCCCATTCCTCAGCCTGCAAAACGTTTGAGTACTTAATGAGAAGCATTAAACATTCCAGCGTTTTCAATGTCAGGAGTGCTTCTTTATAACATTAGGGGATGGACCTCTAGTTCCAAAGCTTGCTGGAAGAGATTTTCAGAATTCCCATATACCTGCACACCCCTGATATTCCATCCATTTTAATGAACTGGTTGTAATGGCCCTGGTTCACGGCCTGCTGGAATGGAAACTCTCCTTAATATCTCAGCAGCTGGTACCATTGGGAAAATTCTTGGCTTTCGTCAGACTTTTATAATTGTCTTCAGCGAGACACTGCCAAAGCTCTGATTACATCTGTGCGTCAACACTGAGCGGCATTTCTACACTTGTGTCTGCGTGAGTGCAGATTAAAAAAAATGTGTGGAGCTTTGGTTGGGCTTGGTTCTGAAAAATAACTTTGTTGCAAGGAAAAGCAGCCCTTGCAATTGTGTTAGGTTGACGGTGATGCCAGTGTCCTCTCGTGGGTTGGTTAGGGATTTGTGCAGGAAGGGAACTCATTTGGCAGAACCGGGTTGTAGAATACTTTCCAAACCTTTGCGAGACAAATGGTTTGGTGTAATCTCAGTGGCTGTGTCTTGCTTTAATTCTGGTTTGTGGTTAAGTGCAGAGGTGGAGCGTGTGAAGACTTTCCGGCTTCTAATGCAGGGCAGTGGGAGGATAGACATTAAGTTTGTGTAGCTGAGTGGAGGAATGTAGGGGGAGTTGACAGTGATGTATGAAAGGGGGTTTGGTTTAAGTCTAAATGGATGATTAATTAGCAGCCAGAAGGCTTGTTTCCCAAGATCGTATGATTCAGTAGTTGATTCCTGGAATGCTGTTGTGTCCATCCAGAGCTCCTGAGGTCATTCAAGACTTTCATCCACAATGCTACATGCAGGCAGACATTATATTGACAGGTGCCCACCACTGGAATCTTGCTAGGTCTTCAGTACAACAACAAGCAGGGGGAGAAGCCAAGGCCTTAGTGCTGGTGAGAGAGGTGAATAGGGGTGGGGTAGGTGATGAGGGCTCCAGCTGGAAGGGTCTGTATTTCATGCAAATAATTATACAAGAAAGGTCTGTAGTGTGTCCAGGACAGATTCCTGTCACGGTATGTGGTCAGGCTGACTAGGGGGAATGCCATACTAGATCTAGTACTAGGTAATGAACCAGGTCAGGTCACAGATCTCTCAGTGGGTGAGCATCTGGGGGACAGTGACCACCGCTTCCTGGCCTTTAGCATTATCATGGAAAAGGATAGAATCAGAGAGGACAGGAAAATTTTTAGTTGGGGAAGGGCAAATTATGAGGCTATAAGGCGAGAACTTGCGGGTGTGAATTGGGATGATTATGTTTGCAGGGAAATGTACTATGGACCTGTGGTCGATGTTTAGAGATCTCTTGCAGGATGTTAGGGATAAATTTGTCCCGGTGAGGAAGATAAAGAATGGTAGGGTGAAGGAACCATGGGTGACAAATGAGGTGGAAAATCTAGTCAGGTGGAAGAAGGTAGCATACATGAGGTTTAGGAAGCAAGGATCAGATGGGTTTATTGAGGGATATAGGATAGCAAGAAAGGAGCTTAAGAAGGGGCTGAGAAGAGCAAGAAGGGGGCATGAGAAGGCCTTGGTCAGTAGGATAAAGGAAAACCCCAAGGCATTCAATTATGTGAAGAAAAGAAGGATGACAGGAGTGAAGGTAGGACCGATTAGAGATAAAGGTGGGAAGATGTGCCTGGAGGCTGTGGAAGTGAACGAGGTCCTCATTGAATACTTCTCTTCGGTATTCACCAATGAGAGGGAACTTGATGATGGTGAGGACAATATGAGTGAGGTTGATGTTCTGAAGCATGTTGATATTAAGGGAGGGGAGGTGTTGGAGTTGTTAAAATACATTAGGACGAATAAGTCCCTGGGGCCTGACGGAATATTCCCCAGGCTGCTCCACGAGGCGAAGGAAGAGATTGCTGAGCATCTGGCTATGATCTTTATGTCCTCGTTGTCCACGGGAATGGTACCGGAGGATTGGAGGGAGGCGAATGTTGTCCTCTTGTTCAAAAAAGGTAGTAGGAATAGTCCGGGTAATTATAGACCAGTGAGCCTTACGTCTGTGGTGGGAAAGCTGTTGGAAAAGATTCTTTTAGAGATAGGATCTATAGGCATTTAGAGAGTCATGGTCTGATCAGGGACAGTCAGCAAGGCTTTGTGAAGGGCAGATCGTGTCTAACAAGCCTGATAGAGTTCTTTGAGGAGGTGACCAGGTGTATAGATGAGGGTAGTGCAGTGGATGTGATCTATATGGATTTTAGTAAGGCATTTGACAAGGTTCCACATGGTAGGCTTATTCAGAAAGTCAGAAGGCATGGGATCCAGGGAAGTTTGGCCAGGTAGATTCAGAATTGGCTTGCCTGCAGAAGGCAGAGGGTGGTGGTGGAGGGAGTACATTCAGATTGGAGGATTGTGACTAGTGGTGTCCCACAAGGATCTGTTCCGGGACCTCTACTTTTCGCGATTTCTATTAACGACCTGGATGTGGGGGTAGAAGGTTGGGTTGGCAAGTTTGCAGACGACACAAAGGTTGGTGGTGTTGTAGATAGTGTAGAAGATTGTCAAAGATTGCAGAGAGACATTGATAGGATGCAGAAGTGGGCTGAGAAGTGGCAGATGGAGTTCGACCTGGAGAAGTGTGAGGTGGTACACTTTGGAAGGACAAACTCCAAGGCAGAGTACAAAGTAAATGGCAGGATACTTGGTAGTGTGGAGGAGCAGAGGGATCTCAGGGTACATGTCCACAGATCCCTGAAAGTTGCCTCACAGGTGGATAGGGTAGTTAAGAAAGCTTATGAAAGTTAAGTTAGCTTTCATAAGTCGAGGGATAGAGATTAAGAGTCACGATGTAATAATGCAGCTCTATAAAACTCTGGTTAGGCCACACTTGGAGTACTGTGTCCGGTTCTGGTCGCCTCACTATAGGAAGGATGTGGAAGCACTGGAAAGGATACAGAGGTGATTTACCAGGATGCTGCCTGGTTTAGAGAGTATGCATTATAATCAGAGATTAAGGGAGCTAGGGCTTTACTCTTTGGAGAGAGGGAGGATGAGAGAAAACATGATAGAGGTGTACAAGATAATAAGAGGAATAGATAGAGTGGGTAGCCAGCGCCTCTCCCCCAGGGCACCACTGCTCAATACAAGAGGACATGGCTTTAAGGTAAGTGGTGGGAAATTCAAGGGGGATATTAGAGGAAGGTTTTTTTACTCAGAGAGTGGTTAGTGTGTGGAATGCACTGCCTGAGTCAGTGGTGGAGGCAGATACACTAGTGAAGTGTTAGAGACTACTAGACAGGTATATGGAGGAATTTAAGGTGGGGGCTTATTTGGGAGGCAGAGTTTGAGGGTCAGCACAACATTGTGGGCCGAAGGGCCTGTACTGTGCTGTACTATTCTATGTTCTATGTTCTATGTTCTATTTCAAACTTCTGAGAGAGGCTGAGTCCCCTGGACAGAAGATTTACAATAGGGAGGTAGTAAGATGCAGAAGGGGTGAAGTGAGAAGCTGGGAGCTGATAGGTGGAAAATGTAAAGAGATGAAGAAGGAATCTGATAGGAGAGGAAGGTGGACCAATGGAGAAAGAGAATGAGAAGGGGCACCAGAGGGACCACAACTCATATTCTGTCTGGGTAGCCTCCAATCTGATGGTATGAACATTATTTCCTCTAACTTCTGGTTATTTCTCTCTCCCACCTTCTCTCTTTTTCTTTCTTTGTCAATCTTTTTTATTAAGTTTCGAATTGATAAACCTAACAATGATAATGATACAAAGAGATTGGGATTACATTAATAATGGTTAACGTATACAGACACTGACTCCGAGTAACATACGTAATTTAAGCCTCCGAATCTCTTAATAACTGAACATGAAAAAGATTCAAAAAATTTTATACAAAGAAAAAGTCCCCCTACATTAAAAAAAACAAAACAAAACACAGGCTGGGCTACCATGTTTCATCTGTTAAAATCATTATTTGTCATTAACTCTGCTCCTCTATACACAAACAAAAAGTTAATGAAAAGGATTCGGAAAAGGTCAGCTTACATCATATGAAACTGTTGAATAAATGATCTCCAAGTTTCTTCAAATTTAACCGAAGGGTTGATAGTACCACTCTTAATTTTTTCCAAGTTTAAACATGTTATAGTTTGGGAAAACCATTGAAATGTAGTAGGGGGATTAGAATCTTTCAATTTAAATAAAATGGATCTTCTGGCTATTAATGTAACAAATGCAATCAATTGACAAGCTGAAGGGGATAAATGATTAGAGTCCATCACTGGTAATCCAAAAATTGCAATAGTAGGATGAGGTTGTGAATCAATACGCAAAACTACTGAAATAATATCAAAAATGTCTTTCCAATGTTTTTCCAAAAGAGGGCAAGACCAGAACATATGTGTTAGGGAAGCTACCTCAGAATTACATCTGTCACAGACAGGATTTATATGACCATAAAAATGAGCTAACTTATCCTTAGACATACGGGCCCTATGAACCACCTTAAATAGTATCAAACCATGTCTAGCACACGTTGAAGAAGTGTTAATTAGTTGGAGAATTTTCTCCTATTTCTCTATAGGTAAAGATACCTGAAGTTCTCTTTCCCATTCATTCCTAATTTTATCAGATGTACCTAGACGTATTTTCATAATTAAATCTTAAATAATTGCTATTAAACTCTTCTGATAGGGATTTAAACCTAAATTGTTTTCTGTAATTTCATTTTGATGTGGTATCAGAGAAGTAGGTAAAATAACATTCAAAAGGTTTCTAATCTGTAAATATCTGAAAAATATGATCTAGGCAAATTAGATTTATTAGACAACTGTTCAAACGACATGAAACAATTATCCATGAATAAATCACAAAAACATGTTATTCCCTTCATTTTCCAAAAAAGAAAAGCATGATCAGTTCTGGATGGTTGGAAGAAAAAAAATGGATATAATAGGACTTGATAGGATAAATTCATTCAATCCAAAAAATTTACAAAATTGAAACCATATTCATATTGTATGTTTAGTTACTGGATTAATTGTTTGTTCATTCAGTTTAGTAAGTGCAAAGGAAAGCAAAACCCCTAAAATAGAAGCCAATGAGAACCCTTGTACAGACTCACACTCAAGGTTCACCCATCATGGACACTGAATTTCATCCAAATCTTGTGTCCAGAACATTAGATATCGAATATTAATTGCCCAATAATAGAATCTAAAGTTCGGCAATACCAAACCGCCATCCTTTTTTGATTTCTGTAAATATTTCTTACTTAACCTAGGAGTTTTATTCTGCCATATATATGAAGAAATTTTAGAATCAATAATATCGAAAAAGGATTTAGAGATGAAGACTGGTACTGCCTGAAATAGATACAGAAATTTAGGTAAAATAATCATTTTAATAGCATTAATTCGGCCAATCAATGATTGGGACAATGGGGACCATTTAGTAAGCAGTTGTTTAACATGATCAATTAAGGGTAAAAAGTTAACTTTAAATAGATTCTTATGCTTCTTGGTAATTTTAACACCCAAATAAGTAAAATAATCAGTAACCAGTCTAAATGGTGATTGTCTATAGATTGGAACTTGCATATTTAATAGGAAAAGCTCACTCTTATTAAGATTCAATTTATATCCAGAAAAACTACTAAACTGAGCAAGTAGTGATATTACTGCAGGCATGGATTTCTCTGGGTTAGAGATATATAGTAACAGGTCATCTGCACATAATGATAACTTATGCGTCCCATTCCCACGAATAATGCCAAATATATTGGGTGAATCACGAAGAGCGATTGCCAAGGGCTCCAAGGCAATATCAAGTAGTAAAGGGCTTAAAGGACAGCCCTGTCTAGTACCTCGAAAAAGCCTAAAAAAGAGGATCTCTGATTATTAGTAAGTACAGAAACCAAAGGTGTATGATATATCAATTTAATCCAAGTTAGTAGGGAAGTGGTGTTAGGTAAATTGAAGGGATTGAAGGCAGATAAATCCCCAGGGCCAGATGGTCTGCATCCCAGAGTGCTTAAGGAAGTAGCCCAAGAAATAGTGGATGCATTAGTGATAATTTTTCAAAACTCATTAGATTCTGGACTAGTTCCTGAGGATTGGAGGGTGGCTAATGTAACCCCACTTTTTAAAAAAGGAGGGAGAGAGAAACCGGGGAATTATAGGCCGGTTAGCCTAACATCGGTGGTGGGGAAACTGCTGGAGTCAGTTATCAAGGATGTGATAACAGCACATTTGGAAAGCGGTGAAATGATCGGACAAAGTCAGCATGGATTTGTGAAAGGAAAATCATGTCTGACGAATCTCATAGAATTTTTTGAGGATGTAACTAGTAGAGTGGATAGGGGAGAACCAGTGGATGTGGTATATTTGGATTTTCAAAAGGCTTTTGACAAGGTCCCACACAGGAGATTAGTGTGCAAACTTAAAGCACACGGTATTGGGGGTAAGGTATTGGTGTGGGTGGAGAATTGGTTAGCAGACAGGAAGCAAAGAGTGGGAATAAACGGGACCTTTTCAGAATGGCAGGCGGTGACTAGTGGGGTACCGCAAGGCTCAGTGCTGGGACCCCAGTTGTTTACAATATATATTAATGACTTGGATGAGGGAATTAAATGCAGCATCTCCAAGTTTGCGGATGACACGAAGCTGGGTGGCAGTGTTAGCAGTGAGGAGGATGCTAAGAGGATGCAGGGTGACTTGGATAGGTTGGGTGAGTGGGCAAACTCATGGCAGATGCAATTTAATGTGGATAAATGTGAAGTTATCCACTTTGGTGGCAAAAATAGGAAAACAGATTATTATCTGAATGGTGGCCGATTAGGAAAAGGGGAGGTGCAACGAGACCTGGGTGTCATTATACACCAGTCATTGAAAGTGGGCATGCAGGTGCAGCAGGCGGTGAAAAAGGCGAACGGTATGCTGGCATTTATAGCGAGAGGATTCGAGTACAGGAGCAGGGAGGTACTACTGCAGTTGTACAAGGCCTTGGTGAGACCACACCTGGAGTATTGTGTGCAGTTTTGGTCCCCTAATCTGAGGAAAGACATCTTTGCCATAGAGGGAGTACAAAGAAGGTTCACCAGATTGATTCCTGGGATGGCAGGACTTTCATATGAAGAAAGACTGGATGAACTGGGCTTGTACTCGTTGGAATTTAGAAGATTGAGGGGGGATCTAAGAATAGGGGGGACTTTCGGTAGCGCTCATGGAGTGAAGTCGCGTTCTTGACTCGCTCCATTACCTCTGAGTTTTTTCTCTCTATGGTCAGCTATACTTTAATTAACTATTAAGGCATCAATTTTTACAATACTTTGAATTAAACTGAATTCTCCGACAACTGGATGGAACTTAGATCTGCTATGTCTAAGAACGGGAAAGACGGCAAGGATGGTAAACCTCCGGTTAAACCGAAAGTTACGGATCTCCCTCCGACTGAATCACCGGTGACTTTGAAAGCGATATCGGAGTTAATTCAGAGGGAAATTTCAACCTCTGTTAGGGAGATGATTCGTACAGAAATTATGGGCTTTGTTAAAGACCTGATTCATACGGAAATCTCAACTAAGTTCCAGAAAATTGCCGATTTAATTGATAAGATGCAAACATGTATTGCGGAACATCAGTCGGCTATATCTGATCTTCAAAAATTCGCGCAACAAAGTGAGCTTAAGATGGGGAAAGTCGAAGAAACAATTAATGTAATGAAGAAGAAACTTGACTTTTTGACTTTTAAAAACTCTGACTTGGAATCTAGAATGCGACGGCAGAATTTACGAATGATTGGCGTCAGGGAAGCCGTGGAAGCTAACAACCCTATGAAATATTTCTCCCAACTTTTAAAAGATGCATTCCCTACTGTATTTCCTGACCAACCACCGCTACTGGATCGTGTTCACAGAATCCCATCATACTCGTCTAGGTCAGATAGACCTAGGCATGTTATCTTACGTTTTCATTACTTTCAAGACAAGGAGAGACTGTTTCGATTCGCTCGATCTAAAGGTTTCATTGATTTTTCGGATCTTAAGTTCCGATTCGTGGAAGATTTCAGTAAACCAATCTGGGACCAACGGGTCCGTTACAGATCCGTGATGTCGGAATTCTATAAGATGGATTTAAAACCAGCGCTGCTGTACCCTGCACGTCTAAGGATTCGCATGTTAGATGGAGCCCTTCGTTTTTTTGATTCTCCATCGGATGCCCAGAGTTATCTGGATCAACTTTCATCTTCAACATCTTAATTGCCTTTTTTTAATTTTCTCCGTTGATCGGAGGCTGTGAATTGGTTGGTTTTAACTTTTCTGTGCCCTATTTGGGCAGAAAAGTTTACTTTCGATTTCTTAATATGGCTACTAAACTTTCTTTTTAACTGCGTCATTTCTTTCTTTTCCCAGGGGATTCTGGGTGGTTACTTCCCTTTTGTCATCTTACGTATTTCCTGTGCGGCCTTAAATTTTGTAGTTTTTTAAAAATTTTATTCTGTTTTGCTTTTTATAATCATTTTATGTTAATAATCCTATTTTTTTTGTTGCTGTGTCTATTCATGAGTTTGAGGTTTATTGTGGTTTTTTTTTAATATATACTTTCCGGCTTTTGTTCTGTTCTGTGTGTATTTTAATTGAGCTAACTTTTTTTTACTTATTTTTTTACTGTTTTACAATTAGCTGATCCTTTTCATATTTATACCTTTTTTTTAGGGAGCGTATACCGGAAGTCATGGGGGTAGTTTTAGCGCTTGCTTCTTTCTGGCGGGTCTGCTTTAGATTTCGCCTTGGGGTCTTGGGGTGGGGGGTGGTGGGAGGGGCTTCACGTTTTAGTTTGTTTCTCTTTGGGCTATATACATTATTGAAGTATTGGTTGCGTCCTTTTCCCCGGTATCTTTTGTATGTTCTGTTTCCTCTCCGGGTTTGTGGGTCGCGCCTATTGTCAATCCTCCTTGTTATGGGTTGACTTTAGGATTTATGGAGTCTATTATTAATTTTGTCTCCTGGAATACTAATGGTCTTAATCATCCTATTAAAAGGAAAAAAGTTTTTAAAGTGTTCCGGAGACTTAAAGCACAAATTTTATTTTTACAAGAGACCCATGTACGGAGGGGGGACAGACTACGTTTTTTCAAATTCTGGAAGGGACAACAATTTCATTCGAACTCCAATGCTAAGATTCGAGGCGTCTCTATTTTTATAGACTCCTCAGTTACTTTTATACAACAGGATATTATCTCTGATCCGAATGGTAGATTTTTATTGGTTAGTGGTTTACTATTTAATAAAAAAGTAGTTTTGGTTAATGTTTATGCTCCTAATATGGATTGTCCGGAATTTTATAAATCATTGTTTGATCAGTTTCCGAATTTGAACGAGTTTTCATTGATTTGGGGCGGAGATCTTAATACCTGTTTATCTCCAGCTTTGGACCGTTCGGCTCCTTTACGGACTTTACCTAATAAATCTGCAAATTTGATTAATTTTTTCCTTTCTGATTCTGGGTCGACGGACATTTGGCGTTTTCTGCATCCTCAGGAAAAAGATTTTCCTTCTTTTCACATGTTCATCATTCCTATTCAAGAATTGATTATTTTTTCATTGATTCTCGTCTCATTCCTTCAGTGATTAAATGTGATTATGATTCTATAACCATTTCGGATCATGCTCCACTTAAGCTTTCTATTAAAATTATGGCCAATATACCAAACAATAGACAATGGCGTTTTAATTCGCTGTTGCTTCAGGACTCGGACTTTGTTAATTTTATGAATGAACAGATTGAGCTTTTTTTTACAATTAACCATACAGAAGATATTTCGGTTAACACTCTTTGGGACACTTTTAAAGCCTATATTCGGGGTCAGATTATTTCGTATTCCGTTGCTTTGAGGAAGAAACAGAAGCAGGAGGAGATGGCAATTGTGGACAAGATTAAAGAAATTGATAAGAAATATGTTATGGCTCCTTCTGAGGAGCTATACAAACAAAGAACTGAACTTCAAATGGAACACAGTTTACTACTCTGGTCCTCGATTGTAAACCAATTAAAGAAAACAAGAAGTGATTTTTATGTTCACAGTGATAAAATTGGCAAGCTGCTGGCTAATCAATTGAAATCTAATTATGTTAAATCTCAAATCAATCAGATTTATAACCAAAATGATCGATTGATATTGGATCATGTGGGGATTAATCAAACCTTTTGTGATTTTTATTCTTCTTTATATCAATCAGAGTCTCCTCGAGATTCTAAATATATGAATGATTTTTTAGATAAGTTAGACTTCCCTCAGATTTCACAGGATATGTCTTCTTTATTAGATACTTCCATTACAATGGATAAGATTAAGAATGTTATTTTTTCTATGAATCTGGGGAAAGCTCCTGGCCCTGATGGGTTTACCGTTGAATTTTATAAATGTTTTGCTTCTTTATTGATTCCTTGGCTCTATAAGGTTTTTGAGGCTTCTTTGAAACTTGGTAAACTTCCGGAATCTTTTAATAGAGCATCAATTTCTTTAATACTAAAGAAGGATAAAGACCCTGCTCAATGTGCATCTTATAGACCAATATCTTTATTAAATGTTGATTCTAAAGTTTTTTCTAAGTTATTAGCAAATAGACTAGAAAAAGTACTTCCTTCTATTATTTCGGAAGACCAAACGGGTTTTATTAAAGGTCGTTACTCTTTTTATAATATTCGTACATTGTTAAATATCGTTTATACTCCCTCACAAAATGTTCCTGAGTGTGTTATTTCTTTAGATGCCGAGAAAGCTTTTGATAGAGTAGAATGGCCTTATTTATTTAAGGTGCTTGAAATGTTTAATTTTAGCTTGAAATTTATATCCTGGATTAAACTGTTATATCACTCCCCTGTAGCCTCGGTTCGTACTAACTCCTTAAACTCACCTTTTTTTCCTCTCTTTCGTGGTACTCGACAAGGCTGTCCTCTTAGTCCCCTATTATTTGATATTGCATTAGAACCTCTTGCAATTGCTATTCGAGAATCTTCAAATATTACTGGGATAACTCGGGGATTAAAGTCCCATAAATTATCACTCTATGCTGATGATTTACTTTTATATATTTCTAATCCTGAGAGATCCATTCCTGCTGTTTTAGAGTTATTAGCACAATTTGGTCTTTTCTCAGGTTATAAATTAAATCTTAGTAAGAGTGAACTTTTTCCGATTAATAAACATCTTCCCTTATATTATAAATTTCCATTTAAATTGATTAATAATTACTTTTCATATCTTGGGATTAAAATTACTTGTAAACATAAAGATTTATTTAAGACTAACTTTTTACCATTAATAGACCATATTACTCAACTTTCATCTAAATGGTTTCCCTTATATTTAACTTTGATTGGTCGTATTAATGCAGTTAAGATGTTTTTTTTGCCAAAATTTTTATATGTGTTTCAGGCATTACCAATTTTCGTTCCTAAATCTTTTTTTGATAAAGTTGACTCTAAAATTTCTTCATTTATTTGGCAGAATAAGAATCCGAGACTGGGTAAAATACATTTACAGAAAGCTAAGAGAGATGGAGGTTTAGCATTACCTAACTTTAGATTTTATTATTGGGCTATTAATATTCGACATATGAAATTTTGGTTACTTGACCGGGACATACTATCTATTCCTAAATGGGTAGCATTGGAATTACAATCTGTTCAGGGTTATACACTTGGTTCTATTTTAGGTTCCTCTCTTCCTTTTGATTCGAAACGCCTTAAGCAGGTCTCTAACCCGATAGTTAAATATGCTTTGCGCATTTGGTTTCAATTCAGAAAATTTTTTGATCTTAATCAATTCGGGTTAGCGATTCCTATTTTAGGTAACATATTTTTTCCTCCCTCTTTTACGGATCGCGCTTTTCAAACTTGGAAGACTAAGGGTATTTTACGGTTTTTGGATTTATTTTTAGATGGTTCCCTTATGTCTTTTGAACAATTATCTAATAAATATAACTTATCAAGAATACATTTTTTTAGATATTTACAAGTTAGAAATTTCCTAAGTACTATACTTTCTTCCTTTCCAATGCTTCCTCCTATATATATTTTGGATTCGATAATTAACCTTAATCCATGTCAGAAAGGTGCATCGGCTATGATTTATAATATTATTATGAAACTTAGGAAAGCTCCATTTGATAAGATTAGGGTAGATTGGGAACAGGAATTGGGGCTTACCATTTCTGTGGATGATTGGCGGCAGATTTTACAATTAGTTAATACTTCCTCTATTTGTGCTAAACATTCCCTAATTCAATTTAAAGTGGTTCATAGAGCACATATGTCCAAAGATAAGTTAGCGCGTTTTTACTCGCATATTAATCCTTTCTGTGATAGATGTTCGGGGCAGATAGCCTCTTTAACTCATATGTTTTGGTCTTGCCCTACTTTGGAAACTTTTTGGAGAGATATTTTCAATATTATTTCTAAGGTATTAAATATAGATATCTCTCCTCACCCTATTACTGCTATCTTTGGACTACCTAAAATTTCTAGTAATCTTTCCCCTTCAGCCCGTAGAATGATTGCATTTCTTACTTTAATGGCGAAAAGATGTATTTTACAACATTGGAAAGAGCTTAATGCTCCAACTACCTTTTTTTGGTTTTCTCAGACGATTTTATGTTTGAATCTGGAGAAAATTAGAAGTAACCTTTATGATTCTTCATTTAAATTTGAACAGATTTGGGGACCTTTTATTCGATATTTTCATTTAATGTAATATTTACCCTTCTTGTTTTTTCTTCACTGTTTTAATGGAGGTCGGGATTGAGGACGTGATTTTAAGTTTAACTCTGTTTGGTTTCAAGTTAGCCCATTGCTTTGCTTTGCCTTTAGTTAGTTGCACGGTGGGTTTTTTTTTTGGGGTTTTTTTTTCTTTTTTTTTCCATTGATATATATAAAATCTAGTATACTATTATGTTATCTTGGTTTCTTATGCTTAAATTACATTGTAGTATTTTCTTTTTGGTATTGTTATCTTTTGGAATTTTATTATACTTTAACATTGTATTAATGTTTATATGGCTTACCTTTTTTGTATACTTACTCAATAAAAAGATTTAAAAAGAAAGAAAGAGGGGGGATCTGATTGAAACGTATAAGATCCTAAAGGGATTGGACAGGCTAGATGCGGGAAGATTGTTCCCGATGTTGGGGAGGTCCAGAACAAGGGGTCACAGTTTGAGGATAGAGGGGAAGCCTTTTAGGACCGAGATTAGGAAAAACTTCTTCACACAGAGAGTGGTGAATCTGTGGAATTCTCTGCCACAGCAAACTGTTGAGGCCAGTTCATTGGCTATGTTTAAGAGGGAGTTAGATATGGCCCTTGTGGCTACAGGGGTCAGGGGGTATGGAGGGAAGGCTGGGTTCTGAGTTGGATGATCAGCCATGATCATAATAAATGGCGGTGCAGGCTCGAAGGGCCGAATGGCCTACTCCTGCACCTATTTTCTATGTTTCTATGTTTCTATATGAATTTTGGGCTAAAATTAAATTTCTCAAGCGTGTTAAATAAATATTCCCATTCAACTCTATCAAACGCCTTCTCGGCGCCAAGTGAAATAACACATTCTGGAGTTTTAGATGAAGAAGTATATACAATATTCATTAACCTCCTAACATTAAAATATGAATAACGATTTTTAACAAATCCTGTCTGGTCGTCAGAGACAATTTGTGGCAATACATTTTCAAATCTAATTGCGAATATTTTGGAAGAGGTTTTGGAGTCCACATTCAACGAAGATATAGGTCTATATGATGCACATTCAGTGGGGTCTTTATCCTTTTTAGGAATTAAAGAAATAGATGCTTCATAAAAGGATTGTGGTAATTTACCTACAAATAAGGCATCCTTACAGATACTACATAACCAAGGAGAAAGTAGGTTTGAAAAAGATTTTAAAAATTCTACTGTATACCCATCCGGGCCGGGTGCTTTACCAGAATTCATCGAAGAAATTACTTTCTTTATTTCTTCTTCCGTAATGGGTGCATCTAGTGCTAAACATTCATTAAGTGCTAATTTCAGAATATTCAATTTCCTTAAAAATTCATGCATTATGTTAGAATCATCAGGAAATTCCGATTGGTATAAAGAAGTATAGAATTCTAGAAAAGATTTATTAATTTCGTCATGGTCAACCGTCTAAATACCATCCCGTTTATGAATTTTAATAATCTGACATTTAGCCGAAGCAGCTTTCAATTGGTTGGCCAGTAATTTACCCGATTTATCACCATGTACATAAAATTGACTCTTAGTTTTAAGCAATTGATTTTCAATCGGGGATGTTAATAACAAACTGTGTTGCATCTGAAGTTCAACTTCTTTTTATAAAGCTCCAGATTAGGAGCAGCAGAATATTTTTTATCAATTTCTTTAATCTTATCAACCAATGTATGTATTTCATTATTAATTTGTTTTTTCAATCCAGCAGAATATGAAATAATTTGCCCATGGATATATACTTTAAAAAGTAATCAAGTCTAGAGTAATTATGATATACATGAGAAAAGAATGAGAACTCTTTATTGTTAGGATTTAAAAACCTCCAAATTTCTAAAATTGCAGAGTCAACTAAAAAGGAATTAATAAAAATAGCAGATTTGTTTGGAAGTACCTGATTGGGTGCAGACCTGTCCATCGAGGGATTCAGGTAACAGTTAAAATCTCTGCCCATGATCAATGTATATTCATTTAAATTAGGAAGAGATGCAAATAAATGCTTAAAGATTTCAGGATAGTCGGTATTTGGTGGATAGATATTAACCATAACAACTTTTTGTTTATAAAGTAAACCAGTAATTAACAGAAATCTACCATTCGGGTCTGAAATTGTTTCATAGTGAACAAATGAAATCGACGAGTCTATAAAAAATAGAGACTCCTTCTACCTTATCCTGTGAGTTGGAGTGAAATTGTTGTTTTTTCCAAAACGTAAAAAAACACTGATTATCCTCCTTCCTCACATGAGTTTCCTGGGCAAAGATAATCTGAGCATTCAATCTATGAAAAACTTTAAAAATCTTTTTCCGTTTAATTGGATGATTCAAACCATTCGTATTCCATGAAACAAAGTTTATAATATTATCCATTTTACTTAGCCATATGATATGTAAAGAGTTAACCTTACTGCATAGGAAACTCATGAATCAGGAACAGGGAAAAAGGTTTAAAGGGGAACCGGAAGTACGACAATGCAGACATATTTGTACTTTCAGATCAGCCCAGATGAAAAAACCTAAACTAAAGATAGTCCCACCCCCCACTCACAAAAGCCCCAAAACTGGCCAATAGACAGCCAGAAAGCTATCTAGAAACTCCCCTACCTCCATCTCTCTTGAAGGCAAATCAACAAAATTGAAAAGAATGCAAAATACCACCTACAATCAAAACATTGAGGAAGGTATGCCATAAAAGCACCAAACAAATGTATAAAAAACAGCCATTTGCAAAACATTTTGAAAGGTGAGATTTTGGTAAGTAAAACAGAATACAATCTTATTAATATTTCAGGAAAAAAAAACAAGCATTTACCAACACACATCAAAGTTGCTGGTGAACGCAGCAGGCCAGGCAGCATCTCTAGGAAGAGATACAGTCGACGTTTCAGGCCGAGACCCTTCGTCAGGACTAACTGAAAGAAGAGTGAGTAAGAGATTTGAAAGTGGGAGGGGGAGGGGGAGATAGGAGAAGACAGGAGGGGGAGGGATGGAGCCAAGAGCTGGACAGGTGATTGGCAAAAGGGATATGAGAGGATCATGGGACAGGAGGTCCGGGAAGAAAGACAAGGGGGGGGGAACCCAGAGGATGGGCAAGGGGTATAGTCAGAGGGACAGAGGGAGAAAAAGGAGAGAGAGAGAGAAAGAATGTGTGTATATAAATAAGTAATGGATGTGGTATGAGGGGGAGGTGGAGCATTAGCGGAAGTTAGAGAAGTCAATGTTCATGCCATCAGGTTGGAGGCTACCCAGACGGAATATAAGATGTTGTTCCTCCAACCTGAGTGTGGCTTCATCTTTACAGTAGAGGAGGCCGTGGATAGACGTATCAGAATGGGAATGTGATGTGGAATTAAAATGTGTGGCCACTGGGAGATCCTGCTTTCTCTGGCGGACAGAGTGTAGGTGTTCAGCGAAATGATCTCCCAGTCTGCGTCGTGTCTCGCCAATATATAAAAGGCCACATCGGGAGCACTGGACGCAGTATATCACCCCAGTCGACTCACAGGTGAAGTGTCGCCTCATCTGGAAGGACTGTCTGGGGCCCTGAATGGTGGTAAGGGACGAAGTGTAAGGGCATGTGTAGCACTTGTTCCGCTTACAAGAATAAGTGCCAGGAGGGAGATCAGTGGGGAGGGATGGGGGGGACGAATGGAGAAGGGAAGTCGCATAGGGAGCGATCCCTACGGAAAGCGAGGGGGGGGAGGGAAAGATGTGCTTAGTGGTGGGATCCCGTTGGAGGTGGCGGAAGTTACAGAGAATTATATGTTGGACGCGGAGGCTGGTGGGGTGGTAGGTGAGGACCAGGGGAACCCTATTCCTAGTGCGGTGATGGGAGGATGGAGTGAGAGCAGATGTGCGTGAAATGGGGGAGATGCGTTTGAGAGCAAAGTTGATGGTGAAAGTTGATGGTGCAGAGTCGCCAGAGAAAGCAGGATCTCCCAGTGGCCACACATTTTAATTCCACATCCCATTCCCATTCTGACATGTCTATCCACGGCCTCCTCTACTGTAAAGATGAAGCCACACTCAGGTTGGAGGAACAATACCTTATATTCCGTCTGGGTAGCCTCCAACCTGATGGCATGAACATCGACTTCTCTAACTTCCGCTAATGCCCTACCTCCCCCTCGTACCCCATCTGTTATTTATTTATATACACACATTCTTTCTCTCTCTCCTTTTTCTCCCTCTGTCCCTCTGACTATACCCCTTGCCCATCCTCTGGGTCTTCCCCCCCCCCACCTTTCCTTCTCCCTGGGCCTCCTGTCCCATGATCCTCTCATATCCCCTTTGCCAATCACCTGTCCAGCTCTTGGCTCCATCCCTCCCCCTCCTGTCTTCTATCATTTTGGATCTCCCCCTCCCCCTCCCACTTTCAAATCTCTTACTAGCTCTTCCTTCAGTTAGTCGTGATGAAGGGTCTCGGCCCGAAACGTCGACTGTACCTCTTCCTAGAGATGCTGCCTGGCCTGCTGCATTCACCAGCAACTTTGATGTGTGTTGCTTGAATTTCCAGCATCTGCAGAATTCCTCATGTTTACAAGCATTCACCAGATCAGATTCTTAATTATTTTCAAAAACAAACAATTGAAAAAATAAAATAAAATAATAAAGGGAAAAAAGGAACTTTAACATAAAAGCAAGATAAACATCCATATTCCAAAACAAAGTATGAGTATTATCAAACCAAGGGCAAAATTCTTCAAACTTTAAAAATCCAGATCTATGAACTGGTTATTAACTTATAAACCAAGTAAGTACAGATATGAAGAAACAGTAAATTTATTAGACAGCTGAGATCGAATGTTGATCCTCAAGGAACTGATGAGCTTCGTCCATGGATTTAAACCATTTATGTGATTTATCAGGCAGAACAACCCTTAGGCAAGCTGGAAATAGCAGAGCTGGTTGGAACTTTCTTTGATAGAGCTCGAACATCACCGGTTTAAAAAGCGATCTTTCTCGCATTACCTCAGGACTGTAGTCTTCAACCAGACAAAACTTGAGGTCTCCGTGTTCAATAACCCTTTTCCGCCAGGCAATTTGAATTAAATGCTCCTTGCTATGCACATAGTGAAATTGGAGTATAACAGATCGAGGCTTCAACTCTTTAGAAGGATTTGCTCTTAAAGCCCGGTGAACACGATCAAGTATAGGGAGAGTAGAAAAAACTTCAGAGCCCAACATGTTCATTAAAAACTGAGAAAAGAATTTAGTAAGGTCACCACTCTCAACGTCTTCACGGAGTCCTATTATTTGCAAATTCTGTCTACAACTGTGACTTTCCAGGTCAATAATCTTGACTTTATACTCTTCCAATGTTTGAGTGGTCGAAGTTAATTTCTCTTCCAACAAATCCAGTCTACGATCTCTCTGTCTACCATCTTCATTGAGTTTAGAAATTTGCCACTGTTGTTTTTCACTCTCTTGCTTAGGTGCTCCCAGTCTACCTTCGATCTCCTTTAACAATACTTCCAAAGTAGAAAATCTTTTATTGAATTTATCATCCAGGAGCTTCGACATAGCCTGCAGAGTGAGTTGAGACTGTTTAGGCTGTTTAGGATCACCTTCTGTCCTTCCATTTCCATTATCGGCTTCCTTGCCTTCAGCTAATGCCCTTTTCCCTCTGGTATCCATTTCCAATGATTAAAAATTAAAGTTCAAGCATATAAAAGTGTTATAAACACTTTAATATAGATAGTAAAAGGGTGGTAAAAAGATTGAAAAATGAACGGAGTAAAGCCAAAATGCAACTTACTCCATCTAGTGCCCCAAGAGAATCCACCTTCTCTCTTTTTCCATTTCCCAATCTGATTACCCTCTCACCTCTGCTCGTTTCCTCACCTGTTTATTACACCCCTCACCCCATTACCTTTTCCACCTAATATCCCTCAGCTTCTTACATCAGCTCCCTTTCCTCCCCACCTGGTTGCTCCTATCACCTGCCACCTTCCCCAACCCCGATCTTCCTTTCCAGTCCTGATGGAAGGTTTCAGCTCAAAACATCAATTGCTTATACCTTGCCATAGGTACCACCTAAGCTGCTGAATTCCTGCAGCATTTTGTGTGTGTTGCTCTGGGTTTCCAGCATCAGTGGGTGTTATGGTCCCGTCTGGCAAATTCCCCATCTTGCTATTACCTCTTTAATTTGGCCTTAATCTCCTCATCTGATTTCTAATCATTCCCATTTCCACTAATTACAGCACACTTGGTCCCATGAGCGAACATCGGGTAAAACTCAGGCAGCACAGCCGTGCTTTGCCAGTTCGTTGGTCAACTCTAGTGTGAGTAAACCTTGTTTCCTGATGCCTTGGGACTGTCAGTTCTAAGCTCCGCATCATTTCCTGGATACTCTACGTAAACCTTGTCTCCGTGTAAAAACTCCCCTGGATACCGGTTCCCTGTTTGCAGCAGTGCTAACGCCTCCCGACTCTGCCTCCGCGCCTGTGTCCTGCACTTGGGTCTGTCCTCAGCCTCGTCCTTGCAACAGTGGGATCTCTTGTCTTTATGAATGAGTTGCACATCATTGTAGGCACAGCAACCTCCTTCATTGCCTTTCTGCAGAGTCTCAGTCCCAGAGAATCCTAGCTGCACTAGGTAGAAAACACTCCTCAACAACTCACCCAGGCTTCTGAGGACCACCTTGCACACTCACCACCTTGACCACCTTGCACACACACCACCTTGACCACCTTGCACACTCACCACCTTGACCACCTTGCACACTCACCACCTTGTCCACCTTGCACACTCACCACCTTGACCACCTTGCACACTCACCACCTTGACCACCTTGCACACTCACCACCTTGACCAGCTTGCACACTCAGCACCTTGACCACCTTGCACACTCACCACCTTGACCACCTTGCACACTCACCACCTTGACCAGCTTCAAATTCAAGGGTATAACTCACCAGCTGCAAGTTACTTCCAGGAAACATTCATCCTTCACACCACTCTCCGTGTGAAGGAGTTCCCCTTCAATATTTCACCTTTCACCCTTAACCTGTTACCTCTGGTTCTACCTTCACCCAACCTTTGTGGGAAAAAGTCATTTGTGTTTACCCTATCTGAACCTCACATAATTTTGTATACTGCCGTAAATTTTTTCCTTATTCTCCTCCACTCCAGGGAATAAAATCCTAACCTACTCAACCTTTCTCAGGCCCTCAAGTCCCAGAAGCATCCTTGTAAATGTTCTCTGTACTCTTTCAAGCTATTGAGATCTTTGCTATAAGTTGTGATCAAAACTGCACACAATGCTCCAAATTTGGCCTCACAAATGACTTTTATAACTTCAAAATATCATTCCAACTTCTGTACTCAGTGCCCTGATTTATGAAGATTGATGTGCTAAGAACTCTCTTTACAACCCCCATCTATCTGTGATTGCCACTTTCAAGGAATTATGGATCTATATTTCCAGGTCCCTTTGCTCTGCTGCACACCTCAGTGCTCTACTGTTCACTGGATTGGAGATCTCTTACTATACATTTTCTATGTTCCTTGGACTGGAGGACCTCAGTTATGCAGAGAGATTGGAGAGGCTGTGCTTACTCTCCCTGGAGTGAAGGAGGCTGAGAACTGACCTGACAGAGGTGCATAAGATTAGGGGAGGTAGATGATCAGAATTGCTTTCTCCATGTTAGGGGTATGAAAGACAAATGGACATGGATTTGAGGTGAGAAGAAGTAATTTTATTAGCTATCTGAGGGAAAGTTTCATTCTAAAGAGAGTGGTTGGTAGCTGGAAAATGATGCCAGAGATTTACAAAGATGTTGCTGGGACTTGAGGACTTGAGTTACAGGGAAAGATTGAATGGATTAGGAATTTATTCCCTGAATGGTAGGAGAGTGAGGAGAGATTTGATGGAGGTATACAAAATTATTCGGAGTATAAATAGGATAAGCACAAGCAGTCTTTCTCCCACTGAGGTTGGGTGAGATTAGAACTGGAGGTCATGGGTAAACGATGAAGATGAAATATTTAGGGGAACCTCTTTACCCAGACGGTGGTGAGAGTGTGGAACAAGCTGCCAGCAAAAGTGGTGGATGCAGGTTCCATTGCAACGTTTGAAGGGAGGGGTGTGGAGGCCGCGCTCCAGGTGCAGGTTGATGGAACTAGGCAGAATAATAGTTCAGTACAGACGATATGGGCTGAAGGCTTGTTTCTGTGCTGTAGTGCTCTATGACCCTATGACTATAATGCTGGGTGATTCTGACAATTCCATGTGTTTTAATCAACCATTATCCATATAATGCTCCACTAAAATGCTCACTTACGTAAAATTCAGTGCAACCTCACTCTTGGAGTGGACCAGCTACTCATCCCTCTTGCTCTCGGATGTTCACTTTGAAACCATGACTCTTCCTGGGACCCTGGGACTCTCCTCCTGTGATCTGGAACCCTATGCCTGCAGCTTGGGGATTCACTGTTTGGGATCTGGGCCTCTAGGGATATGGTACCTCCTATGTGAGACCTGCAGCTCTTCCTGTGGGACCAGGATCTCATCATATTTTACCTAAATGTCTTTACTTGGGAGATGGGGAGTCTCACTCGGACTTGGAGTATATTGTGTTTGGTTTTGGTCACCCTGTTATAGGAAAGGTGGAAAGAGTGCAGAGAAGGTTTACCACAAACCACTTCATCCCTTTCCCTAAACCCTGACCTAACCCCAACTCCCCTCTTTGTCCCTGAAACTATCCTTATGAATCTAAAATCAAGCAATAAAAAAACAAACCATTAAAAAACAACTGCGGTTGCAGCTCAGTGCCATCTGGGATAGGAAATGAGACCATAATGAAATTCAGTTGCAGGGATGAGAATTTGAAAATTGTTTGAAGAGTTGAAATGTCAAGAGTTTATAATTTAATAACTGGAATCTGAGGAGCGTGGGCCAGAGCTTCCTTGTGCACATTTTTGGTCCACTTCATGGAAAATGTATATTCTCAGGCATATGAATCTCAGTAGATCTGAAGCTTCCAATTGCAGTAGAATAATTTCCAGCAGAACTGCCAAAGCTTGGAACCTGCCCTTCTGTTGCTCAGAAACTGCTGGAGCGAGGTTTAGAATAATGTACCAGTGAAGGATGCTGAACTCGGCCTTTTAAACAGGTTGGAAAGACAATTAGGAAGGAATTTGAAGGAGACTGGCAGGTTGCCACTAAAGATTTCTCTGCAAGATTCTCCAGACAAACACCATCCTAATGGTAAAACCCCATTTACTCATCTAAAACCTATCAATCGCTGACTCAAATATACCATTTATTCTAAGGCTGTGCCCTCAGTTTCTAGACTCTCCCACTAATACTCAACTTCACAGCCATTGGATTCACCTTCAAGGACTCTTCATCTCATGTTCTTGACACTTACTGCTTATTTATTATTATTATTATTTCTTCTTTTTGTGTTTGCACAGTCTGTTGTCTTCTGCACTCCGGTTAAATGCCCTAGTAGGCAGTCTTTTATTGATTCTGTTATGGTTATTATTCTATAGATTTATTGAGTATGCTTGCAAGAAAGTGAATCTCAGGGTTGTATATGGTGACATACTATAGATGTACTTTGATAATAGAATTTACTTTGCTCTATGAACTTTAATGGAAACACCCTCCCCATGTTCACTTTAAACAGGCCTTTCAGTGTCCAAAGGGCTTCAATGAGATCTCCCCTCATCCTTCTGAACTCCCTCAAGTAGGGTCCCAGAGACACCAAAATCTTTTCATACGTTAAGATTTTATCAGAGTGAGGACACCAGCAGTTGTCATATTGAACTCACCTGTCACTCAGGACTCAGGAGCGATTGTGGCAGTGATTCATCTCCAGCATGAGGGCCTGTCCAGGGCGAGGAAGACAGAGGTAAGAGATTTGGTCATTGGATTCTCGCTGGCATATGTACTGAGATACAATGAAAAGGTTTTGTTTTCATGCCATTCAGAGAAATCATTCTACATAAAAGAACAACTTCAATCCTTCCTTTGTAGTACTGAAGAAGGTTCTTGGCCCAAAACATTGACTGTTTATTCCCCTGTAGATGCTGCCTGTCCTGCTGAGTTCCTCCAACGTTTTGTGCGTGTTCGAGCATCTGCAGAATCTCTTGTACATAGTGTTACAGTTACAGAGAAAGTACACTGCAGACAGACAAATAAAGTGTATTGGCTATGAGATGACAGACTGGGAGATCACAATTTCATATTTAATAAGTCCACTTAGGAGTCTTATAAGACCATAAGACAAAGGAGCAGAAGTAGGCCATTCGGCCCATCGAGTCTGCTCCACCATTTTGTCATGAGCTGATCCATTCTCCCATTCAGTCCCACTCCCCCGCCTTCTCACCATAACCTTTGATGCCCTGGCTACTCAGATACCTATCAATTTCTGCCTTAAATACACACAATGACTTGGCCTCCACTGCTGCCCATGGCAACAAATTCCATAGATTCACCACCCTCTGACTAAAAAAATTTCTTCGCATTTCTGTTCCGAATGGGCGCTCTTCATGCCCTCTTGTACTAGACTCCCCCATTATGGGAAACAACTTTGCCACATCCACTCTGTCCATGCCTTTCAATATTCGAAATGTTTCTATGAGGTCGCCCTTCATTCTTCTAAACTCCAAGGAATACAGTCCAAGAGCGGACAAACGTTCCTCATATGTTAACCTTCACATTGCCGGAATCATTCTAGTGAATCTTCTCTGTACCCTCTCCAACGTCAGCACATCCTTTCTTAAATAAGGAGACCAAAACTGCCCACAGTACTCCAAGTGAGGTCTCACCAGCACCTTATAGAGCCTCAACATCACATCCCAGCTCCTATACTCTATTCCTCTAGAAATGAATGCCAACATTGCAATCGCCTTCTTCACTACCGACTCAACCTGGAGGTTAACCTTAAGGGTATCCTGTACGAGGACTCCCAAGTCCATTGCACCTCAGAACTTTGAATTTTTTCCCCATTTAAATAATAGTCTGCCCGTTTATTTCTTCTGCCAAAGTGCATAACCATACTCTTTCCAACATCGTATTTCATTTGCCACTTCTTTGCCCATTCTTTCAATCTATCCAAGTCTCTCTGCAGACTCTCCGTTTCCTCAGCACTACCAGCCCCTCCACCTATCTTCGTATCGTCATCAAATTTAGCCACAAAGCCATCTATTCCATAATCCAAATCATTGATGTACAATGTAAAAAGAAGCGACCCCAACACGGACCCCTGTGGAATACCACTGGTAACCGGCAGCCAACCAGAATAGGATCCCTTTATTCCCACTCTCTGTTTCCTACCAATCAGCCAACACTCTATCCACGTATGTAACTTTCCCGTAATTCCATGGGCTCTTATCTTGTTAAGTAGCCTCATGTGTGGCACCTTGTCAAAGGCCTTCTGAAAATCCAAATATACAACATCCACTACATCTCCCTTGTCTAGCCTACTTGTAATTTCCTCAAAAAATTGTAATAGGTTTGTCAGGCAGGATTTTCCTTTGAGGAATCCATGCTGAGTTCTGCCTATCTTGTCATATGCCTCCAGGTACTCTGTAACCTCATCCTTGACAATCGACTCCAACAACTTCCCAACCACCGATGTCAAGCTAACAGGTCTATAATTTCCTTTTTGCTTCCTTGTCCCCTTCTTAAATAGCGGAGTGACATTTGCAATCTTCCAGTCTTCCGGAACCATGCCAGAATCTATCGACTTTTGAAAGATCATCGCTAATGCCTCCGCAATCTCCACAGCTACTTCCTTCAGAACACGCGGGTGCATTCCATCTGGTCCAGGAGATTTATCTCCCTTTAGACTACTCAGCTTCCTGAGTACTTTCTCTGTCGTAATTGTGACTGCGCACACTTCTCTTCCCTGCCACCCTTGAGTGTCCGGTATACTGCTGATGTCTTCCTCAGTGAAGACTGATGCAAAATACTCATTCAGTTCCTCCGTCATCTCCTTATCTCCCATTACAATTTCTCCAGCATCATTTTCTATCGTCCTATATCTACTCTCACCTGTCTTTTACTCTTTATATACTTGAAAAAGCTTTTAGTATCCTCTTTGATATTATTTGCTAGCTTCCTTTCATAGTTAATCTTTTCCCTCTTAATGACCTTCTTAGTTTCCTTTTGTAAGCTTTTAAAAACTTCCCAATCCTCTGTCTTCCCACTAATTTTTGCTTCCTTGTATGCCCTCTCCTTTGCTTTAACTTTGGCTTTGACTTCTCTTGTCAACCACGGTTGCATCCTTTTTCCATTCGAAAATTTCTTCTTTTTTGGAATATACCTGTCTTGCACCTTCCTCACTTCTCGCATGAACTCCAGCCACTGCTGCTCTGCTGTCTTTCCTGCCAGTGTCCCTTTCCAGTCAAATTTGGCCAGTTCCTCTCTTATGCCACTGTAATTTCCTTTACTCCACTGAAATACCGACACATCAGATTTCAGCTTCTCTTTTTCAAATTTCACAGTGAATTCAATCATGTTATGATCACTGCCTCCTCAGGGTTCCTTCACCTCAATCTCTTTAATCACCTCCGGTTCATTACACACTACCTAATCCAGTACAGCCAATCCCCTAGTGGGCTCAACAACTAGCTGTTCTAAAAAGCCATCTCACAGACATTCTACAAATTCTCTCTCTTGAGATTCAGTGCCGACCTGATTTTCCCAATCCACTTGCATGTTAAAATCCCCCACAATTATCATTACACTGCCCTTCTGACAAGCCTTTTCTATTTCCTGTTGTAATTTGTAGTCCACATCCCTGCAGCTGTTTGGAGGCCTATAAATAACTGCCATCAAGGTCCTTTTACCCCTGCGATTTCTTAGCTCAACCCATAAAGATTCTGCACCTTCCGATCCTATATCACCTCTTTCTAATGATTTAATATCATTTCTTACCAATAAAACCATGCCTCCCCCTCTGCCTACCTTCCTATCCTTCCGATACACCATGTATCCTTGGGTGTTCAGCTCCCAGAGACATGCATTCTTTAGCCACGTCTCAGTGATGGCCACAATATCATACCTGCCAATCTGTAGCTGTACAACAAGATCATCCACTTTATTCCTTATGCTGCATGCATTTAAGTGTAACACCTTAAGACCAGTATTTGATACTTTTCGCTTTGATTTCACTGCAACTTTATTGCACTGCAACTCATCCCAATGGCTACAAATTTGCCCCATCACCTGTCTGTCTTTCCTGACATCTTTACTGCTCACTATCTTGGATTTATTTCTGTTTTCTCCTTCCTCCGCTCTATCATTCCAGTTCCCATCCCCCAGCCAAATAAGTTTAAACCCTCCCTAACAGCTCTATTAAACCTTCCCGCCAGGACATTGGTCCCCTTCGGGTTCAGCTGTAACCTGTCCATTTTGAACAGGTCATACTTCCCCCAGAAGAGATCCCAATTATCCAAGAATCTGAAGCCCTGCCCCCTGCACCAGTCTGTCAGCCACGCATTCATCTGCCTGATCCTACTATTCTGCCCTCGCTAGCACGTGGCACAGGTAGCAATCCCGAGATTACTACTCTGGAGGTCCTGCTTCTCAGCTTCCTTCCTAACTCTCAGAAATCTCTCTTCAGGACCTCCTCCCTTGTCCTATCTATGTCATTGGTACCAACATGTACCAAGACAACTGGCTGCTCACCCTCCCCTTCAGAATATCCTGTACCCTGGCACCTGGGAGGCAACACACCATGCGGGTATCTCTATCAGGCTCACAGAATCTCCTGTCCGTTCCCCTGACTATGGAATCCCCTATGACTACTGCATTCCTCTTCTCCCTCCTTCCCTCTTGCACAACAGTGCCAGAGACCCGGTCACCGTGGGCATCCCCTGTCAGGTCATCCCCCTCAACAGCATCCAGAACAAGATATTTGTTGCTGAGGGGGACAGCCACAGGTGTGCTCTCCACTATCCGGGCATTTCCCTTCCCTCTCTTGACAGTGACCCAGTTTTCTGACCCCTGTAGCCTGGGGATGACTACCTCCCTGTAGCTCCTGTCTATCACCTCTTCACTTTCCCTGATAAGCAGTAGGTCATCAAGCTGCAGCAGGACAGGAGTTGCCTTTGAGGCTGATGGTGTATACTTTCAGCCTTTTGGTCGATATGCCGGATGGAAGGGGGTGGGGTGGAGAACAGAGAATGACCAGGGAGGCCGGGGTCCTTGATTATGTCAGCTGCTTTCCCAAGGCAATGGGAAGTGTCGATGGAGTCAGTGGAGGAGACGCTGGTTTGTGTGACTGACTGGCTGTGTTCACAACTCTCTGCAATTTCACGAGTGAATAGTTACTGTACCAAGCTGTGATGCATCCAGTTGGGATGTGTTCTAAAGTACATCTGTAAATAATTGTCATAAGAACCATAGCGTGATTAGGGTTCCACCATTACCTTCTGCAGAATTCCTAATGAACCATGTGTACATCAGGTGACCACACTAATTCCCCTTGCCTAGATCTGATTTATAGACTTCTGTGATTTATTTTTGATTTGATTTTACTTAGAGCTACAGTACGGTTACAGGCTCCATTGCACCATGTGACCAATTAACCTACGTCTTTGGAAGGTGGGAGGAAACTGCGGCACCTGGACGAAACGCATGTGGTTGTGGGGAGAAAGTACAAACTCTTTGCAGACGGTGGCAGAATTGAACCTGGGTCAATGGCACTGTAATAACGTAACGCAAACCACTCAGCTCCATGCAGCAGTTCAGCTGTTGGGTCAGGGGCTAGAGATTCATTCCAAATGGTGTGTCAGGTTATATTTCCTTCTGAACACAGTTGTGTCCTTTCCAGGGCTTGGAATTGGTTTCTGGGAGGGTAGGTGTTGTGTGGAGAGACTGGTTTATCCCTACAGAGAGTGAGGGGCACAGTTAGATTACTGCTGCTGGAGACTCTGTTCTGTGGGCAGACTCATCATGGTGAACATGTGCTGTATCTACACCCAATGAATGTATGGGTTGAGCAGTGTCTGTGGGGAGGGGGAGAGGAATTGTTGATGGCTTTGCTTAAAACTCTGCCTCAGCACATAATTCCTTTGCTTCCACATCCGGCAGATGCTGAGTTGATCCAGTAGATAATTGGTTGTTGGAGAATTCAATGTCCTTGCCTTCAGGTTATGGACTATCCAGGTGCAATATGAGGTGCTGTTCCTACAGCACTAGATCCCAGTGTCTACAGTTGTTTTTGTCAGAATCAGTTCTGTTATCACTGTGCAAAAGGCTTAGACACATGTAAAAAAATTCTGTAAAGTGAATATGCTTTCAAAAATAATGACATGAAAAGTTTCTAAATATTTCAAGCTGCGGAATTCATCGCCACAGGCAGCTGTGGAGGCCAAGTCTTTATGTATATTTAAGGCAGAGGTTGATAGATTCTTGATGAGTCGGGGCATGAAGGGTACTGGGGTGGGGGGAGGCAGGGGATTGGACCTGAGAGGAAAATGGATCAGCCATGATAAAATGGGAGAGTAGACTCGATGGGCCAAATGGCTTAATTCTGCTCCTATATCTTATGGTCTTGCATCAAAAAAAATGACTGTAAAGAGCAGTAAATAGTAAAAAAAAAGACTAAATCAAATCAGCATTTGGTGAACACCATTTGCCTTTAAAACTGCATCAATTCTCTTAGGTACACTGTTGTTTTATAAGAAAATCGGCTGGTAGATTATTCCAAGCATCTTGGAGAACTTGCCACAGTTCTTCTGCAGACTTTGGCTGTCTTGCTTCTGTCTCTCGGACAACCTCTGTAGCTCAGGGCTCCGTGGAGGACATATCAAAAACCACATTAGAAATCTTAGATGCCTAAGACTTTTGCACACAGTACCGAAATTTGTTGTTTTGCGGCAGCAGTAAAATGTACTATGAATTATAAAAATAAATTGATATACTGTATGTGGCCACTTCATTAGGATCACCTGTACACCTGCTTGTTAATGGAAATATCTAATGAACCACTCATGTGGCAGCATAAAAGCATGCAGACATAGTCAAGAGGTTCAGTTGTTGATCAGACCAAACATCAGAACTGGGAAGAAATGTGATCTAAGTAACTTTGACCATAGAATGATGTTGGTGCCAGACAGGGTGGTTTGAGTACCTCAGAAATTGCTGATCTCCTGGGAATTTCACACACAACAGTCTCTGGAGTTTACAGCGAATGGTGCGAAAAACAAAAAGCATTCAGTGAGCAGCAGTGCTGTGGGTGAAAATGCCTCATTAATGAAAGCAGTCAGAGGAGAATGGCCAGACTGAGAGTGACAGTAACTCAAGTAAGCACACGTTACAACAGTAGTGTGCTGAGGAGCGTCTCTGAATGCACAGCACATCGAAAACAGCACGTGGATGGGCTACAGCACCGGAAGACCATGAACATACACTCAGTGGTCACTTTATTAGGGACAGGAGCAATGTTCTCTCTAATTTGTAATGACCAGTGTGCCCAAAAAAACTTGTGCTGTGCAATTTCTTTTGCCCAGTGACAACAACATGTGAGCACTGAGAAGGTTCTTTAATAAAAATAGTATGAGGAGGAGGAGGAGAAGATGGCGGCGCGACGCAGCGCGCGCGGCCACTCCGGTGAATGATATCTGTAATCTGTCAAGTAGGGTGCCGTACACAATCCTGATTTGATGGAGACAGACGTGAGAGAACGGAGGAACATCTGGAGAAACTTCTGAAATGCCTTTTTCACTGCCGCTGTTACTGTGTGATCCTGAATCTCCAGAGGGGGAGGCCCTGGATCCTCGGCTTTGCTCGTTGCTCGGCAGCCAGGACGGGGTCGAGGCGTTCGGCAGAGATGGTGCTCAGTGTCGAAGGCTCAAAGTTTTCGGTCGGACTCAGAGTCGGCTGGAGTTGGGTGCTTCCATTACATCAACAGTTGTCGGTGCCTGGAGGTTCATGGCAGAGAGAGTTTCTCCCTTCTGCCGCCTGCTATTGGGGACTGTCAGAAGTCAACTGGAACTTTGAGACTTTTTTTTTACCGTTCCCATGGTCTGTTCTTTATCAAATTATGGTATTACTTTGCACTGCTGTAACTATATGTTATAATTATGTGGTCTTGTCAGTGTTAGTCTTTGGTTTGTCCTGTTTTTTTGTGATATCACTCTGGAGGAACATTGTATCATTTCTTAACGCATGCATGCATTTCTAAATGACAATAAGCAAGGACTGGGTGTCCTCATAATCTAACCTAATCTAAAAAAACCAGTTCTAAAATGTGCAGACAAATCACCGCAAACTCCACGTTGTCAATACCGTCTGCATCAGAAATTGACAAAGGAAATATGATTGTCTATGAATTATGACATATACTTAACATGCCAATGAGGTAGAGGGTGACAACCTTGTGTGCGCAAATTGAATTCCTTTGTGCGCTAATAAAGGTTCCTTTGTAGCAAAAGGTGTGTGCACACACATGGCTACACCTTAGAGGGAACACCGCACAGGAGACGTATGCACACATATACGTCTTCAGATGACACAATCAGCTGGTTTAACACACACAAAATGCTGGAGGAATTCAGCAGGTCACACAGCGTTTGTGGAAAGGAATAAGCAGTCGATGTTTTGGGTCAAGGCACTCTTCAAGACACAGATCTCTGCTTGAAATGTCGACTGCTTATTCCTTTCAGCAGATGCTGCCTGACCTGTTGAGTTTCTCGAGCTTTTTGTGTGTGTTCCTCTGGATTTGCAACATCTACAGAATCCCTTGAGTTTAGAATTAGCCGTATCATAAAACCACAAGACCTAGGAGAAGAATGAGGCCATTCAGCCCATTGAGTCTGCCCTGCCATTCCTTCGTGGCTGATTTACTATCCCTCTTAAACCCATTCTCCTGTCTTCTCCCCATAACCTTTGACACCCTTACGAATCAAGAACCTATCAACCTCTGCTTTAAATATACTCAATGACTTGCCCTCCACAGCTGTCTGTGTGTTAGTGAATTCCACAGATTCACCACCTTCTGCCTAAAGAAATTCCTCCTCATTTTGTTCTAAAAGGACACCCCTCTATTCTGAGGCAGAATCTCTTCTACACTTTCTCTATTGCCAGCATAATTGTACACACAGAGTGTGGTACACCACATCCATTCTGTAGTGTGGTGACCTGAACCGTAGCAAAGTGGACTAAGTGCTGTCTCTGTCTCACCGGTGTTTTGTATAATTGCAATAGGACATCCTAGCTCTTGTACTCATTGCCTCAGACCTTGAAGGTGAGCATGCCAAACCTACACCACCCTATCTACCCTGTCACCAATTTCACACCAAAGTCTCTCTGTCACACCAGAATCAGATTCAGGCTTCATATCACCAGCACATGTCGTGACATTTGTTAACTTTACAGCAGCACTACAATGAAATACATGATACATATAGAGAAAAAAATGAATTACGTTGAGTATATATAAATGTCTATGAAAGAGTTGTTAGAATAAAAAGTGCAAAACCACCCCCCCCAAAAAAAAATTGTTGAGGTAGTGTCTACCAAAATGATCGATTGATATTGGATCATGTGGGGATTAATCAAACCTTTTGTGATTTTTATTCTTCTTTATACCAATCAGAGTCTCCTCGAGATTCTAAATATATGAATGATTTTTTAGATAAGTTAGACTTCCCTCTGATTTCACAGGATATGTCTTCTTTATTAGATACTTCCATTACAATGGATGAGATTAAGAATGTTATTTTTTCTATGAATCTGGGGAAAGCTCCTGGCCCTGATGGGTTTACCGTTGAATTTTATAAATGTTTTGCTTCTTTATTGATTCCTTGGCTCTATAAGGTTTTTGAGGCTTCTTTGAAACTTGGTAAACTTCCGGAATCTTTTAATAGAGCATCAATTTCTTTAATACTAAAGAAGGATAAAGACCCTGCTCAATGTGCATCTTATAGACCAATATCTTTATTAAATGTTGATTCTAAAGTTTTTTCTAAGTTATTAGCAAATAGACTAGAAAAAGTACTTCCTTCTATTATTTCGGAAGACCAAACGGGTTTTATTAAAGGTCGTTACTCTTTTTATAATATTCGTACATTGTTAAATATCGTTTATACTCCCTCACAAAATGTTCCTGAGTGTGTTATTTCTTTAGATGCCGAGAAAGCTTTTGATAGAGTAGAATGGCCTTATTTATTTAAGGTGCTTGAAATGTTTAATTTTAGCTTGAAATTTATATCCTGGATTAAACTGTTATATTACTCCCCTGTAGCCTCGGTTCGTACTAACTCCTTAAACTCACCTTTTTTTCCTCTCTTTCGTGGTACTCGACAAGGCTGTCCTCTTAGTCCCCTATTATTTGATATTGCATTAGAACCTCTTGCAATTGCTATTCGAGAATCTTTAAATATTACTGGGATAACTCGGGGATTAAAGTCCCATAAATTATCACTCTATGCTGATGATTTACTTTTATATATTTCTAATCCTGAGAGATCCATTCCTGCTGTTTTAGAGTTATTAGCACAATTTGGTCTTTTCTCAGGTTATAAATTAAATCTTAGTAAGAGTGAACTTTTTCCGATTAATAAACATCTTCCCTTATATTATAAATTTCCATTTAAATTGATTAATAATTACTTTTCATATCTTGGGATTAAAATTACTTGTAAACATAAAGATTTATTTAAGACTAACTTTTTACCATTAATAGACCATATTACTCAACTTTCATCTAAATGGTTTCCCTTATATTTAACTTTGATTGGTCGTATTAATGCAGTTAAGATGTTTTTTTTGCCAAAATTTTTATATGTGTTTCAGGCATTACCAATTTTCGTTCCTAAATCTTTTTTTGATAAAGTTGACTCTAAAATTTCTTCATTTATTTGGCAGAACAAGAATCCGAGACTGGGTAAAATACATTTACAGAAAGCTAAGAGAGATGGAGGTTTAGCATTACCTAACTTTAGATTTTATTATTGGGCTATTAATATTCGACATATGAAATTTTGGTTACTTGACCGGGACATACTATTTATTCCTAAATGGGTAGCATTGGAATTACAATCTGTTCAGGGTTATACACTTGGTTCTATTTTAGGTTCCTCTCTTCCTTTTGATTCGAAACGTCTTAAGCAGGTCTCTAACCCGATAGTTAAATATGCTTTGCGCATTTGGTTTCAATTCAGAAAATTTTTTGATCTTAATCAATTCGGGTTAGCGATTCCTATTTTAGGTAACATATTTTTTCCTCCCTCTTTTACGGATCGCGCTTTTCAAACTTGGAAGACTAAGGGTATTTTACGGTTTTTGGATTTATTTTTAGATGGTTCCCTTATGTCTTTTGAACAATTATCTAATAAATATAACTTATCAAGAATACATTTTTTTAGATATTTACAAGTTAGAAATTTCCTAAGTACTATACTTACTTCCTTTCCAATGCTTCCTCCTATATATATTTTAGATTCGATAATTAACCTTAATCCATGTCAGAAAGGTGCATCGGCTATGATTTATAATATTATTATGAAACTTAGGAAAGCTCCATTTGATAAGATTAGGGTAGATTGGGAACAGGAATTGGGGCTTACCATTTCTGTGGATGATTGGGGGCAGATTTTACAATTAGTTAATACTTCCTCTATTTGTGCTAAACATTCCCTAATTCAATTTAAAGTGGTTCATAGAGCACATATGTCCAAAGATAAGTTAGCGCGTTTTTACTCGCATATTAATCCTTTCTGTGATAGATGTTCGGGGCAGATAGCCTCTTTAACTCATATGTTTTGGTCTTGCCCTACTTTGGAAACTTTTTGGAGAGATATTTTCAATATTATTTCTAAGGTATTAAATATAGATATCTCTCCTCACCCTATTACTGCTATCTTTGGACTACCTAAAATTTCTAGTAATCTTTCCCCTTCAGCCCGTAGAATGATTGCATTTCTTACTTTAATGGCGAAAAGATGTATTTTACAACATTGGAAAGAGCTTAATGCTCCAACTACCTTTTTTTGGTTTTCTCAGACGATTTTATGTTTGAATCTGGAGAAAATTAGAAGTAACCTTTATGATTCTTCATTTAAATTTGAACAGATTTGGGGACCTTTTATTCGATATTTTCATTTAATGTAATATTTACCCTTCTTGTTTTTTCTTCACTGTTTTAATGGAGGTCGGGATTGAGGACGTGATTTTAAGTTTAACTCTGTTTGGTTTCAAGTTAGCCCATTGCTTTGCTTTGCTTTTAGTTAGTTGCACGGTGGGTTTTTTTTTGGGGGTTTTTTTTTCTTTTTTTTTCCATTGATATATATAAAATCTAGTATACTATTATGTTATCTTGGTTTCTTATGCTTAAATTACATTGTTTGTAGTATTTTCTTTTTGGTATTGTTATCTTTTGGAATTTTATTATACTTTAACATTGTATTAATGTTTATATGGCTTACCTTTTTTGTATACTTACTCAATAAAAAGATTTAAAAAGAAAGAGGTAGTGTCTAAGGGTTCAATGTCCATTTCGGAATCAGATGGCAGAGGGGAAGAAGCTGTTCCTGAATCACTGAGTGTGTGCCTTCAGGTTTCTGTACCTCCATCCTGATGATAACAGTGAGAACAGGGCATGCCCTGGGTGCTGGAGGTGCTTTGCTTCTCGAAGATGTCTTGGATACTATGGAGGCTAGTATCCATGATGGAGCTGTCTAATATTACAACTTTCTGCAACTTACTTCGGTCTTGTGCAGTAACCTCCCACGCCCCTTCCCCCCCCCCCATATTAGACAGTGATGCAGCCAGTCAGAATGCTCTCCACAGTACATTTGTAGAATTTTCTAAGTGCTTTAGTTGACAAACCAAATCTCAAACTCCTAATGAAATATAGCCACTATCTTGCTTTCTTTACACCTGCACCAATATGTTGTGTTCAAGTTAGGTTCTTCAGAGATATTGACATCCGGCAACTTAAAACTGCTCACTCTCTCCACTTCTGATCCCTCTATGAAGATTGATTTGTGTTCCCTCGTCTTAGCCTTCCTGAAGTTTACAACTAGCTCTTTGGTTTTGTTGATGTTGAGTGCAAGGATTGTTGCTGTGACACCACTCAACTAACTGGTATATCTAGCTCCTGCACACCCTTTGAAATTCTGCCAACAAAGGCTGTATCATCAGTAAATTTATAGGTGGCATTTGAGCTTTGCCTAGCTTTCCAGTCATGGGTGTAGAGAGAGTAGAGCAGTGGGCTAAGCACATCCCTGTGGTATGCCTGTGTTGATGGTCAGCGAGGTGGAGATGTTTCCAATCTACACAGATTGTGGCCTTCTGGTAAGGAAGTCGAGGATCCAGTCGCAGACGGAGGTACATGGGCTTAGGTTCTGTAGCTTGTCAATCAGGACTGTAGGAATGATGAATGGCATCCTGACATAGATGTTTGTATTGTCCAGGTCCAAGGCTGCGTGGGGAACCATTGAGATTGCATCTGCCGTAGACCTATTGTGGCGGTAGGCAAATTGCAGTGGGTACAGGTCCTTCCTGAGACAGGATGACCAACCTCTCAAAACTTTTCATCACTGTAGATGTGAATGCTTCTGGATGGTAGCCACTGAGGCAGCTTGCACTGCTCTTCCTGGGGAGTGGTATAATTGTTACCCTTTTGACGCAGGTGGAAACTTTCAAGTATAGCAGTGAGCCATTGAAAATATCTTTTAATACTGCTGCTGTTACCAGGTACTTGTCAGATTCTGCGGCCTTGCGAGGATTCACTCTCTTGAAAGACAGTCTGCCATCGGCCTCTGAGGCAGCACTCACAGGGGTCACTTGTCAGTACCTCCAGTTGAACTTTGTCTTTTTGTGTGTGTTCTTTCTAGCCGTCAGTCTGTGGTTTTGTATTGCCATGTGCTCTTGTTTGTTTTCATGCCCCATGCGCTCCTGTCCCCACTCCTGCTCCACTCCGGCCCCACTCCGGCCCCTGTATTACTGAGTACTCCGTCTCTCACCTGTTTCTCATCATTACCTGTTTTGCTGCCACTTCTGTCTCACTGTGCTCCACCTATCATCTGCCTCTCTGTCTATTGCTCAGTGTATCTCAGTCCTGTGTTTTCACCTGTTTGTCGCCAGATTGTGCCAGTGAGTTTTCCTGAGCCTTTCCAGCACTCGTATCTGTTCTCTATCTGTCTGAATATCAACTCTGCCTGTTTCCCGATTCTGGGTTTTGGATTTCTCTGGATGTTTTGATCCCTGCCTGATCTTTGATGCTGACTTTGTTTGCACCTTGGGATTTGCTACTCAGTAAATATCACTGTGTGCACAGTACTGGGTCTGCGATTGGATCCCTGCTCCAGTGCTCTGACAGTACAATCTGGCCAGAATGGATCCAGCAGACCCCAGAGAGCTGCCCTGGAACAACAAGGAGTGATGCTGGCGAGACACCAGAACCAGCTGGACTCTGTGTTCAGGGGAGTGGAGTCACTTTCTGCCAATGTAGCCGATCTTGTGGCCCAGACTCAGTCACTCCAGCTGTCCCAGAGCTCCCATCAACATTCTGCAACTGCATCTTCTGCCCTGCCCTCTGCGCTCTCGCTCACTCCTCCTGTCCAAGAGCCCTGTCTGCCTCCTCCAGAAAAGTACTCAGGTAAGTTGGTACCTGCTGCTCTTTTCTCTCCCAGTGTACCCTCATTTTTGAATTACAACCAACAACATTTCTGACTGATCAAGCCAAGGTGGCCTACATCATCACCCAATTGTCCGGTCAGGCGAGAGAATGGGGAGAGCTGTCTGGGAGGCAGGCTCACCTTTCTGCAGTAGTTTTCAGTTATTTTCTGAGGAGATGAGAAAAGTGTTTGATCACCCCAAACATGGGAGAGGGTCTGCCTGTGAAATACTGCACAGGCACCAGGGGTGCAGATCTGTGTCAGATTACACCATAGAGTTCCGGGCCCTAGCCATCTCCAGCGGCTGGAACTCGGAGGCAAAGAGCGACACCTTCCTGAATGGCCTCTCCAAAGACATCAAAGATGAGCTGGCCACCCAGGACCTTCCTGCCACCTTTGGAGCCCTAGTGGATTTGGCCATCTGTATTGATGTTCGCCTTCAGCAGCACCGCAGTGGGAGGGGTTCCAGAGGGTCCCTGGGGGCACTGGGTGAGTTCCAAGTTCCTCGTCGGTCTGCATTGCCCTGCCGTTTGCCTCCATCAACAATTCCTGTTCCAGAGCCCGAAGCTATGAAGGTTGACTGTACCCACCTGACGCTGACAAAGACAAAGGAGAATCAGCACCCACTCCTGTCTGTACTGTGGCCAACCAGACCACTTCATCTCCACCTGCCCAGTAAAAGCCAAGTGCTCACCAGTAGGACAAGGAGAACTGTTGAGCGTGACCCCTGTCCGGCCCTCCTCGACGCCACTCACTCTCATACCTGCTTCTCTGGAGTGGGGTAGTCAATGCCGAGCGGTCTCTATCTGGGTCGATTCTGGTGTGGAGGGGTGTTTTATCGCTTCCAGCTTGGCTGCCCAGTGGGGATTACCCACGTCTGCTCTCCAGTCACCACTAATGGCCAACGCATTGAATGGTCAGAGACTGGCTAACATCACCCATGTCAGCCCCAGTGAGTCTCAGTTTATCTGGCAACCATCATGAACAGTTAACCCTTTATGTTATTGACTCTCCTCAAGCTCCCATCGTCATGGGCCATCCCTGGTTAGTTAAACACAACCCCCACATTGACTGGCTCAGTCACAGAATTGTAGGCTGGAGTCCATTCTGTCACTTCCACTGTATCCACCAAGCCCAGATTCCTCTGAGGAATTTCCAGACCTTAGTGCCATTCCCTCCTGACTAATGGACCTCAAGGCTGAGTTTAGAAAGTCCCAGGGCACTTTCTTACCACCTCACCATCCATATGATTGTGCCACTGACCTCTTGCCTGGCACATCTCCCCCAAGGGGCTGCCTGTATTCCCTGTCTGTACCTGAAACAGAAGTCGTGGGTAAGTACATTCAAGAGTCTCTGGCTGCAGGGCCCAGGTGAGACCACACCTGGAGTATTGTGTGCAGTTTTGGTCTCCAGGGTTAAGGAAGGACATCCTGGCTGTGGAGGAGGTGCAGCGTAGGTTCACTAGGTTAATTCCTGGGATGTCCGGACTGTCTTACGCAGAGAAGTTAGAGAGTCTGGGCTTGTACATGCTGGAATTAAGGAGATTGAGGGGGGATCTGATTGAGACATATAAGATTATTAAGGGATTGGACAAGATAGAGGCAGGAAATATGTTCCAGACGCTGGGAGAGTCCAGTACCAGAGGGCATGGTTTAAGAATAAGGGGTAGGTCATTTAGGACAGAGTTGAGGAGGAACAACTTCTCCCAGAGAGTTGTGGAGGTGTGGAACGCGCTGCCTCAGAAGGCAGTGGAGGCCAATTCTCTGGATGCTTTCAAGAAGGAGCTAGATAGGTTTCTTATGGATAGGGGAATCAAGGGTTATGGGGACAAGGCAGGAACCGGGTATTGATAGTAAATGATCAGCCATAATCTCAGAATGGCGGTGCAGGCTCGAAGGGCCAAATGGTCTACTTCAGCACCTATTGTCTATTGTCTATTGCAAGTATCATCCGGCTGTCTTCCTCCCCTACTGGTGCCATTTTTTTTCTTTGAAAAGAAGGACTGCTCCTTACGTCTGTGCATTGATTACTGGGGACTAAATGAAGTCACTGTGAAGAACCGTTACCTTCTTCCACTCGTAACCTTGGCATTTGAACTACGACAAGGAGACTTAGTTTTCACCAAGCTTGATCTCCATAGTGCCTACTATCTTGTCCGCATCTGCAAAGGAGACCAGTTGAAGATGGCCTTTACGAGTATCTGGACTCACCAATGCCCCTGCCATCTTCTAAGCCCTGGTAAATGATGTTCTCAGGGACATGCTGAACCAATTTGTTTTTGTTTACCTTGACGACATTTTGATTTTTTTTCTAAGTCCCTTTCTGAACACACAGGTCACATCCAGAGTTCTCCAGCGCCTTCTAGAGAACCAGCTCTTTGTGAAGGCTGAGAAATGTGAGTTTCATCGCAATACTGTCTCCTTCCTGGGGTATGTAATTTCATGCAGTTCCATTCAGATGGACCAACAGAAAGTCAAGGCGGTGGTTGAATGGCCCCAACCTTTGACTTGTCGGGAGTTGCAACACTTCTTGGGCTTTGCTAACTTCTATCACCACTTCGTCAGAAATTACAGTACACTGGCTGCACCCCTCACTGCTCTTACCTCATCTGCTGTCAGATCCTCCTGGTCTCCTGATCCCCTGATGCTGAAAAAACATTCTCTGACCTGAAAGAACGTTTCACCTCTTCCGCCATCCTGACTCAACCCAACACCCACCGGCAGTTCATTGTGGAGGTGGATGCGTCTGACATTGGTGTAGGAGCTGTTCTCTCTCAGCACTTGGCCAAGGATGAGAGGTACATCCCTGCGCCGCCTTCTCTCACCGCCTCACTCCCACAGAGCGGAATTACGATATCGGAAACCGGGAGCTGCTGGCTGTGAAGCTAGCTCTGGAGGAGTGGAGGCATTGGCTGGAGAGAGTGAGGGTGCCATTCTTGGTCCGGACTGATCACAAGAATCTGGAATATATCCGTATGGCCAAGCGTCTCAACTCCCGTCAAGCTCGTTGGTCCCTGTTTTTCTCTAAAATTCAATTTTACTCTGTCCTTCTGCCCTGGTTCCAAGAATGGAAAACCTGATGCCCGTTCCAGAAGATTTCCTTCCTCTGAGACCCCTGAGGTCCCCGATGTCATCCTCCCTGCTCACTGTCTCGTGGGTGCAGCACAATGGGACATTGAATCCATTGTGCGAGCTGCTCACAGAGCGAGGCAGCCCCTTGTCAATGCCCCACTAACCGTGTTTATGTTCCCAGCTCTGTCCACTCACAGGCACTGCAGTGGGGTCATTCTTCCCGGTTATCCTGTCACCCTGGAACCAAGCGTACTCAGGCCTTCATCAGTCGGCGGTTCTGGTGGCCCTCCATGGGAGATAACATCCGCAACTTCGTCTCAGCCTGCATGGTCTGTGCTCAAGGCAAGAACTGTAACCGGTCACCTGCTGGTCTGTTACGACCCCTGTCTATCCCCAAGAGACCCTGGTCCCACATTGCCCTGGATTTTGTCACCGGTCTTCCCCCATCAGATGGTAACACCACCATTCTCACAGTAGTTGATCATTTCTCCAAGTCTGTACACTTCATTCCTTTACCTAAACTCCCCTCGGCCAAAGAAACAGCCAAATTACTAGTACTGCATGTTTTTAAATTACATGGGTTACCTGTAGATGTTGTCAGACAGAGGCTCTCAATTCACATGCATCTTCTGGAGGGCATTCTGTAATGTTCTGGGTGCCTCCGTGAGTCTGCCTTCAGGATTCCACTCATAGACCAATGGCCAGACCGAGCGGGCCAACCAACAGCTAGAGACAGTATTGAGGTGTCTGGTCTCCCAGAACCTGTCTGAGTGGAGTCAGCAGCTACCCTGGGTCGAGTACGCCATAAATTCTCATCCGTCCTCATCCACTGGTCTGTCCCCTTTCGAGTGCTGCCTTGTCTACCAGCCTCTACTGTTTCCTGCCCAGGAGGAGGAGGATGGCGTTCCGCCTGCCGAGGCATTCATCCGCCATTGTCAGCAGACGTGGAGGCGCACTCGCTCTTCCCTTCTCCATGCCTCTGCTAGGATTAAGCATTCAGCTGACCACCATCACTCCAAGGCCTGACGTTACCGCCAGGGACAGCGTGTGTAGCTTTCAAATCGAGAACTGTCCCTCAAGGTAGATTCCTGCAAGGTCACCCCCCACTTCATCGGCCATTTTCCCATTGTTAAAGTCATCAACCCCGCTGCTGTCCGTCTCAAGCTCCCCTCCACTCTCTGCCGCATTTATCCCACCTTCCATGTGTCCCGCATCAAGCCTTTCATGAGCCACCCCCTGTGTCCTGTCCCCAAAGACCCCCTTCCCCACGGCTCATCGATGGGTCAGAGGCCTTCATGGTGTGTCAACTGCTGGACGTTCTTCGCCGTGGCCTCCAGTTCCTTGTGGACTGGGAAGACTACAGTGCTGAGAAGAGGTGCTGGGTCCCTGCCGGTAACATCCTGGACTGCTCTCTCATCAGGGATTTTCATCGCCAGCACCCAGCTCTACCTGCTGTGAAGCCAGGAGGTGTCTGTTTAGCGGGGGGGGAACTGTCATGGCACCCCCTAGCTGTCAGTCTGTGGTTGTGTATTGCCATGTGCCCTTGTTTGATTTCATGCCCCATGTGCTCCTGTCCCCGCTCCTGCTCTACTCCGGCCCCTGTATTACTGAGTACTCCACCTCTCACCTGTTTCTCATTATTACCTGTTTTGCTGCCACTTCTGTCTCATTGTGCTCCACCTATCATCTGCCTCTCTGTCTATTGCTCAGTGTATCTCAGTCCTATGTTTTCACCTGTTTGTTGCCAGATTGTGCCAGTGAGTTTTCCTGAGCCTTTCCAGTGTCTATATCTGTACTCTGTCCGTCTGAATATTGACTCTGCCTGTTTCTCGATTCTGGTTTTTGGATTTCTCTGGCTGAACTTTGATGCTGACTTTGTTTGCACCTCAGGATTTGTTACTCCGTTAATATCACTGTGCACCGTGCTGGGTCTGCGATTGGATCCCTGCTCCGACATCACTGGATACTGCGGGGACTTTCTCATTATTGTGGTTTTATTCTCCCTTTCAAAGCGAACACAACAGGCATTCAGCTTGTCTGGTAGCGAAGCACTACTGGGTTCGCTTCCTATGTGATTTAAATGTCTCTGAAACATGGGAGCCTTGCTTGCTTCAATCTCCTCAGGAATTGGAGATGCTTCTGTACTTTCTTGATCAAAGTGGTGGTGTTGAAGGACCAAGTGAGATTGTCCATTATGTGCACTCCCAGAAACTTGGTGGTCCTAACTTTCTCCATGTAGGAGCCATTTGCGTGCATGAGGAGTGGTCAGCCCACACCTGCATCTTCCTAAAGTCCACAATTATTGCTTTAGACTTTCCACGTTGAGATTCACGTCGTTGTGCTCACACCATTCTACCTCCTCTCTGTAGGCCATCTCATTGTCATTATTGATGAGGCCAACCACTGTTGTGTCACCAGCGAACTTGATGATTTGATTTGAACTGGATCAGGCAGTAGAGCTGTGTGAACAGCAGCGGGCTGAGCATACAGCCTGGGTGGAAAGAACCAGCTCAGTGTGATGGAGCTCGGGATGCTGCTGCCAATGTGGACTGATCGTGGTCTTTCTGTCAGTAAGACCAAGATCCACTTGCAGAGAGAGAGGTTGAAAACCAACGAGGATAGCTTGGCCACCAGTGTCTGAAGGATGATCATATTAAACACTGAACTGAAGTCAATTAATCACAGCCTGGTGTAGGAGGTATCATTTCCCAGGTGGGACAGGATGGAGTGGAGGGCAGAGGCATTGTCAGGGACTGATCTGAGTGATAAATCAACTGGAGAGGGTCCAGTGTAGCAGGAAGATGGAATTTAATGCAATCATAACCAGCTGCTCAAAATACTTCATTACCGTTGAGGTCAGTGTCACTGAGGTAGGTTACTGTTGCCCTTTTGGGCTCCGGGATGATAGTGGCTGCCTTGAAGCCTGCAGCTGCAGTGGACGGTTCCAGAGAGATGATGAAGATGTCTGTTAACTGGCCTGCACAGTCCCTCAGTGCCTGACCATGTCAGAATCAGAATCGGGTTTATTATCACCGGCATATGTCCTGAAATTTGTTAACTTAGCAGCAGCAGTTCAAAGCAATACATAATATAGAAGAAAAAAAATAAATAACGAATCAATCAATTACTGTATATGTATATTGAATAGATTAAAAATTGTGCAAAAAACAAATAATATATATGTTTTAAAAAGTGAGGTAGTGTTCAAGGGTTTAATGTCCATTTAGGAATCGGATGGCAGAGGGGAAGAAGCTGTTCCTGAATCGCTGAGTGTGTGCCTTCAGGCTTCTGTACCTCCTACCTGATGGTAGCAGTGAGAAAAGGGCATGCTCTATTCTTGGTTGATGCAACTGTAACGAAACCCAATTTCCCTCGGGATCAATAAAATATGACTATGACTATGTCCTGGGTGCTGGAGGTCCTTAATAATAGACGCTGCCTTTCTGAGACACCGCTCCCTGAAGATGACCTGGGTACTTTGTACTCCCAAGATGGAGCCAAGTAAATTTACAACCCTCTGCAGCTTCTTTCGGTCCTGTGTAGTAGCCCCCAACTCCCATACCAGACTGTGATGCAGCCTGTCAGAATGCTCTCCACAGTACATCTATAGAAGTTTATGAGTGTTTTTGTTGACATACCAAATCTCTTCAAACTCCCAATGAAGTACAGCTGGTATGTTATTAGGCCCTGCAGTTTTATGTGGATTGAACCTAGCTAGTGTCTTCTCTCATCAGCTGTGGCCAGACTGTGCCTGCTCCTTGGGTGTAGGGGAAGGGGGAACCTTCTTCACCGGCACATTGTTCTGTGTATTAAGCAAAGTGTAAGAGACATTCAGCCTATTGGGAAGAGAGGCATCAGAGTCATTGACACGCAAGGGGACCTGCAGTCTATTACAGTCTGAGCGCCTCCTGTCTTTGATCTCACAGAAATGGTTGTATATTCTTTTTGAATAATTCCATTTTGCCTTCCTTTCTTTCTTTTTCAATCTTTTTATTAATTTCAAAATATAGAAACAAAACATAGCAATAATACAAATAGTAGGAGATATATTGTTACACTTAAAAAAGTAATTGCAAAATCAAATAGTGTAAGTTAACAAAGCTCCCAATCATGTGGAACTAACCACGGATAATACAAAGCAAAAAAAACTGGAAAAAAAAATCATGAAAAAGAAAAAAAACAAAACAAAAAAAAAACCAACCCCATCCCCAAAGAAAAACAGAATTAATCAACTAAACTAAAAGCCTTGGGCAAAACTAACAACTTAAAAATGGAAAAGAAGAAAATCTTAGTGTCGACCACTCCATTCCCCTCCAACAACAGTACAGAGAGACAAAACAAGTTTGGAAATGATCAAATTACATCAAATGAAAATGCTGAATGAATGGCCTCCAAGTTTTTTCAAACTTAATGGAAGGGTCATAAACTGCACTTCTAATTTTCTCCAAATTCAAACACAACATAGTTTGTGAAAACCAATGAAATACAGTAGGAGGGTTAATCGCTTTCCAATTCAACAAAATGGACCTTCTAGCCATTAAAGTAAGAAATGCAATCATCCTTCGTGATGAAAAGGTTAAATTATTTAAGTCTATCATTGGTAATCCAAAGATAGCAGTAATTGGATGAGGTTGTAAGTCTATATTTAGGACCGTTGAAATAATATCAAAAATACCTTTCCAATATTTCTCCAACAAGGGACATGACCAGAACATGTGGGTTAAAGAAGCTATCTTGGAATGACATCTGTCACATATTGGATTAATATAAGAGTAATAACGAGATAGTTTATCTTCGGACATATGAGCCCTGGGCACTACTTTAAACTGTATCAACCTATGCTTAGCACATACAGAGGGTGAATTCACCAACTGAAGAATTTTTTCCCATTTTTCAGTCGGTGTATTAATCTCAAGTTTTCTTTCCCAGTCAGCTTTAATTTTATTAGAAGTATCAGGACATAAATTCATAATTATATTATATATAATTGCTACTACATTTTTCTGAGAGAGATTTAAATCTAAGATTTTTTCCAAAGTGTCCATTGGATATGGGTGTGGAAAATTAGGGGAGACAGTAATTAAAAAGTTTCTAATCTGTAGATATCTAAAAAAGTGAGATCTGGGTAAGTTATATTTATTAGAGAGTTGATCAAAAGACATAAAACAATTATCCAAAAATAAATCGCGAAAAGATATTATACCTTTGGTTTTCCAATCAAAGTAAGCTTGATCCATCGTGGAAGGTTGAAAAAGAAAATTTGATATAATGGGACTTGCTAGAATAAATTGATTAAACCCAAAAAATCTTCGGAATTGAAACCATATACGTAAAGTATGCTTAACTATTGGGTTGTTCATTTATTTATATGATTTAAAAGAAGTAAAAGGAAGTAAAGTTCCTAAAACCGAACCCAAGGAAAACCCTTGTAATGAATTAGATTCAAGATTTACCCAATGAGGGTTTAAAGATATGTCCAAATCTCGTGACCAAAATTTTAAATATCGAATATTAATTGCCCAGTAATAGAATCTAAAATTCAGGAGGGCGAGCCCCCCCTCCTTTTTAGATTTCTGTAGATACCTTTTACCTAACCTAGGATTTTTGTTCTGCCAAATATATGAGGAAATTTTTGAATCTACGTTATCAAAAAAAGATTTTGGGATAAAAATTGGAACCGATTGAAATATATACAAAAATTTGGGCAAAATGATCATCTTAATAGCATTAATCCGACCAATCAAAGACAAAGAGATTGGTGACCATTTAGTAAATAAAAGTTTAATCTGATCAATTAAAGGTAAAACACTAGCTTTAAATAAATCTTTATACTTTTTCGTAATTGTTATCCCTAAATATATAAATGAATCAGTAACCAATTTAAATGGTAAACATCCATAAATAGGTACTTGCTTATTTAAAGGGAATAATTCACTCTTATTAAGATTCAATTTGTAACCAGAGAAGTTACTAAATTGAGCCAACAGACCTAGGATAGCAGGAATTGACTTCTCTGGGTTAGAGATGTATAACAACAAATCATCTGCATATAATGATAATTTATGTATTTCGTTCCCACGGGTAATACCAACAATATTTGGCGAGTCACGAATAGCAATTGCTAAAGGTTCAAGAGCGATATTGAATAGTAAAGGACTAAGAGGGCAACCTCGCCTAGTGCCACGAAAAAGACGAAAAAAAGGAGATCTATAATTATTTGTACAAACCGAGGCTACCGGGGAGTAATATAACAATTTAATCCAAGATATAAATGTCAAATTAAAATTAAATTTCTCAAGAACATTAAATAAATAAGGCCATTCAACTCTGTCAAAGGCTTTCTCAGCATCTAATGAGATAATACATTCCGGGGTAGTAAGTGAGGGGGTATAAACAATATTCATTAACCTCCTAATATTAAAGGATGAATAGCGATTTTTAATAAATCCGGTTTGATCCATGGAAATAATTGGAGGTAACACCTTCTCCAACCTAGTTGCTAGAATTTTTGAAAAAATTTTAGAGTCTACATTCAGAAGAGATACCAGTCTGTATGATGCACAATCAGTAGGATCTTTATTCTTTTTAAGAATTAAGGAAATAGAGGCTTCATAAAATGATTGTGGTAATATACCCAAACTGATCGCTTCCTTGAATATTCTAGACAACTTAGAAGAAAGAATGGAGGAAAGAAAATTTAAAAATTCCACTGTAAACCCATCCAGACCAGGTGCTTTACTGGAATTCAATGATGAGATTGCAGTTATTATTTCTTCCTCTGAAATGGAAGTTTCTAATGATAAGCAATCTTCGGGTGATAGTTTCAGAAAACTCAATTTACTTAAAAAATCATGCATGAAATTAGAATCATGAGGAAAATCAGAGTGATATAAAGAGGTATAAAATGCCTTCCTGATAGAGCAGGAAAGTACAGCTCTTGCTAACATGACAGCTGTCTTTTTTCCCCCTGAAATGAAGTCAGCATCCCAATCTTTTAGCAGTTGTCGGACCTCTGTTGTCCATACAACTTCTGATTTGCCCTCCCATAGATGTGTTTAATACCAGTGACATTTCAATGCACTTCCTTACAAGGCAGTCACAGACCCTGCACTGCACAGTAATCAATGTTAAGCTGATGGTCTTAGGTAGCTGCCTCTGTGAAGGGACTGTCCGTGTGGGAAGGATGGAGGATTGGGGCTTGTTTTGCTGTTGTTGTACTCTGCAGACTGCCCCCAGCATATCCTTGGTTGTTAATGCAAATGAACCACTTCAATCTATGTTTTGATGAATAAACCTGAGTCTGAATCTGAGATTTTGACCATCTTCCTCTTCTATGCCTTTTATAATTCTTGTTATCTGCAATGGTGGGTGTTGGGGTGGAGGTATGTCTCTACCAAAGGAATTGTAAGGTGCTCCTTCCCGCCACAAGCCTGCCGGTCACCCTTCAGCAAGGTGCAGCACCTGTCCAACCCCCTGATCAGGTCGCGTGAAGCCACCTGAGGTGGTGGATGGTTGTATGAGTAGCCAGTGCATATCACAAGTTTAATAAGGTACCCACGGATCAGGGGTATGAGTGGTGAGACAATGATGTCTTCCACGAGATCCCCTGTTCTCATCTGTAAAACCACAGTCTGATGCTGATTCTGCCTGGAACCTCGTGTACAGCCACCCAAGACAGTTGCGGGTATGGACTGGTTCAACTCTCACCAATGGGTGGTTCCCAACTCCAGGAAATTACGAGCTGCCCCAGAGTCCAAAAAACCTTCACCTGTCTTCTGCTATTACCCCAGGAGATCTCTGCTTTCAGCGTGACGCCAGAGTCCGCAGGGTTAGTAGTGTTGGGTGCTACCATCACAGTCCTCTCAACACTGGACGATCTTAGCAGTTCCCCAGGCAGCTGCAGTTTTGGACATTTGGCCCATAGGTGACCTGCTTACCCATGGTACTAGCAGCAGCTTTAATTCTGGTGCCGGGTCCTCTCATTGGCGGAGAGCCTTGTGTAACTGATTTGCATGGGCTTGATGGAGTCCTGAGCAGGAGATGGGGAGATGGACTGGTCGTGGTATAAGTTTGGGAGGGCGGGGTGGGAACTGTGATGGTTTGAGGCTGGGTTCTGGCTAGCCTTTTTGGCCTCACAATGTAGTCCCTCACACTCTGCCGGATGATTGCCAAGGCGGATGGGCTGGTCGATGAGGGCCTCTAAGCTCCCTGTTGGCTCTCTCAAGGTGAGGGCATTCGTTAGTTTGTCCTGGAGTCTGTGGTGGCACCAAGTGGCCAAGGCTTCACCATTCCAACCTCTCTCTTGGGGCAAAGTCCGGAATTTGATTCGCTGATGGAGTCGCTGACTGACTACCCTGATAAAGCTTCATCAGACCATCCGAGGCTTTGTTTGCACTGGCAGGATGCTGAAATACCTTTCTTATGTTGGCCATCAATTCCTCCAAATCCGTGCAAATCTCCAACCTTTGTTCCCTGTGCACAGTGACACAGGCGGGGGTTCTCCTGGTCACGAGAGAGATCGTGAAGGCCTCTTTTCTGCACTCTGAAGGGAACCAGGATGGCTGGAGTTCGATTATCAATGAGCATTGAATGAGGAAGCCACGGCAAGAACCCAGGTCTCCATTGAATCTCTCTGGGGTCAGAGATGTACTGATGCCACAGAGTGACTGACAGCCTCACCCAAGTGACTCTGGTATCCTCCTTGTGACAGCTAGGACACAGCGCCCTGGAGGTCATGTGTCCCCAGGTTCTGTCAGGAAATCCTCTTGGCGTAGCTGGCTACAGCAGCTGAGAGACTCTGATACTCCACTGGATCCATGCTGGCTCAGTTGCACTGTGATGAGAGACCTAGGCGAGGATGATTTGGACCCAAGTGCTGGAGTATCTGAGGCTAGAATTGGGACAGGATGCGGGACTGAACTGAGTACTTAACAAAACGCTATACGATAATCCAAGTAGAGTTTATAATTGAGCTCTGAGGCTCCGTTCAGGTGCTTTTTAAATACTGAACTCCTGATTCCCAATTAGCAGGACGGTCTTGAGCCCTGAAAGAAGCCGTGTCAGCTATCCATACTCCAGAGAGTGAGAGCAGCTAAACCCTGGTTGGGTGCATCTTCTAACACCATTCCGCTGCCTTCACGTGCAAGTTCAACTCTACACAGAGCTGTTATGGATTACGTACCATCAAATCTGACTTGGAGGAATGGAGACTTTGGTGAATGAGAAACACCAATTTCTTCCTGATCTGGACTGACCTGCAGAACCTTGTATCCACTCAGAGTTCGGCCGACTCAACCCACACCAGGCTCACTGGGCTCTCTTCTTTGAGAAATTCAACTCCAGCAACTCCGACACAGCCAACTCCAAGAATACTAAGGCAGACGCCCTGTCACAAAAGTTCAACTCAGCTGAAACAGAGGTTGACCCTCAGCCCATCATTCCATCCTCCTAGATCCGTACCCTGATGGTCTGGGATATCTGGCAGGCCCTACAGCACGAGTCCAATCTGGTTGACATGCCTGACAGGTGCATGTTCTGTACATGCTGGTGGCCGTGCTCTCCGAGGTGCTCCAGTGAGTCCACTCCTCAACCCTCTCTGGCCATCCAGGTGCACGATGGAGCCTGGATTTTCTGCAACACTGGCTCTGGTGGCCCACCATAATCACAGATGTACATCAGTTCGTTGCTGCTGGCCCTCAATGTGCCCAGTCTAATCCCTCCAATCAATGGCCCTCTAGGCTCCTGCAGCCCCTACCAGTCCCTCGAAGTCAGTGGTCCCACAGCACCATGGATTTCATCACGGGATTGCCACTTTTCAATGGGACCTTGGTGATCATGACAGTGGTGGACCAGTTCTCCAAGACAATCCTCTTCATTGCTCTCTTCAGACTTCCATCAGCCATTGAGACGGCAGACCTGGTACTCCAAAATGTAGTTTGCTTCCATGGCTTCCCTCAGGACATTGTATTGGACTGGGGCTCACAGTTCAACTCCCACTGGTGAGCCTTCTGTTATCTCCTCCGTACCTCAGTGAGTTCGTCCTCTGGCCACCATTCGCAGACCAATGGACAGTCAGAAAGGGCCAATCAGCAAGTGGAGAAGTTTCTGCCATGCTTTGCCATCTCTAACCCTTCTGCAAGGTAAAATTATCTGTTCTGGGCCGGGCTGTCCCACAATCTACTCTCCTCCCCTGCCATGGGTATGCCACGCACTGAAGTGATTCATGGCTACAACCGCGCCCACCCCCCCATTTCTTCCTGCAGAGGAACCAGCGGTGGAGGTTCCATCTGCCAAGGCCCTGGCTTCTTGATGCTGGGAGGCTTGGAAGAAAGTACAGAGGGACCTCCAAGCTACCAATCATACCTACTGCTGCCAGGCTAACTTCCATCAGCGCCCAGTCAGACTGGGGGCCTCAAGATCTGCTCCTGTAAGCTCTCACCCGGGTTGACTGTTCCCTTTAGGATTACCCATCACATCAAGCCAGTCACTTACCATCTCCAGCTGCCACTGTCTCTCAGGATCACACCTACCTTCCACATATCTGACCTCACGCTTGTTGTCCATGGACCACTCACCCCACCTAAGCCTGCAACCTTCAGAGCCAAGGATGGTGGAAGGTCCAATATACGTGGTTCATGTCTTGATGGACATTGTGTGCAGTACCTGATAGACTGGAAGAGTATGGTCCAGAGGAGAGGTCTTGGGGTGCTGTCCAGTTTCATCCTGAATCTATCGCTCATTCAGGAGTTCCACCAGACACATCCAGATCATCCTGGGCCACTGGGTGCGGCTATGTGTGGGGTGGGGTAGTCCTGTCCAGTCTGCATCCAGCTAACAGCAGACACCTACCACTCAATTCCAACTTATTGCCTATTTAAACCCAGCTCTCATCCACAAACCATCGGCTCTGACCCTGAGCTTCTTGCAATGCGGGCCAGATGTTACTGTAAAGGAGTCAAAAGCCATGGGGTTAGCTTGGGGAAATGATGCAGAGGTAGGAGATCAACTGTGTTCAGTTGGAGTAGTCACAAGAGCCCAAGCCACCACTTATATTTCACATGTAACAGAGCCCCAGGGTTATTGCAAACACAGGATGCTGGAGGAACTCAGCTAGTTGAGCACCATCTGCAGAGGGAAATGTACAGTCAATTCTTCAAGTGGAGACTCTTCATCCAAACACTGGGCCAGTCCACATGAAGGATCTCAACCGAAGTCCCTCTATCCCTATGTCACTCTGCCCCCTCCTCCAGCTGCCTATCACCTCCCTCATGGTTCCACCTCCTTCTACAACCCATTGTGTTTTCCCCTGTTCTTTCTTCAGCTTTCCTGCCTATCACCTCCCTGCCTCCCCTCCCCCACCCCTTTATCTTTCCCCTTCTTTGTTTTTCACCTGGAACCTACCAGCCTTCTCCTTCCCATCCTCCCTCCACCTTCTTTATAGGGCCTCTGCCCCTTCCCTCTACAGTCCTGATGGAGGGTTCCAGCCCGAAACGTTGACTGATCGTTTCCACCATGTACCTATCCAATTTATTCTTAAAACTTAAGAGTGAGCTCGCATTGACCACGTCAGATTGTAGCTCGTTCCACACTCCCACCACTCTCTGAGTGAAGAAGTTCCCCCTAAACCTTTCCCCTTTCACCTTAAAGCCATGTCCTCTCGTATTTATCTCTCCTAACCTAAGTGGAAAGAGCCTACTCGCATTTACTCTGTCTATACCCCTCATAATTTTGTAAACCTTTATCAAATCTCCCCTCATTCTTCTACGCTCCAAGGAATAAAGTCCTAACCTGTTCAATCTTTCCCTGTAACTCAACTCCTGAAGACCCAGCAACATAGAAACATAGAAAATAGGTGCAGGAGTAGGCCATTCGGCTCTTCGAGCCTGCACCGCCATTTATTATGATCATGGCTGATCATCCAACTCAGAACCCAGCCTTCCCTCCATACCCCCTGACCCCTGTAGCCACAAGGGCCATATCTAACTTCCTTTTAAACATAGCTAATGAACTGGCCTCAACAGTTTGCTGTGGCAGAGAATTCCACAGATTCACCACTCTCTGTGTGAAGAAGTTTTTCCTAACCTCGGTCCTAAAAGGCTTCCCCTCTATCCTCAAACTGTGACCCCTCGTTCTAGACCTCCCCAACATCGGGAACAATCTTCCCGCATCTAGCCTGTCCAATCCCTTTAGGATCTTATACGTTTCAATCAGATCCCCCCTCAATCTTCTAAATTCCAACGAGTACAAGCCCAGTTCATCCAGTCTTTCTTCATATGAAAGACCTGCCATCCCAGGAATCAATCTGGTGAACCTTCTTTGTACTCCCTCTATGGCAAAGATGTCTTTCCTCAGATTAGGGGACCAAAACTGCACACAATACTCCAGGTGTGGTCTCACCAAGGCCTTGTACAACTGCAGTAGTACCTCCCTGCTCCTGTACTCGAATCCTCTCGCTATAAATGCCAGCATACCGTTCGCCTTTTTCACCGCCTGCTGTACCTGCATGCCCACTTTCAATGACTGGTGTATAATGACACCCAGGTCTCGTTGCACCTCCCCTTTTCCTAATCGGCCACCATTCAGATAATAATCTGTTTTCCTATTTTTGCCACCAAAGTGGATAACTTCACATTTATCCACATTAAATTGCATCTGCCATGAGTTTGCCCACTCACCCAACCTATCCAAGTCACCCTGCATCCTCTTAGCATCCTCCTCACTGCTAACACTGCCACCCAGCTTCGTGTCATCCGCAAACTTGGAGATGCTGCATTTAATTCCCTCATCCAAGTCATTAATATATATTGTAAACATCCTAGTAAATTTTCTCTGCATGCTTTCAATCTTACTGATATCCTTCCAATAGTTAGGTGACCAGAACTGTACACAATACTCCAAATTTGGCCTCACCAATGTCTTATACAACCTCTGCATAACATCCCAACTCTATACTCAATACTTTGATTTATGAATGCCAGGATGCCAAAAGCCTTCTCTATAACCCTATCTACCTGTGACGCCACTTTCAGGGAATTATGTATGTGAAATCTCAGATCTCTTTGGTCCTCCAAACTCCTCAGTGCCCTACCATTTACTGTGCATGTCCTACCTTGATTTGTCCTTCCAAAATGCAACACCTGTAAAGAATTGATGAAGGTCATCTCGGGCGTGATGAATTGCTGTGGCCTTCTAACAAAGTTGTTGCGCTGATGCGCATGTGGTTGAATCAGGATAAGCTTGGTGTCCCACGGTAGCATAGCAGTTAGTGTAAAGCCATCACAGCATTGGCGACCCGGTTCTATTCCTCCGCTGTCTGGTAAGAGCTTGTGCGTTCTCCCTGTGGCCGTGTGTCTTTAACTGCCCTGAAGGTATATTTCCTTCGGTCTACATTTCAGTGAACCTTTCCTAAATACTCTGTTTCTGTCAGGCAGCTTCTAGAGGAGCGGCTGATCATTTAATGATTAAGTCCTGACTTCCACCTCAGTGTTGTGGCTCTTGGCATTCATTTCCACGATTCTTTTGCTTACATTATGTTTGGCTCTATTCACTTTTTCAGTCTGGATCTCTGGAAGATTTTGACCACAAATCATACTTAAGAGATTTAACTTTCAACTTTTTAAAGAAAAATGCTCTGGAAGAACAATATGTTTTGAATTGTTGTTCTACTTTCATCAAATATGTGTTTGACTGCTCCCTCTCTCTACCCCCTCCTCCCTCTCTCACCCTCTCCCTGCCTCTCTCCCCCTCTTCCCCACTCTCCCCTCTCTCCCCTGCACTCTCTTCTCTCCCATTCTCTTCTCCTCTCTGCCTCTCACTTCCTCTCCCAGTCTCTCTTCCTCCTCTCATTCCTTTCTCTCCCATCACTCTCCCCTCCCCCTCTCTCCCTTTCTGACTTCACCCCCTTCTCTTGCCCCTCTCTCTCCCCTCTACCATCCCCCTCTCTTGCTCTCTCCCTTTTCTTCCCTCCAACCCCTCCTGTCTCTCCCTATCTATCCATCTATCTCCCACCGCCCCTCCTGCTTTCTCCCCGCTCTTTCACCTTTCAGGTGTGGTTCAAACCAGCACCATTAGATGGTCATATGGTGAAGTGTGACATTTATCCCTTAAAGGTGCACTCAACCTTCATCCCTGCAACAATAAAGTGAGGCAGCTCTCCTGCCCAGAGGCTACCCTGGAGCCTGATGGTGCAGGCCTGGTGGAAGAGGGGAGAATAGAGAATGACTGGGCTCCAGGGTCCTTGATTATGTTCCCTTTTCTTTCCTCTCCAGTCCTGATGAAGGGTCTCGGCCCGAAACATCGACTGCACTCTTTTCCATAGGTGCTGCCTGGCCTGCCGAGTTCCTCCGGCATTTTGTGTGTAACCTCTTACTATTTATTTCTTGTCTTTGATTTGTGTTGGGCACAAGTAGTTAAGGCGTTCGTCTAGTGATCTGAAGGTCACAGTTCGAGCCTCAGCTGTGGCAGCGTGTTTGTGCCCTTGAGCAAGGCACTTAATCACACATTGCTCTGGTGTCTGTGTGAGGAGTGGCGCCCCACACAGGTTTCCAATCTGCGCCTTGTAAGGCATGAAAATGCCCGACACAGGCCTCTCATGGTCTGAGTCGACGTTCCCTCCCTCCCCTTTGATTATGGCCCTTTGTGTATGAATGTCATTTTAAAGTGTTAAATTAAAAAAAAATAAAGATATTTAACAATATGTTTTACCTATTGATCAGTGAGACATTGGTATCTGTGACAGATGTTGAGAAGGGGGTGGGACCTAGCCAGCTGGGCCTTGGCGTCCTGCACAGCTGTGAGTCACTCTCAGGTGCTCTGGTGGACCTGGCACCATGGTGTCCGCATGCTCTGCAGCAGGCAGTGGAGGCCAGACTTCAGCCGAGCTTCTCGGGAAGCTTTAATGAGCTGTTACAGTACAGTCTGTTGGTGACACACCTAGCGATACAAGGTACAAAGGAAGTGCCAGATCAGGTTCCACTTATGTGACCTGCCATGTCCTGGCTGATGTCAAGCTTCCTGAGAGTTGCTGGAGCTGCACTCGATGATCCAGGATCAAGGACCAACTCTATTTACCATGTACATTTACACGCATTAGGAATTTGCTGTGGTGTGTTGGTACGACTTGCAATGAGACCTGGGATGTGGGAATACTCTCCGCTTGCCCAGATGAGCCCATACACTGGATTTGTTGCTTGTAGATGTTGGGAAAACATTGGTAAGTGAGTGTTATCCATCCTTATACTGCCATTGACTTATGTGAATGTTTTTTGTTACTGAAAATCAGTGGACCATTGGAAAGACCAGCATTTATTGCATATCCCCAAAAGCCCTTGAGTGGCCAGCTGGGGCATTTAACCTTATTGGGGGCCGGGAGATATGTAGAAGTCAGTGATGTTTTCATCCCCTGAGGGATTTTAGTGAACCTAATATATTTTATACAGCAATCCTGCAGCTTTATAACAGATCATTACAGCACAGTACAGGCCCTTTGGTCCACAATGTTATGGCAACCTTTTAACCTAATGTAAGATCAATCTAATCCTTTCCTCCTACATAGCCCTCCATTTTTCTACCATCCTTGAGCCTGTCTAAGAGTTAATTAAAAGTCCCTCATGTATCTGCCTCTATCATCACGCCTGGCAGGCCATTCCATGTACCCACCACTCTGTGTAAAAAAACTTACCTCTGGTATCCCCCTCTATACTCTCCTCCGATCACCTTCATTTTATGCCGCCTCATATTGGACAACTGTGCCCTGGGAAAAAGTCTCTGGCTATCCAATCTCTGCAATTCGCCTACCGGAGCAACAGGTCAACAGCAGATGCCATCTCTCTGGCCCTACATTCCTCCTTAGAACACCTGGAGAATAAAGACGCATATGTAAGGCTCCTTTTCATTGACTACAGCTCTGACTTTAATACCATCATTCCAAATAAACTGATTCCTAAGCTCCAGAACCTGGGCCTTTGCACTCAGATCTGCAGCTAGATCGTCAACTCCCTCACAGACAGAACCTAGGCTGTACAAATAGGGGACAAGCTCTCCTCTACAATCACTCTGAGCACTGGTGTCCCACAAGGCTGTGTACTCAGCCCCCTGCTGTACTCACTGTACACCCATGATAGTGTAGCCAAGTTTCCATCGAACTCAATACTGTATATAAATTTGCTGATGACACCACAATTGTAGGCCGTATCTCGGGTAATGATTAATTCGAGTACAGAGAGGAAATTAAGAACCTGGAGGCATGGTGCAAAGACCTATACCTATCCCTCAACATCAGCATGACGATGGAATTGGTTGTTGTCTTCAGAAGGAGTAGTGGACCGCATTTACATTGGTGGTGTGCATGTGGAACAGGTCAAAAGCTTTAAGTTCCTCGGGGTCAATATCACAAATGACCTGACTTGGTCCAACCAAGCAGAGTTCACTGCCAAGAAGGTCCACAAGCACCTTTACTTCCTCAGAAAGCTAAAGAAATTTGGCCTATCCCCTAAAACCCTCACTAATTTTTACAGATGCATTCTTCTAGGGTGCATCACAACCTGGTATGGAAGTTGTCCTGTCCAAGACCAGAAGAAGCTGCAGAAGATCGTGAACAAGGCGCAGCACATCACACAAACCAATCTTCCATCCTTGGACTCACTTTACACCGCACGCTGTCAGAGCAGTGCTGCCAGGATAATCAAGGACATGGCCCACCCAGCCAACACACTTTTTGTCCCTCTTCCCTCCGGGAGAAGGTTCAGGAGCTTGAAGACTCCTACAGCCAGATTTGGGAACAGCTCCTTTCCAACTGTGATAAGACTGCTGAATGGATCCTGACCCGGATCTGGGCCGTATCCTCCAAATATCCGGACCTACCTCTTGGTTTTTTTTTTGCACTACCTTACTTTCCCTTTTCTATTTTCTATTTATGATTTATAATTTAAATTTTTACTATTTCCAATCGATTTGTACTCCAGGGAGCGCGAAGCACAGAATCAAATATCGCTGTGACGATTGTATGTTCTAGTATCAACTGTTTGGCGACAATAAAGTATAAAGTATAAAAGTATCCACTTGATCCATACCGCTTATCAACTTGTTATAGTAAAGATGCCATTAAATGTGCAGAGGAAATTTATGAGGATGTCACTGGGACTCAAGGGAAGGAAGTCGAGCAAATTATGAATTTATTCACTGGAGTGTAGGAGAATGAGCGGTGATTTTATGTGAATGTATAAAATCATGAGGTCATAGATATGATCAATGCATACACTCTTTTCTCAAGAATGGGGAATCAAAACTTGGGCTAGGACAAGAGGGAAGGGATTTAACGGTCACCTGAGGGGCAACAGTTACATCCAGCGGGTGGTCAGTATATGGAACAAGCTGTCAGAGGAAGAGGCAAGTACAATAACAACATTCAAGAGATACTTGGACAGTACATGGACAGGAAAGGTTTAGAGGGAGACAGGCTAGATGTGCGAAATTGGGAGTAGATTAGATGGATCAGTTGGGCAGAAGGGCCTGTTTCTGTGCTGTGTGACTCTATGACTGCACGAGGAATGCATGACTCCTGTCCTCAGATTTATTTGTTACGTGTACATGGAAACATGCAGCGAAAGGCGCACTGTTTGCAGTAACAGACAACACACGAGGGATGTGCTGGGGGCAGCCCACAAGTGTCATCACACATTCCAGCACCAACATAGCACGCCCACCATGCTTGGCAGATCAACACAGAATATAACATGCAATGAAGCAACAGCCCTGTCTCTCCCTTCTACCCACATGCACATACACAGTCGTCAAACTCTGGGACAGACTGTCTTCGTCAGCCTCCAGCACACTCATACAATCACAGATATCGGGCCTTCGACTTCCCAGCAGATTGATACAGATTTGCAGACTCAGGGTTCTGACCATTGGGCCTTCACTTCTGCGCTTCCGATCGACCTTCGGGTGTTGATCTGGTCATCCGATTGACTCGAGCTTTGATCTGGCCTTTGGATCAATCTTCAGTATCTATGCAGAACTCACTGATAGCAATGAATGGCCCCTCCTGTTACCTGGTATACAGTGCAAGGTCATGTGTTGAAATCACCAGGAATACACTAGGCTGGATATTATTGTATACCTAACTACAATTCCCAAAGTAAGGTTTCAAACATTAAATATATCAGTGAAAATGACAGAGGTAAAGTACTGATTTTATTTGTTGTTAAAGTATGCGCTAATAGATCTCAGCTGATCTGAAAATCCTAGGCTCCTATTGGACAGAGAGCGAACTACGTTAGTGGTTAATCAGCTGCAGGGCGCTTCCAGACACACTGGACTGATGAAGGGCACAACACAAATCCAAGGACTTTCCTTTCTTCACACCTTCAGGACTGTCAAAATCTGAGCAGTTTCCGGCTTTCTATACAGTCCAGGGGCCTGGAATCTCCTGAGGGTAGTTACAGGTTTCTTCAGTTTATTTTTCCAGAAGGAGCTATGGACTGAATTCTTCAGGCTTTTCAGGTGAGTGACAATATCCCTCTAAGTGCTCTGCTCACAGACAGGCAGTGAGAGAGACACATTCCCTGTGACTGACTCCAGTGTGGGGGTGTGCGGGGGTTGGGTTGGTTGAGCCAGGAAGGGAAACAAAAATTGGCCCTAACATCTTGAAGGGAGGCCCCTTGTTTTCTGCTGTGACATAGAGCATTCATGCTGGTGCAGCGTTTAGTGTGGCTGCCTTGCAGCTATACCAATTCTGGTTTGACCCTGACCTCAGGTGTGGTCTGTTGTAGGTTGCACCTTGGCTCTTGGATTCCCTTCGAGGGGGCTCCAGTTTCCTCCCACATTTCAAAGATTGGTAGGTTAACTGGTTAGGGTACATTGCCCCTCGTGTAGGTGGATGATGGGAAAATCAGTGGAAAGTTAAAGGGCACGTGAAAGAAAAGAGAACAATCAGGCTGATGGGATTGCTCAAGAGCTGCCATTGGCTTGATGGGCCGAATGGCCCACATATTGTGTTAAAATTTGAAAAAAGAAGAAGAAAGAAAGAACTTCAGTTGTTTTAACTGATGATAAAGCAACATCAAGTAACAACATTCAGAACATGGCAGAGTATCCCTGGCATCCTCTGCAGATGATGGCAGGGGGTCAGTTTTAGCTCCAGGGAGAATTGTAATTTGCTGCTCTGTGAGAAACAAACCCTCCTTTTCTAACTTTGTTTAAGGATGGAGCAGTATGGAACAGTTTATAATTATAAATCTATAAAAATTATAAACTGTTTAATCTGTGGACTTTCAGGGGAATTTTCACAAGGTCAGTTTTGTTTGTTAATGAAAATTTATGTTCATTAAAGACTGGACGTGTCAGTAAACTCTGTCAGTTCACGAAAGGGCAAAGCTGTCAGGTTAAGCAATCCCAACACATTAATTTACTCCTCAATAAACATCTTCAGCATGGACATAAGGTTAGATGCTTATGTTCAAACTTAATTGGCTGAAGAAGGCATTGGACTATTGATCTGAAACACTGCAGTCTGTGTGGCGTTGGTATGCCACAATTATATGGGCTGCGTTCAAGGAATATATACCAGCAGCTGCAACATAACACCAGTACTCGTCAGGAAGTGAAGGGATTCAGGAAAGGACGGATGGTAAAAAAGTGAAGATGGTGTGCAGTCAGATTGTCAGGAAGGGCAGGCAGGTGATGGGACTTAGTTGCAGCCAACAGGCTGAGTATCAAATCATTAGGGATGCAGCGTCAGGATAGCAAATATGGTACTCAAGGTGTTGTATCTAAATGCGTGTAGTATAAGAAATAAGGTGGATGATCTTGTTGCAATATTACAGATCGCCAGGTATGATGTTGTGGCCATCACTGATTTGTGACTGAAGGATGGTCGTAGTTGGGAGCTGAACGTTCAAGGTTACATGTTACATCGGAGGGATAGAAAGGTAGGCAGAGGGGGTTGTGTGGCTCTACTGGTAAAGAACGGCAATAAATCAGTAGAAAGATGTTGCATAGGATCGGAAGATGTTGAATCCTTGCAGGTTGAGTTAAGAAACTGCAAAAGTAAAAGGACATTGATGGCAGTTATATACAGACCTCCCAACAGTGGCTAGGAGGTGGACCATGGATTACAACAGGCAAGTCAAAAGGGCAATGTTATGGTAGTCATGGGAGATCTTAACATGCAGGTCCATTGGGAGAATCAGTTTAGAACATAGAATAGTACAGCACAGTACAGGCCCTTCGGCCTACAATGTTGTGCTGACTCTCAAACCCTGCCTCCCATATAAGCCCCCACCTTAGATTCCTCCATATACCTGTCTAGTAGTCTCTTAAACTTCACTAGTGTATCTGCCTCCACCACTGACTCAGGCAGTGCATTCCACGCACCAACCACTCTCTGAGTAAAAAACCTTCCTCTAATATCTCCCTTGAACTTCCCACCCCTTACCTTAAAGCCATGTCCTCTTGTATTGAGCAGTGGTGCCCTGGGGAAGAGGCACTGGCTGTCCACTCTATCTATTCCTCTTATTATCTTGTACACCTGTATCATGTCTCCTCTCATCCTCCTTCTCTCCAAAGAGTAAAGCTCTAGCTCCCTTAATCTCTGATCATAATGCATACTTTCTAAACCAGGCAGCATCCTGGTAAATCTCCTCTGTACCCTTTCCAATGCTTCCACATCCTTCCTATAGTGAGGTGACCAGAACTGGACACAGTACTCCAAGTGTGGCCTAACCAGAGTTTTATAGAGCTGCATCATTACATTGCGATTCTTAAACTCTATCCCTTGACTTATGAAAGCTAACACCCCATAAGCTTTCTTAACTACCCTCTCCACCTGTGAGGCAGCTTTCAGGGATCTGTGGACATGTACCCTGAGATCCCTCTGCTCCTCCACACTACCAAGTATCCTGCCATTTACTTTGTACTCTGCCTTGGAGTTTGTCCTTCCAAAGTGTACCACCTCACACTTCTCCAGGTTGAACTCCATCTGCCACTTCTCAGCCCACTTCTGCATCCTATCAATGTCTCTCTGCAACCTTTGACAATCCTCTACACTATCTACAACACCACCAACCTTTGTGTCGTCTGCAAACTTGCCAACCCAGCCTTCTACCCCCACATCCAGGTCGTTAATAAAAATCACAAAAAGTAGAGGTCCCAGAACAGATCCTTGTGGGACACCACTAGTCACAATCCTCCAATCTGAATGTACTCCCTCCACCACCACCCTCTGCCTTCTGCAGGCAAGTCAATTCTGAACCCACCTGGCCAAACTTCCCTGGATCCCGTGCCTTCTGACTTTCTGAATAAGCCTACCGTGTGGAACCTTGTTTGGTAATGGATCTCAAGAGATCAAGTTTGTTGAATGCATGAGAGACGGCTTTTTAGAGCAGTTTGTCATTGAGCCTACTAGGGGATCAGCTATACCGGATTGGGTGTTATGTATGAACTGGAGGTGATTAGGGAGCTTAAGACAAACGAACCCTTAGGAACCAGTGATCACAATATGATTGTGTTCAACTTGAAATTTGATAGGGAGAAAAAAAAGTCTGTTGTAGCAGCATTTCAGTGGAGTAAGGGAAATTACAGTGGTATGAGAGAGGAATTGGGCAAGGTAAATTGGAAGGAGCTGCAGGCAGGGATGACAGCAGAGATGCAATGGCTTGTGTTTCTGGGAAAATTGAGGAATGTGCAGGCCAGGTGTATTTCATAAATGAAGAAATACTCAAATGGTAAAATAGTACAACCGTGGATGACAAGAGAAGTCAAAGCTATTATAAAAGCAAAAGAAAGGGCATACAACAAAACAAAAATTTAGTGGGAAGATAGAGGATTGGGAAGTTTTTAAAAACCTCAGAGAGCAACTAAAAATATCGTTAGAAGGGAAAAGATGAAATTTGAAAGCAAGCTAGCTAATAATATCAAAGTGGATAGTAAAGGTTTTTTCAAGTATGCTTAAAAAAATAAAAGAGAAATGAGAGTGCTTATTGGACCGCTAGGAACTGAGGCCGGAGAAATAATAACGGGGGACAAGGAGATGGCAGAGTCAAGCTAGTAACTTGACCTCGTAAAAAGGAAATTGCCTGCTACAGAAATATCAACAGCAAAAGGTTGATGGCCTATACTCTCTTGTGAGTTTAAAAGATAATTTCCTTACTTCCTTGGAGATGGCTGCTGAATTAAATGAGTATTTTGCATCAATCTTCACTGTGGAAGACACCAACAGTATGCCTGATGTTGTAGTGTGTGAAGGAAGGGAAGTGGGTGCAGTTACTGTTACAAGAGAGAAGGTGATCAAAAAGCTGAAAGACCTGATGGTACATAAGTCACCCATATCAGATGAACTGCACTCTAGGGTTCTGAAAGAAGTAGTGTTAGAGTTTATCGTGGCATTACAAATGATCTTTCAAAAATCATTAGACTCAGACATGGTGCCAGAGGACTGGAAAATTGCAAATGTTACTCCACTCTTTAAGAAAGGAGGAAGGCAACAGAAAGGAAATTATAGACCAGTTAGCCTGACCTCAGTGGTTGGGAAGATGTTGCAGTCAGTTGTTAAGGATGAGGTGACACAGGACAAGATAGTACAAAGTCAGCATGGTTTCCTCTAGGGATGATCCTGCCTGATGAAGCTGTTGACATTCTTTGAGGAGATCACAAGTAGGATCGATAAAGGGGATGTAGTGGATGTTGTATATTTGGACTTTCAGAAGGCCTTTGACAAGGTGCCGCACATGAGGCTGCTTACCAAGTTAACAGCCCATGAGATTACAGGAAAGTTACTAACATGGTTAGAGCAATGGCTGGTTGGCGGGAGACAGTGAGTGGGAATAAAAGATAATTATTCCCAACCTTTCTGGTTGGCTGCCAGTGACTAGTGGTGTTCCGCAGGAGTTGGTTTTGGGACCACTTCTTGCTATGCTCTATATCAATGATTTAGATGATGGAATGGATGGCTTTGTTGCCAAATTTGCAGATGATGGGAAAATTGGTGGAGGGGCAGGTGGTGTGTGGAGGGATGGTGGGAGAGTTAATAATGAATGAATGGTGGAAAATCAGGGGACTGAGTCTTCAAGAGCAGTGAGGTAATGTCACAGCTCTATAAAACCCTTGCTAGACCATACTCGGAATATTGTGTTCCATTCTGGTTGCTTCATTATAGGAAGGATGTGGAAACATTAGAGAGGGTGAATATGAGATTTACCAGGATGCTGCCAAGACTAGAGAGCATGTCTTATGAGGACAGATTGAGAGGACTAGGGCTCACTGATGATGAGAGATGACTTGATAGAGGTTTACAAGACAAGAGCCATAGATTGAGGGGATAACCAGAGATCTTATCCCAGTGTGAAAATAGCAATGATGTTCAGGTGATAGGAGGAAAGTATAAGGGAGATATCAGAGATAAGTTTTTACACTGAGAGTGGTGAGTGTGTGGAACATACTGCCTGGGGTGGTTGTAGAAACAGATACATTAGGGACTTTTAAGAAACTCTTAGAAGGCACACTGATTACAGAAAAATGGAGGGCAATGTAGGAAGGAAGGTTAAAGAAAATTAAAAGGTCAGCACGATATCATGGACTGAATGGCCTGTACTGCACCAAGGTCTTCTATGCTGGTCAGAATTAGGATGCAACTCTTGACCAATCTGAGCCACCCTGCCCCTTTGCCACTGATGGCTGCTGCCTGGGCTGACATACAGGCAGAGATCTCAGCAGCATACAGATTTGGGATCGCTGTTGCAGTTTCTGTGGAAAGGCGTGCAAAGAAGTTAAGGGAATAGGAGTGGCTCCAGGCCACGTTGCACCTCCAGCCCATCCATCATTCAGAATGATAGTTGCTGATCTACCCCATGACTCCACTCTTCTCCTGCACCAGTTATTCATAGTTTTCTATTCTGCAATCTTTCAAAAATGTATCTATCCGCTTGTTAAATAACCTCAGTGATCCAGCTTCTACATTCTTCCAGGGTAGAGAATTCCAGAGATTCACACACCCTCTGAAGGAATGGAACAACTGTTGCTGTTCCACTGATTAACTATCAGCCTCTTAACTCCACTTCCCCCCCCATCCCCAGTGTCCATCCTCCACCCCCGTCCCCACTCCTCCCCCCCCAACCCCAGTGTCCGTCCCCCACTGTCCCCAGTGTCCATCCCCCATCCCCGTCCCCACTCCTCCCCCTGTCCCCACCTGGTACCATCCACTCATCATCCCTCCCTTCTCGTGTTTCTACTTACCAGCTCTGACTCTAAACTCTGCCTAACCCCCTACCCTTATCTGGCTCCATCCTTCCTTGTCTGGGTCTTGCTATCACCAACCAGCACAATCTCGCCCCTTTTATACTGGCTGTCTCCCCTCTACACTCTCGGTGTTGATGCAAAATCCAAATCATTGACCATCCCTTTGCCTTCACAAAGGTTGCTTCTAGCAGTTGTTTTGTTTTAGTTCCATATACCAGCTTTGAAATTGGAATTGGGTTATTATTGTCACATGAACTGAGATACAGCGGAAAGCTTGTCCTGCATGCTCCTCATACAGATCAGACTGCACACTGTGCATTGAGGAAGAACAAGGTAAAAGAAGAAGGGAGATGATGAGGAATTTCTTTAGCCAGAAGGTGGTGAATCTGAGGAATTCATTGCCACAGGTAGCAATGGAATCCAGGTCATTGGGTATATAAGAACATAAGAAATAGGAGCAGTAGTAGGCCATCCGGCCCATCGAGCCTGCCCTACCATTCAATAAGATCATGGCTGATCTGTCTGTAAACTCAGCTCCATCTACCTGCCTTTTCCCCATAACCCTTAATTCCCTTACTGTCTAAAAACCTATCTAACTGTATCTTAAATATATTTAGTGAAGAAGCCTCATATGCTTCCCTGGGCAGAGAATTCCACAGATTTGTCACTCTCTGGGAAAAACGGTTTCTTCTCATCTCTGTCCTAAATCTTTTCCCCTGAATCTTGAGGCAATGTCCCCTAGTTCTAGTCTCACCTACTAATGGAAACAACTTTCCTATTTCTATCTTATCTATCCTTTTCAAAATTTTGTATGTTTAAGGCAGAGGTTGATAGGTTCGGGTGTGACAGGTTATGGGACGAAGGCGGGAGAATGGGGTTGAGAGGGATAATAAGTCAGCCATGATGGAATGCTAGAGTTGACTTGATGGGCCAAATAGCCTAATTCTGTTCCTATGTCTTATGTCTAGAGATCAGAACAAAGTGCAACAGCTATAGAGAAGTGCAGTGTAGGTAAACAATAAGGTGTAAGCTCATAATGGGGTCGATTTGGAGGTCAAGAATCATTTTATTGTACCTGGGAACCATGCTATAGTCTTATAACAAAGTGGTTGAGCCTGGTTGTCCAAGCTTTCAGGCTTTTCTATCTTTTCTGGAGACAATTCTTAGGGATAGGATATATGAGCATTTGGAAATCCATGGCCTAATTAGGGAGAGTCAGTAAGGCTTTGTACAGGGTAGGTCATGTCTCACCAACTTGATTGAGCTTTTTGACAAGTTGATGAGAGAGAACTGATGAGAGTAGGTCAGTGGATGTTGTCTACATAGATTTTAGTAAGGTGTTTGACAAAGCCTCCAGAAGATTAGGATGCATGGGGTCTGCAGTGAATTAGCTGTTCGGATTCAGAACTGGCTTCAGCATAGATGACAGTACTGGTTGAAGGGAATATTTTTTTGGAGGTCTGTCATTAGCGGAGTCCCACAGGGACCTGTGCTGGGGCCTCAGCTGTTTGTGATGTATATGCAACGCTCTGTAAGGGTTCACTGCTATGTAATGTTCATTGCTGAAGTAATGGCTTCTCTGTAGCAGCAATGTTTGGATTATGGCTGGAGATAACTGGACTGTTTAAGCATGTTAGCCAATCAGGATTTTGTTGCCCTGTCTTGTGATTCTGGAAGCAGTTGTTTTCGTGGGCTTTTGGGAGAGAGAGAGAGATGAAGAGAGAAGATGCAAATGGAGAAATTTGGTAGACCGCTGGACGGGATGGACTCGGAGTGGGGGTCTGAAGGTCGGCGACGCTCGAAGGAGATTGATGGTGGAAGAAGAACTACTGAACTGCATGAGCTCCAACTCTGTGTGCACTGACTGTTTAATAAGATCTGGGCACTTTTTCTTTTATATTTTGTTTCTCTACTAATCATATCATCAAAGTAAGAGTTATAAAGCTTAATTGTTTAATCACATGTTGGGTACTGTTTGTTATTTCTCTTAAATTTGGCCGGGCAGGAGCTTATCACCACCCCCACCACCCCATTAAGCCACTATGCGAAGCGAGTGTTACATATATAAGTGACCTGGATGAAAATGTAGATATGTGGGTGCGTAACTTTGCAGATGATACCAGGATTGGTGGAGATGCGGTGAGGGTAGACTACTGGCAAAGAATACAGCACAATACAGATCAGTTGAAGATATGGGCTGAGAAATGACAGATGGAGTAGGGCACATACAAGGAGACAGTATACTGTTAAGGCAAGATCCTAACAGTGTTGCTGAGAAGAGAGATCTCGGGATCCAAGCTCATAGCTCCTTGAAAGTGGCTACACAGGTTGATAAGACAATTAAGAAGGTTTATGGAATGCTTGCTTTTATTAGTTCAAGCACTGAGTTCAAAAGTCAGGAGAGTGTGTCGCAACTTTAGAAATCTGTGGTTAGGCCACATCTGGAGTATTGTATACAGTTTGCTCGCCCCACTATAGGAAGGATGTTGAGGCTTTGGAGAGGATGCAGAGAGGATTATCAGCCTGGTTTAGAGGGCATGTGGTATCACCAGAGGGTGGATAAACCTGGGTTGTTTTCTCTGGAGTGCTGGAGGCTGAGGGGAGATCTGATAGAGTTTTACAAGATCATAAGAGGCATAGATAGAATGGACACATCCGTTTCCCAGGTTGAAATGTCTAATACCAGAGGACATGCATTGAAGGCGAGAGGAGGTAGGTTCAAAGGAGGTGTGAGGGCTAAGTTTTTTACTCAGAGAGTCATGGATGCCTGGAATGTGCTGCCTGGTATGGTGATAGAGGCAAATATATTAGATTCTTTTAAGAGATGTTTGGATAGGCATGTGGATGCAAGGAAGATGGAGGGATATGGACATTGTGTAGATAGAAAGAATGAGTGTGTTTTGGTGTATTTGATTTGCTTTTTCGCTGGTTTGGTACAACATTGTGGGCTGAATGGCCAGCTCCTGTGCTGTCCTGTTCCATGTTTAGCTGGATAGAAATGGGAAGTTCAGGGTGGTGGTTGGAGCAGGTCTTTGATTAAGTTGGCTACTTCAGCAAGGCAGCAGGAAGTATAGACAAAGTCCATGGTGGGGAGTCTGATGGTTTTGATGTGTTGAGCTCTCTACAGTTCCCCGTTCTTTGCAGTTTCTGTGGTCAGTCGTCATACCAAGCTGCCTACAGTCTCTTGTGGTTTACTTAACGATGCCCTACTTGAAAAATCTGTTTAACTTAGCAATCAATGCACATATTGTGATGTGATGCAACACATTAGTAGCTTGCCGCTGGTTAATACGGACCAAGAGATACAAAGAAAACAAAGATCTTCTCCACCCCCTCCCCCCCCCCCCGCAAGTCAACTCTCTCCAGTGCATTCATTTTGAATCTGACTGCCCTGCACAGTGACTGTGAATGAGGCACATAGAGACTGGGGCTCTGGTTCCAAATGGTCTGAAGTCAGCACGACAGTTCTTCTGGGAGAATCTGAAACAAATTTCATTGAAGTCAAAGTATATTGAGGCTTTATATTCTTTAGACACAAAGGTTACAGCCAGTGATTAAATGCAGTTTCAACTTTGGTGCTTTTTTGTCTGGAGAAATGTCTCTATGCAATTAATTATTTATGTAACACCCTGGGAAAGGTGTCACTGCTAACATAGTGGTCTTTCTGTAGAAGCAGCGTTTGGGTTATGGTTACAGATAACGGGTGCTTTGGAATGTGAGCTGTCCAATGAGGAATGTGTGTTTTCGTGTTGTGTGCCTGACACCGGGGTGATCTTGGGTTTGGTTCAGTGGGAGATGGAATGGGAAGACGCCAGAAAGGAGCGGTCATACACACCTGAAAGGAGTGGACTTGGAGTGGGGCTGGGAGTCGACGAAGCCTGGGGAACTCAAAGGAGGATCGGTGAAAGAGAAGCCATGAGCTCCAACTTGGGCACATTAGACTCTTTCATTAAAGTGGGCCCTTTTCTTTTTGTTTTACTTTACTAATGCTTTAGTCAAATTAAGAATTATAAAACTAAGTCACACATCACACAGCATCCACACAGGAGGTTTTGCACCTCAATCTCACATGTTTGGTGGGGCCAGAAATTGCCTTCCCTAGACTTACACAGCTGACACAACCGGAGGGTTACACTTACAACAGGAAAATATCTCTATAGACACAAAACTTTGCATATTCGGACGTTTACTTGGAATCCAGACACCCAGTGCAGCCTCCTTTTGTCACTGCATTGAGAGATGGCTCTCTCTGCAGACAACGGTGCGCCCTTGATTGGAGACTGGCTCTCACTCACATAACGTAACTCCTTAAGGATGTCCAATGCCTAACAACTCCTAACAAGCTGCAGCCCCTGTCCATTTGTTCCCTGTGCTCTGAAACCCTTCGATTCACTGAGTCCTAGTGAATTACAGCACAGACACAGGCCCTTTGGCCAAGCTAGGACACGCTGAGCTGTTATTCTGTATAGTCCCATCGACCATAGCCCTCCATACCCTTCCCACCTGTGTACTTATTCAAACCTCTCTTAAATAAATCAAACCTATATCTCCTCTTTCAGTTAGTCCTGATGAAGGGTCTCGGCCCGAAATGTCGACTGTGCTTCTTCCTATAGATGCTGCCTGGCCTACTGCGTTCCGCCAGCGTTTTGTGTGCGTTGCTTGAATTTCCAGCATCTGCAGGTTTCCTCGTGTTTGTGTTTTTAAATTAACTACTGCGAAGCCTCTTCCAGTGATGCCTACACTGAAGAAGTTTAAGTCTTCCCTTCGACAGGAGTTTAGTGAAACCCTCTCTCACTGCCCCCCATCTAAAATTTCTTCGGCCCTTCAACTTTTCGCCCTTTTGCCAATCAACTTTCCAGCTCTTAGCTTCATCCCTCCCCCTCCTGTCTTCTCCTATCATTTCGGATCTCCCCCTCCCCCTCCCACTTTCAAATCTCTTACTAACTCTTCCTTCATTTACTCCTGACGAAGGGTCTCGGCCCATAACGTCGACTGTGCTTCTTCCTATGGATGTTGCCTGGCCTGCTGTATTCTACCAACATTTTGTGTGGGTTGCTTGAATTTGCAGCATCTGCAGATTTCCTCGCGTTCACCACTTCCACTGGCTGCTCAATTCACACTCTCGCTGCCCTCTCACTGAAGAAATTCCTCCTCATATTCACCTTTCACCCTTAACCCATGACTTGGAGTTCTAGTCTTACCTTATTGACCTTGGGCTTCAAAGCTCTGACTGACCTGGCTTCCAGGTCCTTTAGATGAAAACACCAGGTTTCCACTGCTCTTTGTTTGAAACAACACTTTCTAATTTCATCCTGAATGCTTGTGTCTAATATTAAAATCAAATCCTCATTTATTTCCAATTTCACCAAGGGAGGAACTAACTTAACTTACTCAAAGCTGGCAACACTTCAAGCATCTCAGCTACATCATTCCACATACTTCTTAACTCAGGGGGACATAAGCTGGGTTTGCATGACATGAATTTGCCATTTGAAATCTCCAAGTCTTCGGGAATAGTTACACCTACAAACATCAGGCTCCTGAACCAGCGTGGGTAACTTCACTCAGCACAACTCTGAACTGATTGCCCAACCTATAGACTCACCTTCCAGGACTCTGCAACTCATGCTCTCAGTCTTATTTACTTTTTACTTGCACAGTTTGTCTTCTTTTGCACACTGCTTATTTATTCATCTTTGTTTGTGAATAGTTTTCCATAAATTCTATTGTATTTCTTTATGTTCCTGTAAATACCTGCAAGAAAATGGATCTCAATGTAGTATATGGTGACATGTACGTACTTCGCTAATAAATTTCGAGATTCAAACTACATTTACTATCAAAGTATGTATGCAGTATACAACCCTGAGATTCATCTTCCCACAGACAGCCACCAAACAAAGAAACACCATGGAACCCGTTCAAAAAAAATCAACTCCCTCTCCCACATGTAAAATGAAACAGCAACAAGAAAAAAGTGACAAACACAGAATATAAAACACAAAATCAAAAGAGTCCAGGCATATTCAGCTCAGCTTAGTGTTCATTATCTGAAAGCTGCCCCGATTCAAAGTCAGCTAAAACCGCAACACAAAAATGAAGCAACCAGAAACGTGAATTACAGAGTCCAATCCACACACCACATCGAGTAAATCATGCACAAATGCTCCGGCAGCATTAAGGGAAAGAGAGGGAGACCATTCAAATGCAGGGACCTTCGGAGCAGTGAACGGGGGTGGGGGGGGGAAGAGAGGGGAGAGAGAAGTGAAAGAAATAGTCATGTGAACCATTTGGAGGATGTGGCCCTTGGTCACATTGTTCGCTGGCACCATACCCTTCCCGACCAAAATCAAATTTACTTTGACTTTGACAGCTTTATTCTAGTGAACTTATTCTACATCTTTCAAAGCCAATACATCCAAGGGCAGTCTCAGGATAAATTCAGACCAAATCTTTGCACCACTGATTCACACTGTGCCCTCTCTCAGTATTTAATCCCTGCCCCCACTCAACTGTTTGATATTTTTATGATTAATATAGTACTATAATAATATAATATAATACATTAATATTAATATATTTTATATTAAATATTTTAATATTTTTATATTTTATGCGGTGGTTATTGTCTATATGGACCAGTAAGGCCTTTGACAAGGTTCCACACGGAAGGTTGGTTAGGAAGGTTCAATCGTTAGGTATTAATATTGAAGTAGTAAAATGGATTCAGCAGTGGCTGGATGGGAGATACCAGAGAGTAGTGGTGGATAACGGACTGTCAGATTGGAGGACGGTGTGTAGCGGTGTGCCTCAGGGATCTCTACTGGGTCCAATGTTATTTGTCATATGTATTAATGATCTGGATGATGGGGTGGTAAATTGGATTAGTAAGTATGCAGATGATACTAAGAGAGGTGGCGTTGTGGATAATGAAGTAGGTTTTCAAAGCTTGCAGAGAGATTTAGGCCAGTTAGAAGAGTGGGCTGAAAGATGGCAGATGGCGTTTAATGCTGAAAAATGTGAGGTGCTACATTTTGGTAGGACTAATCAAAATAGGACGTACATGGTAAATGGTAGGGCATTGAAGTATGCCGTAGAACAGACGGATCTAGGAATAATGGTGCAAAGTTTCCTGAAGGTGGAATCTCGTGTGGATAGGGTGGTGAAGAAAGCTTTTGGTATGCTGGCCTTTATTAATCAGACAATTGAATATAGGAGTTGGGACATAATGCTGAAATTGTATAAGGCATTGGTAGGGCCAAATTTGGAGTATTGTGTCCAGTTCTGGTCACCGAATTATAGGAAAGATGTCAATAAAATTGAGAGAGTACAGAGGAGGTTTACTAAAATGTTGCCTGGGATTCATCTCCTAAGTTACAGAGAAAGGTTGAACAAGTGAGGTTTTTATTCTTTGGAGCGTAGAAGGTTGAGGGGGGCTTGATAGAGGTGTTTAAAATCATGAGGGGGATAGATAGAGTTGACGTGGATAGGCTTTTTCCATCGAGAATGGGGGAGATTCAAACAAGAGGACATTTAGGGGTAACACGAGGGGGAACTTCTTTACTCAGAGAATGGTAGCTGTGTGGAACAAGCTTCCAGCAGAAGTGGTTGGGGCAGGTTTGATGTTGTCGTTTAAAGTTAAATTGAATAGACATATGGACAGGAAAGGAATGGAGGGTTATGGGCTGAGTGCAGGTCGGTGGGAATAGGTGAGAGTAAGAGTTTGGCATGGACTAGAAGGGCCGAGATGGCCTGGTTCCGTGCTGTAATTGTTATATGGTTATATGATTCCTAGCTTCTCATCATCTATCTTTGGTCCCAGTATGATGCCCTTTAAAATTTCCCTGAAGTCTCATTTGCTACACTGTTTACCACTCATTTAGTCTGTCTGCATCACATCTCAGAGTCACAGAACACAGCAGCTGTATTTCAGTCAACATAAGGTCATAAGATATACGAGCAGAATTAGGCATTCATCCATCGAATCTGCTCTGCCATTTAATCATGGTCAATTTGCTTTTTCAACCCCATTCTCCCACCTCTCCCTGTAATCTTTAACCCCCTTACCAACCAGAACTTATCAAGCTCTGACTTAAATACACTCAATGCTTTGGCCTCCTCAGCCTTCTGTGGCAACAAATTCTACAGAAGTATCACCATCTGACTGAAGAAATTCCTCCTCATCTCGGTTTTAAAGGTTATGTCCCTTCATGAGTCTATGCCCTAGGATTCTAGACTATCCTAATAATGGAAACAGCATCTCTCACTCTATCCAGGCCTTTCAGTATTCGGTAGGTTTCAGTGAGATGACGTTCATCCGTCTGAACTCCTTCAAGTACAGGCTCGGACATACAGTATCAAATGCTCCTCATATATTAACCCTTTCACTGCTGGAACCTCCTCCGGACCCCCTTCCTTAGTTACTCCCAAATTCTCTTCACTCTATTCCACTTCCTACTTTTTTGCCCAGTCTCCGAACCTGTCCAATTCATTCTGTAGACTCCCTGCCTTCGTGACTCTACCTGTTCCTCCTTCCATCTATCTTCGCATTATCCACATACCAGTTCCTTCTATGTCTACGCTGACCATCAACAATCTGATCGTAGCTTCCTGCTTTTACCTGCCACACCAAACTAATAGTGGCATATGCAACCAATTCCATCGTGAATTCTTTGCCAGCTCACTGCACAAAGACCATTCAGGATCTGAGAAGACATTAGAAGTGGACTTTGGGCAATTTTCTTTTATAGCGGCAAAGTTGGAGGAAGTTGTACAGATTTTGCAGGGAAAAGAACTGCAGAGGACTGAGGAGAGGTCAAGAAATGGGATTAACTGGAAAGCTCATACAAACAGCAGGCACAGGCACAGAGAGCCAAGCCAGAGATGCAAGCTTTCATCATATGTGGAGAAGGAGGTGATATACCCTTCACTCTCTGTGTAAAAATCTTACCTCTAACATCCCTCTATACTTTCCTCCAATCTTAGTCCTCGGCTAACCACTCAATTCAAGCCTCTTATCATCTTGTACACCTCTATCAAGATGATGTTCATCCTCCTTCACTCCAAAGAGAAAAGTGCTAGCTTGCTCAACCTGTCCTCATAAGACATGTGCTCTAGTCCAGACAGAATCCTGGTAAATCTCCTCTGCGCCCTCTCTAAAGCTTTCCCATTCATGAGGTGACCAGAACTGGAAACAATATTCCAGTGTGGTCTAACTAGGATTTTATAGAGCTGGTGAGGTTTTCACTTTTGGAGATCAAATGTAACAGGATAGTATACACTTTTCAGACAGAATACAGTAAATACGGGGACACTTAGGAGCATTGATGTGTGAACGGATCTTGTATGCAAGTCCATAGCTTGCTGAAGGTAACAACACAGGTAGTAACAAGGACAAATGGCATACTTTCAAAGATTCAAGATTCAAAAAACTTTATTGTCATTCTAACCGTATATCAGCTCTGCAGGGCAGAATGAGACAGCGTTACTCAGGGGCAGTGCAATCGCAAACGCATAACAAACGCAACACTAAATAATAAACATAACAATAAATAGTAAAACACAACAGCCACATGTCAGTTAAAATCAGTTATATCAGTCCAGTGCAAGTTAAAGTGTCCAAAGCAGAGTCAGGTGGAGCAGCTATTTAGCAGTCTGACTGCCTGTGGGAGAAAGCTGTTTAGTAGCCTTGTGGTTTTAGTTTTGATGCTCCTGCAACATTTTCCTGATGGCAGAAGAACAAACAGTTCATGGAGAGGGTGTGAGGGGTCTTTAATGATGTACTGTGTCTTCTGGAAGCATCGACTCTGAAAGAGGTCTTGGACAGAAGGTAGGGAGACCCCAATAACCTTCTCTGCTCCCCTAACCACCCTCTGCAAGGCTTTTTTGTCGACAGCACTGCAGCTGGAGTACCAGGTTGTGATGCAAAAGGTCAGCACACTCTCAACCACGCCTCTGTAGAATGTAGTTAAGATGTTAGTGGGGAGTGATACTTGTTTAAGCTTCCTCAGAAAGTGCAATCTCTGCTGGGCCCGTTTCACAATCCCAGTGGTGTTTCTGGACCAGGTGAGATTGTCCGAGATCTGCACCCCAAGGAACCTTTATCATTTGGGGTGTTGAGTAGAAAAGCTGGGAAGGCATTGAATGTAACTTTGAATTGGCCATATTTGGAGCACTGTAGTTCTGTTTGCTGCATCATAGGAATAATATGGAGGTCTGGAGAGAATGTAGGAGAGGTATGGCCTGGATTAGAAAGCATGTCTTATGAGCAGAGGGTGAGCAAGCTAAGGTTTTTCTCTTTGGAGCAAAGGAGGATGAGAAGTGACTTGGTAGAGGTGTACAAGATGATAAGAGGCATTGATTTCATGGATAGCCAGAGACTTTTCCCCAGGGTGGAAATTTCTAATATGACTGAGTATCATTTTAAAGTGATTGCAGGAAGACACAGGGGGATGTCAGAGAAAAGTTGTTTTACACAGAGAGTGCTGGGTGCATGGAACATCCTGCCAGGGGTGGTGGTAGACGCAGAATCGTTCGGGACATTAAAGAAATTCTGAGATAGGCATAAGGATGATAGAAAAATGTAGGGTTGTGTTAGACTGATCTAGGGGTAGATAAAAGGCTGGTGCTGTACTGGGGCTGAAAGGCCTGTTCTGTGCTGTAGGGTTCCAAAAAATCTGGATCTTTTTCTCTGTAATGTTGGAGGATGAAGGGTAACCTGATCAAAGTTTATACAATTAAGAGAGGCAGAGACATTGTATATAGTCAAAAGTGGAGGGGGGGGAAGTGGAGGGAGGGGGGAGGGGGAGGGGGGAGGAGGAGAGGGAGAGGGGAGGGAGGAGGAGAGGGAGAGGGGAGGGAGGAGGAGAGGGGAGAGGAGAGGGAGAGGGGAGGGGAGAGGAGAGGGAGGGGGAGGGGGAGGGAGAGGGAGGGGGAGGGGGAGGAGAGGGAGGGGGAGGGGAGGGGGGAGGAGGGGGAGGAGAGGGAGGAGGAGGGGGAGGGGGGAGGAGAAGGAAGGTGGGAGGGGAGAGGGGAGGAGGAGAGGGGGAGGGGAGGAGGAGAGGGAGAGGGGAGGGGGAGAGAGGGGAGGAGGAGAGGGAGAGAGGGAAGGGGAGGGGAGGTGGAAAGAGGGAAGGGGAGGGGAGGTGGAGAGGGGGGGAGGGGAGGTGGAGAGGGGGGGAGGGGAGGTGGAGAGAGGGGGGAGGGGAGGTGGAGAGAGGGGGGAGGGGAGGGAGAGGGGAGAGTGGGGAGAGAGGGGAGGGGAGGGAGGGGAGAGAGGGGGAGGGAGTGGAGGGGGAGAAAGGGGATGGGAGGGGAGAGAAGGAATTGGAGAGAGGGGAGGAGAGGGGGAAGGGGATGATGGGGAGGGGGAGAGGGGAGACGGGGCAGTGGTGGGGGAGAGGAAGGGTGAGGTGGAGAGGGGGAGGAGTGAGTGAGTGAGGGGGTGAGAAGGAAATGGGAGGTGGGGAGAGGGGGTATGTGGAGGGGGGTACGGGGAGCAGGGGAGAGTCTCTCCCCGCCACCCACCAATTGGGCAGGAGATGCAAAAGCCTGAAAGCATGTCCCACCAGCTTCAAGGACGGCTTCCACCCCTTATGGGAGTCACTGCACACCCCTCAGGAGGAGGAGGAGGAGGAGGCAGACTGACGACCTCACAATCTGCCCCATTGCAACACTCACAACACGCTGGAGGAACTCAGCAGGTCGGGCAGCACCCATGGAAACGATCAGTCAACGTTTCGGGCCAGAACCCTTTGTCAGGACTCCGCTACTCCCTTTCTGCAGCTCTGACACTATCCCCAGTTAGCAACACCACACCCACCCCACCTCTAATCTAACTTTCCGACATGTCTGTCCATGGCCTCCTCTTCTGCCACAATGAGGCCACTCTCCGGGTGGAGAAGCATCACATCATTTTCAGTCTGCGTAATCTCCAACCTGATGGCATGAATATCAATTTCTCCTTCCAGTAAAAAGAGTTTCCCTCCCCCTCCCCCTCCCCTCTTGTTCTGCTCCCCACTCTGGCCTCTTACCTCTTTTCACCTGCCTATCACTTCCCACCGGGTCCCCTCCTCCTTCCCTTTCTCCTCTGGTCCACTCTCCTCTGCTGTCAGATCCCTTCCTCTCCAACCACCTGGCTTCACCTATCACCTTCCAGCTATCCTCCTTCCCATCCCTCCACCTTTTTATTCTGGTATCTTCCCCCTTCCTTTCCAGTCCTGATGAAGGGTCTCAGCCTGAAACATGGACTGTTTACTCATTTCCTTAGATGCTGCCTGACCTGCCGAGTTCCTCCAGCATTTTGTTGAATTGGATTTGCAGCATCTGCAGAATTTCTCATGTTTATGACTTACAAGTGAAGCAGTGGTTCACTCAGTCTTCGTCAAAATGAGATACTGCACTCAGTGCCTTGTGGAGCAACAATCTTCAGTGAGAGAGAGTGACGTTGTGCTAGTTGCTTGTCACTTTAATTCCACATCTCATATCTATGCTGACCTCTCTGTTGTTTCCCACACTTTTAGAAGGCTCAGTGCAAGCTGCAGGACCAAGCTGTTTGAACACGTGCAGAGTTCAGTACATTATCAAGTTTTTCAAAGTTCTGTAACTCACCGTTTGTATCCAGTATTGGCCATTTCATCAAGAACAGAGATGTAGTAAATGTCAAGTAACACACGAAGTGCTGGAGGAACTCAATTCAGTCTGACATAATTTTGACTCAGATTTTCTTTATTTTCTTTTGATGGGCACAGCCTATGGCATTGTTATCAGCGCCAGGGAGTAAAGTCTCAACCTATTCAACCTTTCCCTATAACTCAGGCCCTCCAGTCCTGCTCTGATCCTATCCGACTGCTATATTTATTTGTTTGGTCTCATTGTTCAATCCATCTCTACCCTTATGAAAACTAGTTGGTTTTCTCTCCTTTCCACTTGGAAACGTTCTCTGTACTCCTTCAAACTTATTAATATCTTTCCTGTAGATAGGTGACCAGAACTGCACACAATATTAGGCCTCACCAACATCTTAATTGATTTCAACTTAACCCCCCAATTGCAGTAATCAATACTTTGATTTATGAAGGCTAATGTGCCAAAATCTCTCTTTACAACCCTATCTGCCTGTGACGTTGCTTTCAAGGAATTATGGATTTGTATTCCCAGGATAATGCAACCGTGGCTGACAAGGGAAGACAAAGCCAACATAAAAGCACAAATGGGGCATATAATTGAGTAAAAATAATTGAGAAGTTAGAGGATTGGGAAGATTTTGAAACCAACAGAAGGCAACTTAAAAAAAAAACCATAAAGGGGGAAAAGATGGAATATGGAGGAAAGCTGCCCAATAATATCAAAGAGGATATGAAAAATTTTGTTCAGAAATATAAAGAGTAAAAGAGAGGCGAGAGTAGATTTTGGACCATTGGAAAATGACACTGAAGTAGTTGTAATGGGGAACAAGGAAATGTCAGACAAACTCAATAAGCATTTTGCATCACTCTTCACTGTGAAAGACACTAGCCATATGCCGGAAGTTTGAGAGTGTTAGGAAGCAGAGTGAGTGCTGTTGCTATTAATAGGGAGAACAATCTGAGGGTAGATAAGTCACCTGGACCAGATGGACTACACCCTAGGGTTCTGAAAAAGGTAGTTAAAGAGATTGTGGAGGCATTAGTCATGATCTTTCAAGAATCAGTAGATTCTAGCATGGTTTCAGAGGACTGGAAAATGTCATTCCAGTCTTCAAGAAGGGAGGAGGGAGAAGAAAGGAAATTATAGGTCAGTTAGCTGGTGTTTGAGAAGATGTTGGGCTCAATTGTTAAGAATGTGATTTTGGGGTACTTTTGGAGGCACATGATAAAATAGGGCAAAGTCAGCATGGTTTCCTTAAGGGAAAATCTTGCCGGACAAATTTGTTGGATTTCTTTGAGGAAATAACAGGCAAGATAGACAAAGGATAGTCAGTGAATGTTGTTTACCTGGATTTTCAAAACGCCTTTTGCAAGGTGTCCCATATGAGGCTGCTTAACAAGAATCCATGTTATTATAGGAAAGATACCAGCATGGATAGAGGATTAGTGGATTGGCCGGAGGCAAAGAGTGGGAATAAAGGGGCATTTGCTGATTGGTGGGGTTCTGCAGACTGTCACCTGGAAATAATGTTCGGGTTCTTGGATGTTGGGAAGGGAAGAGGCAAAAGGAGAGGTTTGGCTTTTCCTTTAGTTCCTGTAACAAGATGGGGGAATGATTGTCAAGGTTGGAGGGCAGATCTTTTTAGGTTTTGCTTTCTCTTCAGATTGCTACTTTTGTGTCTCTTGATCGCTGTAAGAACGTAACCATGCTCCCGCTCATGCACTCTACTCTGACCACAGCTTCCTAACCCAAGGACCATATGTCGAGGGGAGGGCAGTGGGAAGGGAGGACTACTACCGCGTAGGCGTGACGGGGACGTTTCCGACCCTCGTAACGTTTCTCCCCGAGCGGACTACAATTCCCGGCGTGCCGTGCGCCCACGCATGCCCCAGACGCCGGGGTCGGGGTGAGTGACAGGTCTGTGGAGCGCACGTGACCCGCGGCGGGGCGGACTGGCGCTGGGAGCATGAAGGTTGTGCGGTGCGAGACGGACTGAGGAGCGGGCGTGATGTTCGGCAACAGCTGATGCCTTCAGCGACCGGCGAAGTAAGTGCGCACCGAGGCGGTAAAATAGCATATAATTGACAACTTTCATTCGCAAATAACACCTTTCTTCCCGTGAGAATGTCAGTTCCAGTCGCGTTTCTCTGGAGATACACGTTGACAAGGTTTGTAATCTGTGAAGTCAAATGATAGCGTTATTCCATGATTAGCAGACTGAATGCAACTTAGATGCTGGAATATTCAGATCCCAGCGTAGAGGAATTGGGGTTGCATTTGGACTGGACAGGATTTCTCGTCAGCGTCCACTATAGTAATTGTTGCTGCGGTTGTCATTATAACAGCAAACTATAATACTAAGCTATAATGTTCGTGCACCTGGAAAATATTGCAGCAAAGCATCATACACCCTTGGTTGTTCTGTGTTGGATGCGACCTTCTAATGTGGCACTCGAATGTCTGCTAACAATTATCTCTGCAAGCGGCCAAAGTGCTACACCTGCCCATTCAGCTACTCCCTAGAATGTACAGTACTGTTAACGAGCAACCGGCGATTATTCAGGAGTGATGGATTTCCTGTAGTGCATTTTAAAGTTAGGTTTGCTGACTGCATCCCACTAGGGCACAAATGACTTGCTTTTTTGACAATGATTTGACATGCGCTGATGAAGAAAGTGTTGCGGACATTTGGCTGACTTTGGCGCGGAGTACAGTACCTCAGAGGGGGCAGCGTGGTGGCTTCCTCCGGAGCCTGATGCTGGGGATTGATTCGTGGCGCTGCTCACACTCGATGACGGAACACAATGCTGCTATACCAGTTAACCCACATTGTATCAGCGACGGGGAAAAATCTGAAATCATTTGTGATTACTCAGTGCCAAGTCAGTGAACTCAGACATGAAGTATGGCGTTACTCAGAATAAGAGATTAATCAAAGCAAGATTTTTACTCCAATTCTGGAAACGCTCAGCGAGTCAGATAACCTTTGCGGAGAAAGTAACAGTTAATGCTATAGCTTGAAAATCCTTTGTCAGAACTAGGAGAGAAATTAGTCTTGGCACGTATTCTTCCGTGGTTCTTGGACCCATAACACTGACTTTTTCGCTCTCCTCTGATGCTGCCTGGCCTGCTGAGTTTTAACTGTATTTTCTCAATTTTTATTTCAGGTTTCCTGTGAATTTTTTTTCCAATTAGTGTCTTAACTCAAAGTTCCCTTCCATGCTTCTGGGTTCACGGATATTAGTGACGAGACATCCCCAATTTCCGTTGTCAGTGTCTAAACTACTGCCATTCTTTGTGACGAAGGGAAAGTGAAGCTGGTCAGAGAGCTCTGGGAACCTGACCTACATCCTACTGAAAAATAAACAGAGGGATCTTGGGACCCATGTCCATAGATCCCTCAAAGTTGCTAAGAAGGCGCCCGGTGTTTTGGCCACAGTTAGTCGGGGAATTGAGTTCAAGAGCTGCTAGGTGATGTTGCAGCTCTGTGAAACCTCAGTTAGAGCACACTTGGAAAACTTCAGCTCTGGTCATCGCATTACAGAAAAGAGGTGGAAGCCTTACAGAGAGATTTACCAGGATGCTGTCTGGATTAGAGCGCACATTTTATGAGGACAGGCTGAGCGGGTTAGAGCTTTTCCTTCAGGAGTGAGGGAGGGTGAGAGGTGTCTTGATAGTGGTGCACATGATGAGAGGCATAGATTGAATGAAAAACCAGAGACTTATTCCCAGGATAGAAATGGCCAATACCAGGGGCATTTAAAAAAACTCAGAGAGAAAAATGGAAAGCAATGTAGGAGGGAAGGTTGCGATTGATTTTAGAATAGGTTTAAAAAGTTGGCACGGATCTGTTCCGTAATGTTCTATGTCCTAATAGTAATACATTGCAACAGTATGTCTTGGAGGCAAATCCAGGTGTTACCTATAAAACCTGCTGCTGGATGTCAAGATTCAAGATTCAGATTTATTTATTACATTTCCATTGAAACATACAGCGAAATGTGTCATTTGTGTAAACAACCAACACCCCTAATATATATAATACAAATATAATATAATATAAAATATATATAATATAGAATATCCATCTCAGGACTTGTCGATGATGATGAATGAGGATTCCGAATGCCGGTCCTCAAACTGCGGGATATGGGCGGCCTGTTTTGTTCATGGTGCGCAGTGAATAAACAGCACAGTACTATAATACAGCAGTATAGTACATGGATTACTGTACAACAAGCTTTGTCCTGGACAGTGCTGAGCTTCAGAGTTGTTGGAGGTGCACATTCTAGGCAAGTGTATTGTCTTCCATCATAAAATCATGCAGCACCTAAAGAGGTCCTTATCCTTCTGAACTTTTCCGCTCTGTGTACCTATCCTGGTACCTTTTAAGTGTCATTGCTCAACCGCTTTCATGACAGCTCATTCCATATACTGAGCACTCTGCCCCTCAGATCTCTGTTGAATATCTCCACTATACCCTTTAGTTCTTGACTTCAATGACCCCGGAAAAAAGACTGCCAAACTGGGTCCATATTTGTGCTGACCATCAGGGGTCTACCTACACTGATCCCATTTACCAGCCATCGTCCGTGGCCTATCAATGCCTTGGTGATTCAAGAACTCATCCAGATTCTCAAATGTGAACTCTACCAGTTCTGTGGGCAGCGTGCTCTAGATTGTGACATGGAAATGGTTCAGGGAATAGGGTTAACTCTTTAGAAGCTGCCCAGCCTTTGATTTCTACTTAATTTATGTATCCAGCTGGCATGTGAAAGGGTGCAAAGGACTACAGGAGGATACAGAGTGGCTGAGTGAGTGTGAGTGAAATAATCATGTTATTGCCTTTGAAATGCTGAGTATTATTTTGAATGTTTGGAGATTGGAGACATATCGATGTTCTAAGATGTAAGAGTGTCCTTAGAAATGTCACTAAAAGATAACATACAAGTGGAGCAATCAGTGAAGAAAGGAAAAGGTATATTAGGCACAATTGATTGGGAATTTGAGTACATGAGCAAAGGTATCTTAATACGTTTGTAAAGAGCCTTGATGAGACTGTGTTGGAGTATGGTTTACAATTTTGGTCTCTTTACCTGATAAAAGCATATTCTTTCTATAAAGGGAATACAATGAAGATTTGCCAAACAGGTTTATGGCATGGCAGGTCAGTCATATGAGACTAGACATCTCTTCCCTGTAGTTTGTGATCTTATTGAAATACACAAAATTCTAAAAAGCTCAGTCAAATATACATTGGGAGTGGGAATATTTCTCTTGGTAAAGAAACTAGAACTAGGGTAACAATATTAATATAATGGGTAGGCTATTTAGGAATGAGAAATTCTTTCACTCAGGTTGGTAAATCTTTGGAAATCTCTTTCCAGCTTTGCTGTGGTGACCTAGATGCAGATTACATTCTGTGTTTAGGCTGATGGATATTTGGGGATGTGGGGATAAAACGGGAGCCTGGCATTGAGATACAATAGAAGATGAGCCAAATGGAGCAGGTTTGAGGAGCACCTACTTTTAATACAGTATTTATGTATCCATGCTGCTAGTTGATGTCGATGGTGGGGAATTAAATTATGGCAATGTCCTTGAATGTTAATGGGAGATGGTTAGATTCTCTCAGAATGGGTTATGGGAGATGGTTAGATTCTCTCAGAATGGGTTATGGGAGATAGTTCGATTCTCTCAAAATGGGTTACTACATACTCTTTGCTTGGGGTGAATGTTACTTGCCTTTTATCAACCCAAGTTTGAGTGTTGTTTAGGTTCTTCCACATGTGAACTCAAAATGCTTCATGAGCCAAGGTGTTGCAAACAAACACCACATTGCAAACATTAGCCTATGATCTCTGTCTGCATTTCTCACTGCCTTGTTAAGGAAGCCAACATAATCGAAGACCCCTGCTGCTTGGACATTCTCTATTCTTCCCTTTCCCATCAGGCAGAAGATAAAACCCTGAAGCTACATGTGGCCAGGCTCGAGGACGGCTTCTATCCCACTGTTATAAGATGATTGAACAGTCCTCTTGTGCAGTCGATGGACTCTTAACCTCACAATCTACCCCAGTTTCCAAGATTCCAACAGCGGTGAAGGAACGGTGATAAATTTTGAGGTCAGGATGGTGTGTGACTTCGAGAACAACTTCCAATTGGAGGTGTTCCCTGTGATTTTGCTGCCCTTGTCCTTCCAGCTGGTAGAGGTGGTGGGTTTGGAAGATGCTGTCTAAGGGGTCTGGGGGAGTTGCTGCAGTGCATCCTGCAGACGGTAGAAACTGCTGTTACTGCATGTTGATGGTGGAGTGAGTGACTGGCTGTGGATGGAATGCCTTAGCAAGCAAACTGCTAGTCCTCTAGTCCTCTTTGATGTCAAGCTTTTCGAGAGTTGTTGGAGCTGCACAGTTGTTTCTGTATTTCTCTAGAATTTTTAGTTTTCAATAGCAGGTATCACAACACTTGAATCTGGTTTTTCATAGGTTAACTGTTATCACTGGAATTCTGCTATCTGTAGTCTGATATGAGATGACCACGACAGCTTTTTCCTTTGTCTTTTTGATGTTCTTTCAGATGTTCTTTCTTTGTTCATTTTTTTTTCTTGTAACACATAATAAAATTTATGTCTCATTCTTGATTTCTGAACAACTTTGGAATTGCAAAAGCATCAGGGCCCAACATCTCCATTCTATGCACATTCATGTACCTTTCTTAGGAGCATCTTAAGCATTTCTGTATCTGAAAGCTCTCTAAAGGTTGGTAAGGTGGTTAGGAAGGCATGTGGTATGCTCGCCCTTATTAGTTGAGCCATTGAATTCAAAAGTCAGGAAGCCATGTTGCAGCTTTTATGAAAGTCTAATTGGGCTGTATCTGGAGTATTGCATACAGTTCTAGTCGCCTCATGACGTTGAGGTTTTGGAGAAGGTGCAGAGAGGTTTACCAGGATATTGCCTGGATTAGTTAGAGGGCATATACCATAATGAGAGCTTATTCAAATTTGGGTTGCTTTCTTTGAAGTGGTAGAGGCTGAGGGAATATCTGATAAAAGTTTTGGAAGATTATGAGATGCATAGATAGAGCAGACAGACAATGTTTTTTCCCCAAGTGTTGAAATGTCTAATGTCTGAAGTGTTGAAGTGTCTGCATTTAAGGTGAGAGGGGGTAATTTCAAAGGAAATGTGAGGGGCAAGTTTTTACTCAGTGTTGGGTGTCTGGAATGCACTGCCTGTGGTGGTGGTAGAGGCAGAGACATTACAGACTTTTTAAAGAGATGTTTAGATGAGGAAAATGGAAGGATATGGGCAATGTGTAGGTAGAAGAGACGAGTCTAGTTGATTACTAATTTAATTGGTTCGGCACAATGTTGTGGGCCAAAGGGCCGGTTCCTGAGCTGTTCTACGTTCTCTCTGTCTCCACCATCAGCTTTGGCAGCACATTTGAGGCACCACTTTGTACATTTAACAAAAACGACAAGCTTTCCCTGAACATTTCCTTTGAATTTGCCTCTGGCATTCCTTGTTGTTTTCTGCAAGATGAGCCCAGGTGAGTGCATGGTATTGGAATTGTACCAAGGTACTGTCTTACATATTATTCATTCAGATCAAGTCATTTACACAGTGCACCGAGATAGAACAAGGTAAAGCAATTAACAAAATGCAGAATAAGGTGGTACAGTTACAGAGAAAGTGCAGTGCAGGTAGACAATAAGGTGCAAGCTCATAAAAAGGTAGATTGTGAAGTCAAGGGTCTGTCTTGTCTGATAGTTGTATAACAATGGGGCAGAAGCCATCCTTGAGCCTAGTGGTACATGCTTTCAGGCTTTCGCCTTCTGCCTGATGGGAGAGGGGAGAAGAGAGGAATCAGTGGGGAGCAGCTCTGGCGGACCCTGGTTCACTCCCTCCATAGGGTGCTACCCGTGCAGCATTCACACGTTCTTCCCGTGTGCGTGTGAGTCACTTGTTCTCCCACAATGTGCTGGCATGTTTGTTAGCTAGTTGTAAACTAACCCTACAGCATAGGTGAGTGGTGGGAGAATCGGTGTGCGTGGAAAGTGAGTAGGTTTCAGGGAAGTAAGTGGGGAGTGGGATTATCGGAAAGCTGCTGTTAGACATGATGGACTGAACAGCTTCATGGAATTGAGAGCTCCACTCTGATGACGTGTTGGCGTGATGTGACGCATCTTCACCAGGTTGGCACCTATCGTCTGTGGGTATGCAGGTACAGTCCCTGGTAGTGCGGTGAGGTGGAAGGGCATCCCGGGGACTGCACCATGCGTACCCAAAGATCAGGATATTGAGGAGATAGACAACAATGGAATACATGCCCTTGGCACTTCACTGATGCCTGGCTTGGATCTTCTAGTTCCACCCCACTCCTGGAGGGCGACAATAGAGTGTAAAGTGTAGGCAACAAACTGATGGATTGAGGAGGGTGGACCAGTGTTGTATGGAGTCACACAGCATAGAAACAGCCATATTGCACGCATACGCACACACTGAACACACACATGTATGTGCGCACATGGACACTCGCACAGACAGGTGCATGCACACACATGGTCCTATAACCCCAGGCTAGGCCGACTTTAGCTCGTAGCAGACTTTGACTGACAGACATTTAACCTTTGACTTCCCCAGTGCATGTGCAGACTCAGAACTCTGGCTGTCCAGCCTTGACATTCTGGACCTGATTAACCTTCGGGCTTAAATTATTGGTATCGATCCCAGGACTCTCTGACGACAAATGGATGAGGACTTGAGAACTCTTGGCCTCAGTTACTGGACTCTCTAATGAATGGGACCCGAAGACTAGGTTTTGAACTCTGGTCTCTGTCAGCTCTTGTTGCTGGGGACTCGGCAGTTCTCTGTGGTGCTTGTGTGCTTGTGGATATCAAGGCTCTCATTCCTTGATCTCCCTCCTGTTTGCCCCTCACCTGCTCACTGCCAACGGAGGTTCAGTACATCACAGTTTACTGTCACTTCAGAAGCTTTAGGTGTGGCTGGAATTAGCAGCTGATGAGAGGACATGGGTCTATATCACGTGGAAGGAAAGGATGGGCAATGAGATAATTACATGTGTGCAGGTTGCAATAAAATGAATGTGGAAAAACTCATAGAGGTAACGGGAATGGGGAGGGCCGAGTTAGAGTCATAGAGCCATAAGAGTACAAAAACAGCCCTTTGGCTGAGCTGCCAGCTGATTTAAATCAGTCCTATTTGCCTATGTTCTAATCCTTTTCTATCCAAATCTCTTTCCAACATTGTAATTGTACCCGGCTCTTACAGCTCCCATGTGATAAGCTTACCCCTTAGTTTCCCTTTAAATCATTTTTCTCTTACCTTAAACTATAAACAGTACCTTTCCCTTCTTACCTGAAACCTTAAGCAGTAAGACCAATGACTTGTATGTGGATTTCAGGAAGGGGAAGTTAGGAGAACACATGTCAGTCCTTACTGAGGGGACAGTAGTGGAAAGCAGTGATATGCTTTCAATCAAAAGGTGGTGAGCAGTTTCAAGTTCCTGGGCGTCAACATCTCTGCAGCTCTGCTCTGGACCCAACGTATTGATGTAATTACAAAGGAGGCTCAATTGCAGCCATAGATGAAAGTGAGTCCATAGATTGCGGGAACATTTCAACGATGGGGCGAATGAAGTTACTCCTTTGGTTCAAGAGCCTGATAGTTGAGCGGTAACAACTGTTTCTGAACCAGGTGGTGTGAGTCCTGAGGCTCCTGTACTTTTTTCCTGATGGTAGCAGTGAGAAGACAACATGACCTGGATGGTGGGTGTCCCTGATGATGGATGCTACTTTCCTGTTACAACGCTTCATGCAGATGTACTCAACGGTGGGGAGGATGTTACCCATGATGGATTGGGCTGTATGCACTACCTTTTGTAGGATTTTCTGTTCAATGTCTTTCCATTCCAGGCTGTGATGCAGCCAGTCAATATACACTCCACTACAAATCCATAGAAGTTTTTCAAAGTTTTAGATGTCATGCCAGATCTTCACTAACTCCTAAGGAAATAGAGGAGCTGCCATGCTTTCTTCGTATTTGCTGGCAGGTCCTCCGAAATGATAACACCGAGGAATTAAAAGTTGCTGACCCTCTCCAGCCTTTGCTGCCCCAGTGAGGACTGGATCATGGACCTTTTGGTTTCCTCCTGAAGTCAATATTCAGCTCCTTGGCCTCCTGACATTGAGTAAGAGGTTCTTGTTGTGGCACCACACAGTCAGATTTTATATATGCTGATCCATCACTACCTTTGATTTGGTCTACGACAGGTATCAACATCAGAATTAAATGTGGTATTGGAGCTGTGCTTAGTGGCACAGTCATAAGAGTAAAGTGAGTAGAGCGGGGGGGCTAAGCACACAGCTTTGTGGTGCACCTGTGCTGATGGAGATTATGGAGGAGATGTTGTTGCCAATCCAAACAGATGGAGGTCTGGAAGTAAAGGATTTGAGGATCCAATTGCACAAGGAGGTATTGAGGCCAAGGTCTTGAATCTTTTTGGTTATTTTTGAGGGGTTGATGGTATTGAATACAGAGCTGTAGTCGATAAAGAGCATCCTCATGTATACATCTTTGTTGTCCAGATGTTCCAGGGTTGAGTGAAGAGCCAATGAGGTGGCATTTGCTGTGGACCTGTTGCACTGGTAAGCAAATTGGAGCAGATCCAAGTCATTCTGCAGGCAGGAGTTGGGGATTATGGGTATTCATGATGGTTCCTCCGTGTCTTAAGACTGTAACTTGTAGGAGCAGAATTAGCTCATTCAGCCCATCTGCTCTGCCATTTCATCATGGCTGATCCATTTCCCTCTTAACCTCCATCCTACTGCCTTCTCCCCATCACCTTTCATGCCCTGATTATTCAAAAACCTGTCAGCCTCCGCCTTAAATGTACCCGAGTGACTTGGCCTCCACAGCTACCTGTGGCAATGAATTCCATGGATTTACCTAAAGAAATCCCACCTCATCTGTGTTCTAAATGCTCATCCCTCTATTTTGAGGCTGTGCCCTCTGGTCCTAGACTACATCAACAAAGGGAACATCCTTTTCAAATCCGCTCTATCTGGGTCTTTCAACATTCTATAGATTTCAAGGCAATTCTCCTCTCATTCTTCTCAATTCCAATGAGTATAGGTCCAGGGCAATCAATCACTGATCAAATGATAACCCTTTCATTCCCGGAATCATTCTCATGAACCTCCTCTGAACCCTCTCCAATGTAACAAATCCTTTCTTAAAGGAGGGAGGCAAACCTGCTCACAATTCTCCAAGGGAGACCTTGCCAGTGCTTGTATGGCATTACATCCTTGCTTTTCTATCCTAGTCCACTTGAAATGAATGTTAACATTTTGCTCACCTTCCTCACTACTGATTAACCTTTAGGGAATCCTGCATGAGGGCTCCCAAATTGCTATGACGGTGAAAGCAAGCAGAGAAACACGTAGCTCACCTGGGAGTGAAGCCCTGTTGTTGCCCATGTTGCTTAATTTTACTTTATAAGAGGTGATAGCATTCAAAATCTGCCACGACTGTCAAGCAATCGTTTGTTGATTCAAGTTTAGTCCGAAATTGTGCCACTTCACAACATATACTCCTGATTCTGGCTCTGATTCATACGTACACCCTGTAGTTCTAGACTCCCTTGACCTGGGAGAAAAAGACCGTGACCTTACATCATGATATAAACTCTTTATGAGGTCTGCCCCCTGCCTACTTTGCTCCAAGGAAAGCATCCTTAGCCATCTTCCCTCATAAATAAAGTGCTCCAGTCCTGGCAGCATCAACATAGATCTTTTCCACATCAACCTGCACCCTCCATCGAAGGATGTCCTTGCCCATGTAACGGCAGATTCATGTATTTCCAAGTTCATCCTCCTTTTATAGGGGAGAGGAGTTATAATGCGTGTGGCACACATGAGAGAGGGAAGAACTGTGGTTTAATAATAGATAGGGTGTGCAATATCTGATTGTATAGCTCTAGAAGGTCGGTGAGTAAATCATAGCCTAAGCTGCAAACACTAGTAATTTTCTCGGGACCATCTCTGGGATTTACTGTGTGACGTCAAGCCTGTGTCCGCACTGTTAACTGCTGTGAAAGTACCCAGGGACAATACCAGTTCTGTTCTAATTTTGAATTGTGGTTGACAGGATCCTTCAGTGGATGTCAGATTTAGATTTAGTTATCATGTATACATTGAAACATACAGTGAAATATGCTGACACATCCAAGGATGTGTTGATGGCACCCTACAAGCATCACCACTCATTCCAGTGCCAACATGGCATGCTCACAATTCTCAGCAGATCACAACAAAACAACACAATAAGCAACAACAGGTCTCGTTCCTCCCTCCCTCTCTACCAACCTACACAGTCCTCTTACCCCAGGACAATCAGTCTTTAACCTCCAGCCTCCACTGGGTTCCTGGGCTCACAGACAACTGGGCCCCAACTCCTTTAGCAGACTTGCAGAGATTTGCGGACCCAGACTTCGGCCATTGGGCTCAATCCAGACCTCCAATTGACTTTCTGACTGTGGTCCAGACCTCCTGATGGTGGGACCATGAATGTCCTCGTCCTCGCCTTTCCCATGGGCCTACAAACACAGTTTGCAGACTTAAACTCTGGCCTGTCCTCAAATTCCTTCACATTCCTGTTCCTAAATCATAACCTGGGTCACTAACTCCACCCTCTGTCCCCAAAACCATCCCTGAACCTAATAATCCTAAATTTGAGATTATGTGCCAAATGGATTACATGTTGAATATCAATCTTTATAACATTCTATTAGAAGGCAGTTTGTAAGATCTTGAGATGCTACCTATTGTATTTCTGCCACTGACATCAAAACAAAGATGGGCTGTACTTTTAATGTGACACTTGGGGATTTGTATGTGAAAAGATGTCACCACATTGAAAGGTTATTTTCTTTTCCATCTGCTCTAACGACTATTAGATTAGCTTTTCTGCCTTATGCACAGACGTTTCATTGAACTTTGGGAGTGGAATGTATTAATGCTGATCATAACTGGGAGTTATTTTTGCATGCTGCCCTGGGAGAGCGTGAGATGTGACTTTAATACTCAGAGAATGGGGGCACATTTGTCATACTTCTGTTTATTGAAGAGTAGAGCACTGGGAAGGTTCTTCAACCAACGATGTTGTGCTAACCTTGATGCTAATTTATACTAAATGTCGTCATCCTCAGTGCTCCGTTCCCTCATGAGGAAAGTTTCTCTACCTAATAGGACAGGTTATGGTTACATTGGGGTTGGACAGGGTGTACAGCAGATTCACAAGTGATACTTGGACTCAGGAGGTTGAACTGTGAGAAGCATTTGCAGAAACCTGCTTCGCCCTCATTCTCCTCCCCACTCACCCCTCTACCCATTCTATTCTTGCCTCATTCTCTTCCTCCCTCAGCCCTCTACCCATTCTATTCTTGCCTCATTCTCCTCCCCCTCAGCCCTCTACCTATTCTATCCTTGCCTCATTCTCCTCCCCCCTCAGCCCTCTACCTATTCTATCCTTGCCTCATTCTCCTCCCCCCTCAGCCCTCTACCCATTCTATTCTTGCCTCATTCTACTCCCCCCTCAGCCCTCTACCTATTCTATCTTTGCCTCATTCTCTTCCTCCCTCAGCCCTCTACCCATTCTATCCTTGCCTCATTCTACTCCCCCCTCAGCCCTCTACCCATTCTATCCTTGCCTCATTCTACTCCCCCCTCAGCCCTCTACCCATTCTATTCTTGCCTCATTCTCCTCCCCCTCAGCCCTCTACCCATTCTATTCTTGCCTCATTCTCCTCCCCCCTCAGTCCTCTACCCATTCTATTCTTGCCTCATTCTCCTCCCCCTCAGCCCTCTACCCATTCTATCCTTGCCTCATTCTACTCCCCCCTCAGCCCTCTACCCATTCTATCCTTGCCTCATTCTACTCCCCCCTCAGCCCTCTACCCATTCTATCCTTGCCTCATTCTCCTCCCCCTCAGCCCTCTACCCATTCTATTCTTGCCTCATTCTCTTCCCCCTCAGTCCTCTACCCATTCTATTCTTGCCTCATTCTCCTCCCCCTCAGCCCTCTACCCGTTCTATTCTTGCCTCATTCTCCTCCCCCCTCAGTCCTCTACCCATTCTATTCTTGCCTCATTCTCCTCCCCCCTCAGTCCTCTACCCATTCTATTCTTGCCTCATTCTCCTCCCCCTCAGCCCTCTACCCATTCTATTCTTGCCACCTTAGGGTTATGATTAACTTCTAAAAAGACATTTCTCACTAGCTCAAGTTCTGACTAAAACATCAGCGTTTCCACCCTGTACCCCACAGAAGCTACTCGACCTGCTGAGATTTTCTAGCATTTTTTTTGTTGTTGTTCCAGATTCTGGCATCTGCAACTGCTTGTGAATATATACTTTTAAACAACCTTGACTCTGAGTATAACTTCAACTAACATTTGTTCTGGAAGTATTGCTATTATAAACTACTTTATAATATTCCTTACCAAAAAAGTTTCAAGAAAAAATGCATCAACAGATATTGTTCCAAATCTATATGAAACTTAATATTTCCCTTTTAAGGTCACTCTGAATTTGCTATACACTTGTTTAATCTTTGTAATTGTTTTCCCACTTAACTGCACTTACCAGGACAGCTATGTACAACCAGTTCAACAACATTAAATTCTTTGTGATTCCTCAATTCTAAGAACAAAGGTTCACCTGGTTGCCTCTCCTTTATCTGTTCCTGCTATTGAAGCACCTTCTTCCTTATCACTAAGGTGACTTCTTCCCCTGTTTCTTCTACCATTCTAGACACCTTGCATCCTGAGTGCTTAGTTCCTAATCCCGTCCTAACCATCTCTCGATAATGGCAGCTCATGAAGTTGAATTTGTATCTGCCCCTCAGTGAATTGTTCAGACCACACTTGGTGTATAGTGAGCAGTGTTGGGCCCCACACCTAAGAAAGGATGTGCTGCCATTGGAGAGGGTCCAGAGGAGGTTCTAGAGAATGATACTGGGAATGAAAGGGTTAGCACATGAGCGTTTGATGGCTTTGGGCCTGTACCCACTGAAGCTAGGAAGAATGAGGGGGGATCTCTCTGAAATCTATTGGATATTGAAAGGCCCAGATGGAGAGGATGTGGAAAGGATATTTCTGACAGGGCTGGGGTGCAGCCTCAAACAAGGACTTCCCTTTAGAACAGAGATGAGGAGGAATTTTGTTAGCTAGAGGATGAATCTGTGGAATTTGTTGCCATGGATGACCATGGAAGCCACTTCATTGGGTGTATTTAAAGTGGAAATTGATAGGTATTTGATTAGTAAAGCCGTTAAAGGTTATGGGGAGAAGGAAGGAGAATGAGCGGGAAAATAAATCAGTTATGATTGAATGGTGGAGCTGAATGGCCTGATTCTGCTCCTGTGTCCTATGGTCTTACGGTCATTCAGTTTGATTCATTGAGCTGTGTATTTGTATAACTAGTGATTATCTTGGCCAAGCATGTTTAATTGTTACATCTCTTTAATAATTTTATATATATATTTTTAGTTTTCCCTTGGCTTAATTCTGATTTCTTGTTTTTACAGTACTGTTTCCTCTTGTTTACTTTAGAACAACTGTTTATAATATCTCTTTTATGTTTTGCCTCAAGAAATGAGTGAAGACATCTGTAGCTGGTCAATTACTTACGGCTGTCTTGCTCTTTGAACTCCTGGGACCCCAGTCCAGTAAAAATTGTACAATATCTTGCACCTTAATATTTAGTCATTCTTTAAAATTAAAAAAAAGATGCTGTTGTAATTTAATGGATTTTGTGTAAAATAAAAGTCTGCCATGTGTTGAAAATGTACTTGATCGTAGAGCTGCAGTGGTGCCTCCTAAGATATAAATGAGGTTTTTAGCCAGAGAGTGGTGAATCTGTGGAATTCATTGCCACAGACAGCTGTGGAAGACACGTCATTGGGTGTATTTGAAGTGGTGATTGATAGGTATTTGATTAGTAAGGGCATCAAAGATTATGTGGAGAAGGAAGCAGAATGAGAGGGAAAATATTCAGCTATGATTGAATGGCAGAGCAATTTCAGTGGGCCAAATGGCCTGAGTACAGGATGAACACATAGAAAATCTAGTTAGTGGTTCCCAGGCAAACTTGATTCCAAGAAAGCTATTAACACAGGGTATGCAGCAAACACTTGAAAACATGTATGGACATTTGGACTACTTCCTTGAACGTGGTATCACAGGTAAAAAGGGTCGTGAAGGGGGCTTTTGGCACATTGGTCTGCATAAATCAAAGTATTGAGTACAGGAGCTGATGTTATGTTGGAGTTGTATAAGACATTGGTGAGGCCTAATTTGTATTGTTCTGATCACCTACATACAGGAGAGGTTGGATGAGACTAGAACTAGAGTTTATGGGTTAAGATGAAATGTTTAAGGGTAACCTGAGGGTGAACAACTTCACTGAGAGAGTGGTATGATTGTGGAATGAGCTTCCAATAGAAGTGGAGGATTCGTGATTCAAGTAATTTATTATCAAAGAATGTATAGATTATACAACCTTTAAGATTTGCTTGCTCACAGGTAGCCACAAAACAAGAAACCTGAAAAAACCCAATTAAAGGAAAAAAATAAAAGACCAACACTTGATGTTCAAGAGAAAGATACACAACTCATGCAAACAATTGAAGTGAGCAACAACATTCTGAACCAAAGCTGAGTTCTCAGATCTGATCCACGGAGCAGTCCGGCAGAGGCCCAGAGCCTTACTTATCAGTCCATCATATTAGCGGGCACGCAGCACAGCAGCGGTGACAGTCTCCAGCCTCAGCGCTGGAGATGACCATCGTGGAGAATGAGTGAAATGGACTCCCACCTCCGGTCTGGCCAGCATTCTCTAAACAGAGAATTGTACCTTGCACTAAGACCCAGCTGTAGCGAAAGGCTCCAGTCTTAGACCATGATGCCCAACAACTCACTCTAGGCCGAGGTTTCGCTGCCCAGGCTGAAACCACTCTTCAAATCAGCTCTGCACCCAGAGCGATTCACACCCAGTCCAGTTGTACGGGCACTGAACCTCCTCTGCCTGGGTCCTGACTTCTCCTCTCTGTACCCAGAGCATTCAGATTTCTTTGCTTTTTAAACTACCAGTGAGCTGGTGCACGTGTTCAGAGTGCCATCTTAACTGGAAACGGATACAGGTTCAGTTTCACAGAAGTTTGGATAGGTGCATGTATGTGTGGGGTCTGAAGAATTGTGGTGCAAGTGCAGGTCAATGGGAATAGGCAGTATAACAGTTTGGCACAGACAAGGTGGGCCAAAGGTATGTTTCTATTCTGTAGTTCTCCGTAACTCAATCATGCTAGGCTCTATACACTGGTGTGTGAAGAAAGATTTCTCAATTGCTTGTAGGGGACTTGGCCATCTCTGCAAAGTATTCCCTCTCCTTTGCTTTAAACTTTCCCCATCACAACCTCTGTCAGGTTTTACTCCCAACCCTTGACTTTTTGAAAATCCATGGATAACAGCCAACCAAATTCTGCACTAGTGCCTTGATGGTTTAAATAGTCGTGATTGGCTGTCATCAAGTAACTACGTGTCAGGGAGCTGTTCCTCTGTACAGGTTTGGCCCAGCTGAGAGTGAGGGGACATGCCACTTTCTCATTGCAGTTATCCCAGCTCATCTTTACATGTCTCCCCTGCTTGCCCTCTCCCCCTACCCCTCCCTATTTCAGCCACAGGACAGGTTCCTTAAAATGGAAGGATTAGGATGTAAACTTCTCAGAGGGAGAAGGAGAGCAATTAACTAACATTTATCAACTTCAAAGTTTAGCTGGTATCTGTTAGTGAATTATAATCAAGTATTGAAATCACCTAATTGTACTCAAAAACACTTGGGGAATACTTCCCAATTGGTGGAGCAGAGTCACAGAGTGTTGAAAATGGCGTCTTGCGTTACTTACATCTTCACACTATTCTCATAGAAACGATGCCTCTTAAAATGTGTATTTCCAGTTGTGTTTAATTTGCATTGGTCCATGGGACCTAGCTTTCAGTTGCAATTTTATAATTTGCACAAATCATAAGATTAATGCAAACATTCTCCCAGAATACAATGACAAATGTGTCAAGACAGTTCACTTCCTCTCTCCCTGACCAGTTTGCAAACCCTCCATCTCTGCTTGGTAAATCAGAAGCAACTCAAAAGTTTATAAAGACCCCTTACAACATTCCACAACTCAGAGCATTGTCACACTTTGAAACCAGTTCAGAAGCACAATATGACTGACTCTAGGGGGTTAAACAGCTTCAAACAATCCCTGACCTTCTGGGAGACTTTTAATCTTTTTGATTAGGTGGATTCGGGATGTTATCGATCATGTAATTAACTCTACATCACTCAGATTCAGATTCCATGTACATAGAAACCTGAAGTGAAATGCTTCAGTTGTGTTAACAACCAACACAACCGAGGGATGTGCTGGGGGCAGCCCGCAAGAGTCACTACACATTCTGGCGCCAACATAGCACGCCTACAATACCCGGCAGAACAACATAGAATACAACAAGCAACAAAACAAGTCATTTTCCTCCCTCCCAGCCAGGACAAACCTCCGGGTCTCCAGGTTTGGTGATTGGGCTTCAACTTCTGGACTTCTGATCGATCCTTAGGCTCTGATCTTTGGTATTGACCACTGATGATGATGAGACCCTGAACAGGCTCAAGCTCCAGGTGCACCGACCCACCAGCTCTAGTGCCCCCAGCTCACACCAGAAACCCAGACATCCAGTCTTCAGGCTCTCCTGCTCTCTGCACCATGATTGAGCTTGGAATGTAAACCCTGGTTCTCCTGCAATCTTGGCCAGTGCACCTGTCCTGACCACAGGTAGACATAATGCTAATCTCTTAGAGGGTGGCATGGACAAGAAGGTAACACACATAAAAGTTGCTGGTGAATGCAGCAGGCCAGGCAGCATATCTAGGAAGAGGTACAGTCGACGTTTCGGGCCAAGACCCTTTGTCAGTTGCGTTCACCAGCAACTTTTATGTGTGTTGCTTGAAATTCCAGCATCTGCAGATTTCCTCATGTTTGTGGACAAGAAGGTGTAGGTTCCTTCTGCCGGGTTGCTAGGTTCTTTATGAGTCAGGGTGTCAAAGGTTACAGGCAGAAAGCAGGAGGGTGAGATTGAGAGGGAATATAAATTAGCCTTGGTGGAGCCGACTTGATGGGTTGAATGGCCTACTTCTACTTCATGTCCTTTGGTCTAATGGCTTGTAGATTAATGTGCTGCTGTAACTTGCCCCCATTTATGAGTGTGTGGTAGAATTTGGGTTGTGAGGGGAGTTGATGGGAATGTGTGGAGACTGAAATGGATTAGCGTGGATTGGTACAGATGTTTAGCATGTACTTAGAGGGCTGTATGACTCCATAACCTTGGATTTTCCTCTTTTCAATATTATTTTGCACTCATTCTTTGCATTGCTTGGGAAGCCAATTTTTGCTAAATTTCAAAAAAAAACCCTTTCTTCCTGTTCCCTCTGCATTTGCTATTCTCCATCCAGTGGCCAGCAATGCCTTCTCCTCCTTTCTTCCCGACTGTCGGCATCGTCGTGCCTCGTGAGCTCTGAGCCCGACCTCGGACCCAGAGTTTGCCCCTTCTTCTAGTCCAGTGGGATTTCTCACCACATGCTGGAGACTTGATGGTAGGTTAAACGGCCACTGTAAATGATACAGGTTAGTGCCTCAGTAAAGCAGTCGGCATAATCAAAGGCCCCACTCACCATTCTTTCTTTTCCCTCTTCATTCAGGTAGAAGATACAAAAACCTGAAAGCACATACCACCAGGCTTAGACCTGCTGGTATATCTACTAAGTGGGCTCCTGACCTTGTTATGGGCTTGCATACCTCAATGCACACTGTAATGATCTGATCTGTATGAACAGTATGCAAGACAAGATTTTCACTGTATCTCAGTACTTGTGACAATAATATTCCACTCCAAAAGGAATCAGAAAAGTATTGACAACACATGGGAGAGAATAAGTTACAGGAGTATTCGTTTATATTTAAAAAAAAAATCCTGTAAATGCCTGCAAGGAAATGAATCTCAAGGTAACATATGTACATTGATAATATATTTACTTTGACTTTTGACTCTGAGTACAAGGAAAAAAGGAGAGGTTGAATGAGGATTGCTTTGCTGAGAGCCAGCTTGGACCTAGATGAGAGAATAACCTCCTGTGTCATTATAAAATGAGATTATCAGATCTCCCTACTTTGGCCCAAGAAGGAGAATTGTAGCTTCTTCATGCGTTGGTAACCAACGTCCCTTAGTTCTGACACCTTTCTAGTCAATATCTTCAAGACTTTAGACATCCTTTCTTAGTAGACTTGTTACCCAGAGCAGAACTACTGCTTTGCTTTATAACCATAAGTGTTTCCAATCTGTCTGCTATTAAAACTTAAGATCCTATATGCTACAAGGTTTCGCAGTGCAAATTCTTCAGCCATGACGTTGTGCTGACCTTTTAACCTACTCTAAGATCAATCTAACCCTTCCTTCCTACGTAGACCTCCATTCTTCTATCATCCATCTTTCTATTAAAGAGTTTCTTAAGTGCCCCTAATACGACAAGATGTCCGTACATCTCTTTTAAAGCTGTACAGCATGGCAGTATAACCGTTATTGTAATGCTTTTCTGCACTAGGAATCAGGGTTCACTTCCCGGCGTTACCTGTACGGAATTGGCATGCGCTTGTGACTGCGTGGGTGTCTTGTGGATTCTCTGGTTTCCCAGACAAAGACAGAGCAGACGTATGGATTGGTCAGGGGTCGTTGTGGGCAGGTTAGAAGCATGGTGGCACATATTTGTACTGTGTTGGTCATTGATGAAAACAACACATTTCACTGTGTACATGTGGCACACAAAGCTAATCTTTAATCTCAATTAGTTATATAGGTAGCCCACCTTTTACCAAAATTTAGTCTGCAGTACTTCTCCCCTTTAAATATCTAGCCCATTGCCTATGCATTTCATCAGCTGTCTAGGTCTTCATCACTGCTTGGGTTCTGTGCACTTTGCTGTCTATAAAATTGTACTCTGGGCACCCATATCTGGGGTGAGTTGCTGTCTAGCACAATATAATACAGTACAATACAGGCTCTTCAGTCCATGATGTTGTGCCAAACTAATTAAACTACTCCATTCTGCCTACAGAAGATCCCTATCCCACATTCATGTGCCTAGGAGACTCTTTAAATGCCTCAGCTGTATTAGTCGTGCACCGTGTTGCAGCCTGCTCTAGCCACCTAGGGAAGAAGGTGTTAGCAATGCTGTGCGGTGCATGATTCAATGGATGAGAGTGATTGTCTTAGACATTTTGCTTGTGATGGTGAGACATGCGGCAGAGGATCTGTGCAGGCTCGATTCGTGGTGTACACATGGGGTTGGAGCCTGGCCCTCCTGTCAACGCTGTGGTCCAGTGTTCAGTCAGTGGAAGACAATCTGCAACTTTACTATGTGAAATGTTCATCACATTCTCAATATTTATTAATTATTATTATTATTAGTTCTTCTTTCTTTTTGTATTTGCATAATTTGTCGCTTTTTGCACACTAGCTGTATGCCCAGTTGGTGCAGTGTTTCATTGATTCTATTATGGTTATTGGATTTGTTGAGTATGCCAGGAAGACACTGAATCTCAGGGTTGTATATGGTGATTTATATATACTTTGAAATAAATTTAGTTTCAACTTTGAACTTTGAAATGAGGAACTGCTGCGGCTGTTCTTGCAGAGATGTGGCTCCAGGTCCATCATGTGCCATCAGTCTACAGGCCATGACCCTGAGGGACTTGCTGCCGTTGGTTGGTTCAGTTGAGGTAAATGAAACCCTTTCAGAAAGAGATGAGGGTCCAGCTCTGTTTGTTGATCTGCCCAACAAACCTGTTGTGCCTTTGGGAGCATGTTGATGTGATGGCAGGGGTGTCAGTCTATGGTAACTTTGTAGAGCACATTCCCATGCTTCAGACAAACTGACCTGATACCTGGAGTCTTGACCATTGTGATGCAGTCTGGTCCACACTGCAGCTCAGGGTATGAGTGCCTTCTCTTGTTGATCGAGGTCTGTGTGGGTTTGTGCACCTGACCATCTGCTGTTTTGGTTGTTGGATAATGTGCAGCATTGCACCCAACACTGTGCACAGTTTCCTCTCCAAAAGCGCTTCAGCTGGACACTTCTCCTTGAGGCCTGAATGTGGTGTGATTTGATATGTCAGCAGGAATGTGTTGAGAGCCTTGGCTGATGCTGCTTCCCTCTTGATTTCAAAAGCAACTGTTTGGAGGTTTTGAGAAAACCTTTCTGCTTGGCTGTTGAACTGTGGATTATACAGGGGTGAGCGGACGTGAATAATCCCACGGTTCTTGCAGAATGCAGCAAGCTGCTGTGCACTGAACTATGTGTCATTGTCAGAAACAAGCATTTCTGGCTTCCCAAAGCGGCTGAAGATTTGAGGCAGCTGTCGAATGATAGCCTCTGCCATTGACTTCGTTGATAAAACTTCTGGCCATTTGCAATAAGAGTCAACCAGGACAAGGTAGGCACACCCATTGACTGAGCCAACGAAGCCAATATGTACTTGACTCCAAGGTCTGGTAGCCTGAGGCCGTGCTCATGGACTGGCACGACTTGGATTGTTTGCTACCATGGAGCACCGAGCGCACTGCTTGCATACAGATGATGTCTTCGTGTTTGCCTGGCCAGTACACAAAGCTTCTTGCCAGGACTTCCAGTCGATTGATGCCCAGGTAATCATGATGGAATTGTTTCAGTACATTTGATTAAAGCATTCATGGAGTCACTATTCTGTGTCCAGACATTGGGTAGGAGCTGAGAGTGATGTATGACATTGGTAAAAGGGTACGACATCTTCCTCAACTTTGACTAGCCGTCCGTCAGCGAGGTATCTTCAGATAAGCTGAGGAAGAGGATCTGCAGCTGTTTCTGCTCTGGCCTTGTTGACCATGAACTGAATACCTTTAGACGCATCAGATACAACCCAGTGGACTTCGAAATCAACTGAAATCGCAGTCACAATTGTGTCTTTGACTTCAATAATCCATGGGTTTGGAAGTCTGGTGAAGGCATCTATCTGACCAAGTTCATGGATTGATGTGTAACTGATTTCAAAATCAGAGGCTAATAACATCATCACCCACTCTTGTAGATGGTTAGCTATATACATCGGGGTGTCTTTCTTTATCCTGAAGATGGACAACAGTGGCTTATAATTAGTAAGGAAAGTGAAGCATCTGGCATAAAATATCTTGTGGAATTTCTTCACAGTAAAGATGATTCAAAGTAAATTTATTATCAAAGTGCAAGTATGTCACTATAAACAATCCTGAGGTTCATTTTCTTGTGGGCATACTTAATAAATCCATAATAGCATAATAACTGTAATAGAATGAATGTAAGACCGCACCTACTTGGTCGTTCAATCAGTGTTAAAAGATAACAACTGTGCAAATAAAAAAAGAAATAATAATAAATAATCAATAAATATCGAGAATGTGAGATGAAGAGTCCTTGAAAGTGAGTCCACAGGTTGTGGAAACATTTCAATGATGGGGCAAGTGAAGTTGAATGAAGCTATCCCTTTTAGTCAAGGACCCGAGGTTAGAGGGGTAATGACTGTTTCTGAACCTGCTGGTGTGAGTCTAGGTCCTATACCACCTCCTGATGGCTGCCGTGAGGAGGAACCATGTCCTGGTGGTGGGAGTCCCTGATGATGAATATTGTTTTCCTGCAACAATGCTTCGTGTAGATGTGCTTAATGGTGGGAAGGGCTTTACTGTGACGTACAGGGCCGTATCCACTATTTTTTTTTGTAGGATTTTCCATTTAAGATCATTGGTGCTTCCATACCAGGCTGTGATGGAACCAGTCCATCACAAATTTATAGAAGTTTGTCAAAGTTTTAAATGTCATGCCAAATCTTTGCAAACTCTTAAGGAAGTAGAGGTGTTACCATGTTTTCTTCATAATTGCACTTGCATGCTAGGGCAGGAAAAGTCCTCTGAAACAAAAACACAGCATGTGTTTAAGAGGAATTTAAAGTTGCTGACCCTCTCCACTTCCGATCCCCCGTTGAAACCTGGCTCATGCACCTCTGGTTTCCTCATCCTGAAGTCAGTAATCAGTTCCTTGGTCTTGCTGACATTGAGTGAGAAGTTGTTGTTGTGCCACCACTCAATTAAATTTTCAGTTTCCCTCCTATGTGCTGATTCACCACCACCTTTGATTAGGCCAATGACGGTGGTGTCATCAGCAAACTTAAATATGGCATTGGAGCTGGGCTTAGCCACATAGTCATAAGTGTAAAGAGAAGTCCACAAATAAAGATCAACATATTTGAATTTGAATCCCATCCTTGTCGCCAATTGTTGTGTTCACTCAGCTATGACTTCGGATGAGACCCTGAGCATGGAGATCGAACAAAACCAGAACACAAAATAGATCTTAATTCAGCAAACCACACAGCCGAAAATCAACTGTGTTGAAAACAGCCCTCTCGCTGGGGCTCATACATAGACCTGACTTGTTGGCTGACTCTGCTAACAGCCACATGGCTCAGTGCTGAGAAGGCCACCTTTCATAAACAATACATGTCTAGGTTAGTATGATTTGGGGTTCAACCAAACAGGAAAGTTCTGATGTTCCGATTAAGAAACATTGATTGTAGTGAATGCTGTGTAAAGTTATCATCTGCCAGAAAATTAGCAGATAGTACACTGGCATAAAATTACAAAAATTTACCAAGTTTACAGTTGCGGAACAAAAAAGAAAAATAAAAGGACCCATTACAGTTAAACCTGTCCAATGTGCACATTAACATTGGAACTAATTTCTGGTGTAGTTGGGGAGGTGTATTGCTTCACTTGCATGGGAACCATGGTCTGCAAGAAAGCACCCGCCACAAGCCAAACTTCTCTCGAAGACCATCTCAAGTGAGTTGGCTGTCTTGGGAGTATTGGCACATCCTTCTTAGAACCATTCATCTACGCAAGACATTTCTTACAACAGCATCTCTCCTTCATTTGGCATTCTGTGGGCATCTTCCCTTGTGCCTCGCTCCACTGCTCCCACCAGAAGACCCCAAACCAGACTACTGTCCTTCGGGGATCTGCTCCAATGTTCTACTAGGCAGAAACCTATGACACGAACCAAGGCAACTCCAACTGGCTGACACCACATTCCTAAATTGGATAATGTGGCTCGTATCTTTGGCTGAAGCCAAAATACTCTTGCTAACAGGACACTGCTTTTACAGAAAACTGCTAAAATAAAAATACCTCACAGCATAACAGTAGAAATCTTACTCAGGGCATTACATGTGTAACTAGAACATGTTGATTTAAAGGTCAAAAAGAACATTTGAGACATTATCAGGAACAATGACTGATCAGAAAAAGTTGGCTTGAAATTGGTTGACAGCAGACTATTCGTGTTGGCTGATTTTGGCTTGCTGTGACATTCTTACCAGTCCAGGACAGGCTGTCTTTGGCTTCCAGCCTTCAGTGCACATAGACCCGCAGCCAATGGCCTGTTGACTTTCCCAATGGATTCACAGAGATTCACAGACTTGGGGCTCTGAGCATCAGGCCTTGATCTCAGAACTTCCAATTGACCTTTGGGCTTTAACCTTCAGTACTGACCCCAGGGCTCACTGACTGATGAATGAAGACCTGGACTCCAGGCCTTGAACTTCAGACTCACCAATGACTGGACCTTGTACGCTAGACCTCGAACACTCTTCTTGCTGATTAATGTACCTAGGGGGTCACTGGTCTGTTTTCTACGTGAGTATTTGTCTGAAAATGCTTGAATTAATGTTTTTGGACCCAATCACTTAGCAACTCACTGAAATAATTATTTTATCTTTTTTGTCCTCTTTGATAACTGTGCTAAACTCCAAATGGCTCCCCAATCAAAGTTGCTCTATCTCAAATCCCCAAAACTAAATGCAAAATATTTCCCCTTCTGGGACCAGAAGGACAGTGATCAAAAATGTTCTAATCTACCTCAGGTAATCCAACAGATAACTTTTTTTTGCCTGATGTAGGGTCTTGACCTGAAACATCAAACAAAGCTTACTACAGAAGTCATTAAAAGATGTTTGGACAGGAACGGTTTAGAGGGATATGAGATTAGCTTAGGTGGGCAGCTTGGTTGGCACGGACTATTTAGGCCAGAGATCCTGTAAACTTTATTAACCATTCCTTTCTCTTCCCCCCCCCTACAGATTTTGTTTGACCCACAGATTTCCTCCAGCAGATTGTTGTTGTCTCAGATTCCAGTGGCTCAGCTTGTTTCTTTTTATTCCCCTTTTCTCATTTTCTTTCTGGGAGTGGAGGACAAGCCCAGCATGATCTGCTCTGCATGTCCTCCTGCTCTGCATTTCACAACTCCTACAATCTTTTGTCTTATTCTCACTCTCAATTTCCCCCACTGGGGATGCAGCTCATCTCCAGTGTCACCCTGTTTTTTTTTTGTGACTTCTCCAATCTTCCTTCCACCCTCCTTTGTCTCCTTCCCAGTTCTGAAGAAGGATCTTTAAACTGAAATGTTAACTCTGTCTTTCTGTCCACAGATGAGGTCTGACCTTTTTCCCTTCTTTTCCTTCTTATTTTGGAATCCCACACACTTTTTTATACTGCATCTGTCCCAGTCTCTGCTACTACCTCACTTGGTGGTGTGTTACAGTTAACTGCTTCCTTGCAGCCTGAATCTACCACAGACTCCTTAGCACTTATGTGTAGTCTGATGCCTCAAATTTGTGCTCATCTCCAGCACTGTTTGTCTCCCCTAACCTTTTGCGCTTTGTTCAGCCTTTCTTGTGGTTACTCCCGTTGCCAGTTAGTATTTTGAGAATTGAATGAAGTGTGCTTTAGCTGACTCAGTGACCTGGTGAGTCAGGATTTTGTATTTGCATGATCTGAATCAGAGATGAGAAATAATGAGTCATGATTTCTAACTTGAGCCAATGTGATTGTAGGTTCCCTAGGGCCTTGTTGGAAAGCGACATCCTTGAGCTATCTGCTTTCTAAAAACAAACCTCGTGGTTGAATGGCAGGAGAGACCACTGGCACTTTTTGTAGTTCTGGAGGTGAGAAGCCAGGGAGTTGATGAGATGTCCACAGGTCCGGAATAATTATTCATGAAAAGGCAGAGATGCAGATGGTCAAGATGAGATTGCTGAGTGGCCAACTCTGTTCGGATGTTTTAACCCCTGGTGTCCCATCATGCTGGGAGGCAGTATTTTTGATGTTTCCCCTATTTTCATTATAACTAGTACTGTTATTTAAAGATTATATATGTGATGTGAGATTGCATCCAGCAGTTCACTGCATCCCCTTGTGATTAACATAGAACATTACTGCACAGTACAGGCTCTTTGGGTCACGCCTTTTCAATGTACTCTAAGATCAATCTTATCCTTTCCTCCTACATAGCTCTCCAGTTTTTGATCATCCATATGCCTATTTAAGAGTTTGTAAGAATTCCCCTAATGTACCTGCCTCTGCACCCCTCCTGGCAGGGTATTTCACGCACCCACCACTCTGTGATTTAAAAAACACTTGGCTCTGACATTTCCACTCCCCCACCACCATGCTTTCTTCCCGTAGCCTTAAAATAACCTTCCGTTCTTGAATCTGAACAAAAGTGCTCACGTTGGTGTCATGTAGCAAAAATTGAACTTTATCATTAAGTCTGCTATTGAATGAGGTAGGAAAGATTTGAAAGCTCGTGGATATACTTCACAGTTGGAGGTAACAATATTTACTTTAGTTCTTCTTTACTGACACTGCCCACCCTATAAACTGCTTTTTATGAAAGCTCCTTTCTGGAAAGTGTTATAAGGTTATTAAAACAAAACACTTCATGTCATCATAAAAAGTTCCTTACAAGCAACTTCAGAACAGTAAGCTTTCCACTGTATCCTTTCTGGGAACTTTGGATGTGTCATAGAATCATGCAGTAGGGAACTGGGTGCTTTGGCCCAACTGAACCATGCCGACCAAGGTTGCCAGTAAAGCCAATCCCATTTGCCCGCGTGTGGTCCATATCCCTTTAAATCTTTCCTATCCATGTACCTGGCCAAGTACCTTTGTACCCATCCAAAGCACCTCCTTTTACTGAGCATCCTTCACTGCAGTCCACCATCACTGTAGGACATGTATGCGTCCAGGTCAACGAAGTGGGCAGGAAAATCACTGCTAACTCTACCCACCCTGCAAACTGCCTTTTCCAAATGCTCTCTTCTGGAAAGTGCTTATTAAACCAAAACTTCATGCCATCATAGAAGTTTCTTCCAGGCTGTTAATCTGGTCAATCATTCTGGTTATCTCCCCTCCCCTCCCCTCCTCCTTCCATCTATTACCTGAGTCACTGCACTGTAAACACGTTAAACCACTTTTTGTACTGCTGTTTACATTGTAAATTCACACTGGTATTTCTGCACATTTTATTCTATAGCAGTACTTTATAATTCTTGTTATGTAATATAGTATTTTTTGTTGCATGCCATGCCAACGCACCTCAGCAAGCTCCTAATCCTCTGATGAAAGGTTCTTATTAAATCTTGCCCCTTTAAAAAGCACTGTGCGCTTTGGCTTTATCTCTGCCCCTCATGATTTTACCTGTATAACTTCACCCCTCAATCTCCAATGGAAAAAAGCCCCAACATGCTCAACCGCTGTCCAGAACTCAGTCCCTCAAGTCTCAGCAACATCGTCACAGATCTCCTCCACACTCTTTCTAGCTTAACAGCACCCTTCCTCCTGCAGGACATCCAAAATGGAACAAATATGGACTCACCAACATCTTATAAAATACAACATAACATTTCACTCATTCCACTTTCGAGACACAGTGCCCTGACTGATGAGGTGTGCATGCCAAAAGCCTTTTTCTCTTGCCTGTCTGCTTGTGAGGCTACTTTCAGGTAACCCATCTAGATCCCTTTGTTCTACTACATTTTTCCCAGGCCCCAACCATCTTTGAATTTCCTACCCTCATTTGTCTTCTCGAAGTGCAACATTTATCTGAATTAAACTCCATTTGTGATTCTTTGACAGACAGTACTCAGCTGATCAAGCTCCCTTTGGAAGTTCTGATAACCATCTTCACTGCCAATGGCAGCACTAGCTTCAGTGTCATCTGTAAACTTACTAACTGGGCCTTGTACACTCTCATCCAAATCAATAACATAGATGGCAATGACACTGGCACTGACTCCTGGGAGACGCCACTATTCATGGGCCTCCAGTCTGAAAGACAACCTTTCATCATCACCTCACGCTTTCTTCTGTCAAGCAAATTGTGTATCCAATATGTGTGTTACAGAGGGAACTTTGCTACTGCCTTCCTCCTCAGCAGACATCGATAGGACAGTGCAGAGAGAGCTGACGTGCCTTACTGAGGAATATTTGAAGAGATGATAGCGAGCTTTATAATGTTTAATTTCCTCTATATCTGCTCTGGCAATGTTTGATGGGACAGAAGAGTGGGTTGTTGGGCAGTATTTAATCTGTGCTGGACCTTACTGGTACAGAAATAGAAAGCATTTTATCTTCTACCTTGTACTGCATATTTATGAAGAGCAAAAGTCTGAAGCAGATCTGCTTTGCCTTTCTTGTAGATGATCCAGGTTTGGGAATGCTGATTGAATCCAATGAAGGAAAAGGCATAGCGAGTTCTGCTACTGGGAGCTGCACTCAGGACAACGAAAATGTTGTGGGATTTCACCAGAGCCATCTGTGAGTCAATTTTTATTCTCAAGGTTCAAAGTAAATTTTTTGTCAAAGTACATGTATGCTACCTTGAGACTCATTTCCTTGCAGGCATTTACAGGGAAATAAAGAAATACAACAGAATTTATGAAAAACTATGTAAACAAAGACTGACAAACAACCAATGTGCAATGGTCTAGTTGCAGAGTGGTTTTAATTCAAAGTTTAATAAGTTTGTCCAGGGTCACCATCCCAGGCTGTGGAGACTAGGGAACAGTTGCTATTGGCTGGCAATCTCTTCTTGTCGCCTTGTGAGCTTGAGGCTGACTGTTACACACAGGTTTAACGTGAGAGGGGAAAGGTGTGAAAGGCACCTGAGATATGTGTTTTTCCACACAGAGAGTGGGTGTATAAAATGGGCTGCCACAGAAAGTGGTAGAAGTGGGTACAGTGACAATGTTTCAAAGACATTTGGGTAAGAACGTGGAAAGGAAAGGTTTATCGCAGATGTCCTCAACCTGGGGTCCACAGAGCCCTTGCTTAATGGTATTGGCGCATGGCATCAAAAAGGTTGGGAACTCCTGATTTAAAGGGCAATAGGCTTGGCTAAGGCAGGCACATGGATGAGTTGGGTCTGTTTCTGCACTATCAAAGTTTAAAGTTCAAAATAAATTTATTATCAGAGTACCTATTTGTCACCATATCCTACCCTGATGGTGTTTTGAGAGGTTGGTCTTGGCTAGAATCAACTCCTGCCTAAGCAAGAAACCTGGACTGGCCACATTTTGCCTACCACCACAATAGGTTTCCAGGGGTTACAATCCCTTTGGCTCTCTACTCTGCCTTGGAGCATCTGGGCAATTGTAATACCTACTTCAGGCTGCTGTTTATTGACTACAGCTCAGCGTTCAACACCATCATATGAGGGGTGAGTGATAAGTTTGTGGCCTAGGGTAGAAGGAGTTAACTTTAGAAAACCTAGCACATTTATTTTTCAACATAATCCCCTCCTACATTTACACACTGAGTCCAGTGGTCGTGGAGCATCTGGATCTTGGACCTCCAGAAAGTGTCCATAGCAGGGGTGATTGATAAGTTCATGGCCTCTCTGCTGCATCTTCTCATTCCAGAATTACTGAAATGTCCTCCTTCAAAGAAAGAGGCTTTCCTTCCTGCACCATCAATGCTGCCCTCACCCGCATCTCTTCCATTTCGTGCACGTCTGCTCTCATCCCATCCATCCACCACCCCACCAGGAACAGGGTTCACTTGTCCTCACCAGCTTCCGCATCCAGCACATAATTCTCCGTACCTTCCACCATCTCCAATGTGATCCCATCACCAAGCACAACTTTCCCTCCCTGTCCCCCAACCTTTCTGCTTCCTGCAGGGATCATTGTCTGTGCGACTCCCTTGTCCACTCGTCCCTCCCCACTGATCTCCCTCTTGGCACTTATCTTTGCAAGCAGAACATGTGCTATACCTGCCCCTACATCTCCTCCCTCACTACCATTCAGGGTCACAAACTGTCCTTCCATGTAAGGCAACACTTCGCCTGTGAGTGTGTTGGGGTCACCTACTGTGTCTGGTGCTCCCAGTGTGGCCTCCTGTATATTGGTGAGACCTGACATAGATTGGGAGACAGCTTCACCAAGTACCTACTCTCCATCTGCCAGAAAAAGTGGTATCTCCTCATGGCCACCTACTTTAATTCTAATTCCCATTCCCATTCCAACATGTCAGTCCATTGTCCTCCTTTACTGCCGCGATGAGGCCACACTCAGGTTGGAGGAGCAACAGCTTGTATTCCATCTGAGTAGCCTCAAATCTGATGGCATGAACATCAATTTCTTGAACTTCTGGTAATACCACCCCCACCCCTGCACCATTCCCTTTTCCCAGTTCCCTCTCTCACCTTATCTCCTTACCTCCCTCTGGTGCTCCTCCCCTCTATCTTTCTTCCATGGCCTTCTGTCCTATGCTGTCAGATTCTCCCTTCTCCAGGCCTTTATCTCTTTCGCCAATCAACTTCCCAGATCTTTATTTCACTCCTTCCCCTCTCCTGATTTCATCTATCATCTACTGCCTTGTACTTCTTCTTTCCCTTCCTCCACCTTCTTTTTCTGACTTCTCATCATTTTTTTTTCTCCAGTCCCGGCCTGAAATGTCAACTGTTAACTTTTTTCCACAGATGCTGCCTGGCCTTCTGAGTTCTTTCAGCATTTTGTGTGTGCTGCTTTGATTTTCAGCATCTGCAGATTTTCTCTTGTTTGTCACATATGTTGCTTGGTTTTTCTTTGTTGGAGGTAATAGGATTCATGCCCTGTCACAGCTGATGAACATACTTAATGTTTGGAGCAGAATTGCCACTTTGTGTGTGGGATGACTTTCCTGAGATTGTGCCTGGACCTCTCTGAGGATCTAACCTGGATGACATATTGATGCAGCTATAATGAAGGCAAGACAGTGGCTATATGCCATTTGGAGTTTGAAGAGGTTTGGTTTGTTACATAAAACACTTTTATATATAAAAGAAACCCTTCTGCAGGTGTACCACGGAGAGCATTCTAATAGGCTGCATCACTGTCTGGTATTGGGGGGTGGGGTGGCTGCTGCACAGGGTCGAAGGAAGCTATAGAAATTTGTAAAATTAGGCTCTAGCCTTCATGGTATCCAAGACGTCTTCAAGGAGCGGTGCTTCAGAAAGACGGTGTCCATCATTAAGGACCACCGTCTCCCAGGACATGCCCTCTTCTCATTGTTACTGTCAGGAAGGAGGTACATGAGCCTGAAGACACACACTCAATGATTCAGGAACAGCTTCTTCCACTCAGCCATCCAATTCCTAAATGCACATTGAACCCATGAACACAATCTCACTTTTTATAATTTCTGTTTTTGAACAAGACCATCCAGGCGCAGATCCATGGTCTCGCGAGACTAATGGATGCCACCACCACCACCATTTTGAACTACTTTTAACACTTTAATATACCTATACACTTTAATTAATAAATTTATTTTTTCTTATGTTACGTACCCCGTAACTGGGTTGCCAAACCAGCAGAAATGGATCACTCAGTTGGAGTCTGGAGTACTAGAACTAAGAAAGTTTTATTAAAGAAACAAGCAACACAGTAATCGAAAGGATAATAAATGCAACAGTTTAGCAATGATAAACACACTTGTGCACAGAATTAAGATAACAGCATCAATCAAGCTCTATCGTTGTCTAGGGGTAAATGACCAAATTTCAAAGTGACTCAAAGTTCAGTCCAGTTTAGTAGTTCAGTTTGCAGTAATCGTTGCCATGGCGATGGACAACGTGGGGGAAGAGAGAGAGAGAACAGGAACAACTGATCATTCAGACACGGCTTCACTCACAGACCGATGATATGGCTCACAAGCAGCTTTTGGGCGGGTCCTTGGTGATGTCACCTGAGGTCACCGACTGTGACCCCTCCTCCAGATGCGGTCGATCCTCTGCAGTGAACCCGGCACCCAGGCAAGGGCGGACACACACCGGGTTCCCGCTGATCGTACCTTTCCACCCTGGCCGTTTTCTGATACTTCTCACCGACTCGTGAGAGGCGTACTGCTTCCAGGGTCTCGTTACCTCGGGTGGCGTGTGTGTCGCCTTAGCGAACCGGTCCCTTTTTATCCCCCTGCTGGGGTATCGCCTGTCCATCACTTCAAACAGTTCAGGGTTCAAAGGGGGAGCCGCTCCAGACAGCTCTCTCTCCCACGTCCCTTCATTACACATCTCCAGACGCTGCTCCATTGTTCCTTATCTCTCCTTCCCCTGAGGGCAGGTGGCAGACCACTTGCTGATGTCACTGATGCTAACCCAGGCCAGCAAACATCTTAATTTTATGTGTATTCTTGTCACACTATATTTATCATGTATTGCCATGTACTACTACCTGAAATTTAACAAATGTCATGACATATGATGGTGATATTAAACCTGAAATGGGCATGTGAGAGAGAAAGGGCTACAGAGAGATGAGTGGGGAATTGGGATTCAAAGGTTTCAGAAGTCTCAAAGATACATTTAATGTCAGAGAAATGTGTACAATATACATCCTGAAATTCCTTTTTCAGAACGGGTTTGCTCCAAAAACCAATGTTGACTCAATGGGCCAAATTCACCTCCCCCTACCTCACCAGTGATACCATTAGGTACAGAATTAGGCCATTCAGTCCATTAAATCTGCTCTACCATTCAATCATGGCTATTTTTATTTTCCAGCTTTCTCCCTGTAACCTTTAAACTCACCCACTCCCTTACCAGTCAAGGACCTATCAATTTCTGCCTTAAATGACTTGACCTCCTCAGCCCTCTGTGGCAATGAATTTCACAAATTCGCCACCATCTGGCTGAAGAAATTTGTCCCTGTCTCAGTTTTTAAAAGAACGCCCCTTAATTCTGAGGCACTGCCTTGGATCCTAGGTTAATGGAAGCAACCTCTCCATGTCTGCCCTATCCAGGCCTTTCAGTATCTAGTAAGTTTCAGTGAGATTCCCTCCTCACCCTTCAGAACTCAGTCCAGTTCAGGCCCAAGGCATCAAGTGTTACAAAGAGATGTGATGTGATAAGACGGATGGCAGAATTTTGCTTCCATTTGTAGCTGGGTCCTGAATCTTGAACAGTGTTGAGGTTCATGAGTGCTGTCTGAGCTGCAGTCAGAACAAGAAACACTGCAATGTAATAAATCTATTACTTAAATGTAAAATGGAATTTACTGCTGTATCTGTGGTGAGAGACTTGTGTGCCCTTAAGGCAAAGCTATACAGGAAAGTATTGTAAGTAATGTAAGTAACACAATCATGTGTAGCATTATAACAATGCGATACTGTAGTGACTGAATAAACCTTCTTTGGAAAAGATACAGAAGGATGTGAATAGGCAGGGTGAAGAATGGAATGAAGTTGAGTGAGATTTTTTTATTAGGTATACAGATATTATTCTTGTTGAGGCTGACTCAGATCTTCTACTGTACATCCTCGGGAAATGAATTCTCTATATATGGTGGTCCTATCCTATGTTCTAAAACAGGGCCTGTCTGCTTTCTTGGTGCTCATAGGAAGAGCTGAGTGTATCAATCTGTTGCTCCTCAGTGTGTGCCCAAAATGGGTTGAAAGAGACCTGTGTGTCAAAAGGTCTCTGAGAGGTGAAGAGCTGGCAACATTGCTCTTTGCTTTGGCATCCTCTGATGTCATCTTCCCTCCCAGACAGGATGAAACATGCTCACACTTCTCTTTCTGAAAGGGTCACAGTGGGCTTTTATGATCCACGGCCTTGAGGAGGACAACAATCTAACAACCTTGCAGGCAAACATACTGAGAATCTGCAGATCCTTCAATTTTGGGCCGTACATTAGAAAGACCACAGACACCCAGCTTCCCAGTATTTCCTGTTTTCCATCAGAGGCTGAAGAAAGCAGTGGGTACCAGCCTCTGATACTGGAGGAGTTTATCCATTGCTTTGAGGTGAACAGTACTGTCAGAATGAATGGCATGCCGGCTGAGTTGTACTGGGCCCAGGCCTGCTGATAGTGTGCAGTGCTATGCTTCTGGCTGGGTGTCAGACTCCATGCGAAGGGACATCATCACCATCATCTACAAGCAGAAGGAAAGCGGGGAAGGCATCAGGAACTGGTAACCCATCTCAATGTTGATCCCATCCAAAGGGTCAAGCCAGACCAGGAAAGGGTCAAGGGACCAGCCAGGTCAAGTCTGCCCTGGGACAGCTGATAGACCTGAGCCAAACCTGTGCTGTACCTGGCAGGAAAACCTCTTTAACTGCTTTGAGCTGCTCGGAATACCATCACCTACACACAGGGCGGGGGAGGAGGCATCTATCTGGCCAATTTGGGCTGGGAGAATGACTTCAACAGGATATATCTCTCACACACATAGGGCATAGGAGCAGAATTAGGCCATCTGGCCCATTGAGTCTACTCCGCCATTCAATCATGGCTGATCCTTTTCTCTGGCTCCTCCTCAACCCCAGTTCCCGGCCTTCTCCCCGAAACCTTTGATGCCATGTCCAATCAAGAATCTATCAATCTCTGCCTTAAATATATCCAACGACCTGGCCTCCACAGCTGCATGTGGCAGAAAATTCCACAAACTCACCACCCTTTAGTTAAAGAAATTTCACCACATCTCTGTTTTGAAAGGGTGCCCCTCTATCCTGAGGCTGTGCCCTCTTGTCTTAGACTTTCCCACCATGGGAAACATCATTTCCCTATCTACTCTGTCTAGGCATTCAAAAGGTTTCAATGAGATCCCCTTCATCCTTCTGAATCCCAGCAAGTACAGACCTAGAGCCATCAAACATTCCTTGTGTGATAACCCTTTCATTCCCGGAATCATCCTTGTGAACCTCCTCTGGACCCTCTCCAATGCCAGCACATCCTCTCTAAGGAGCCCAACTGTTCAGAATACTCAAGGTGAGGCTTCACCAGTACCTTATAAAGCCTCAGCATCACATTCTTGTTCTTGTATTCTAGACTCCTTGAATTCTAGACCTCTTGAAATGAATGCTAACGTGGCATTTGCCTTCCTCACCACCAACTCAACCTACAAGTTAACCTTCAGGGTGTTCTGCACAAGGACTCCCAAGTCCCTCTGCATCTCGGATTCCTGGATTTTCTCCCATTTAGGAAATATTCCACACATTTATTTCTACCACCAAAGTGCATGATCATGCATTTTCCAACATTGTATTTCATTTGCCACTTTCATGCCCATTCTCCTAACCTGTCTTAAGTTCTTCTGCATCCTGTTTTCTCAACACTACCTACCCTTCCACCAAACTTCGTATCATCTGCAAACTTGGCAATAAAGCCATCTATTCCATCATCTAAACTATTTATATATAGGGTAAAAAGAAATGGTCCCAACACCGACCCCTGCGGAACACGACTAGTCACTGGCAGCCAACCAGAAAAGGATCCTTTTATTCCCACTCGCTGCCTCTTACCAATTAGCCAATGCTCTAACCATGTTAGTAACTTTCCAGTAATACCATGGGCTCTTAGCTTGGTAAGCAGCCTCATGTGTGGCACCTTCTGAAAGTCCAAATATACAACATCCACTGCATCGCCTTTATCTATCCTACTTGTAATCTTCTCAAAGAATTCCAAAAAGTTTGTCAGGCAGGATTTTCCTTGAAGGAAACGATCCTGACTTTATCCTATCTTGTCCTGTGTCACGAAGTACTCCATCACCTCATTCTTAACAATTGACTCTAACATCTTCCCAACCACTGAGGTCAGGCTAACTAGTTTATACTTTCCTTTCTGCTGCCTTCTTCCTTTCTTAAAGAGTGGAGTAACGTTTGCATTTTCTAGTACTTTGGCACCATGCCAGAGTCTAATGATTTTTGAAGGATCATTTCTAATGCCACAACAATCTCTAACCCTACCTCTTTCAGAACCCTAGGGAGCAGTTCATCTGGTCAGGGTGACTTGTGTACCTTTAGGTCTTTCAGCTTTTTGAGCAGCTTCTCTCTTGTAACTGCACCCACTTCTCGTTCTTCACACACTACAACATCAGGCATACTGTTAGTGTCTTTCACAGTGAAGGCTGACGCAAAATACTTATTTAGTTCAGCAGCCATCATCTTGTCCCGTTATTATTTCTCCTCATTTTCTAGCGGTCCTATATCCACTCTCATTTCTCTTTTATTTTTAACATACTTAAAAAAACTTTAACTGTCCACTTTGATATTATTTGCTTGCTTGCTTTCATATTTCATCTTTCCCTTCTAATGATTTTTTTTAGTTGCTCTCTGTAGGTTTTTATAAACATCCCAATCCTTTATCTTCCCACTAATTTTTGCTTTGTTGTATGACCTTTCTTTTGCTTTTACAATAGCTTTGACTTCCCTTGTCAGCCGCGGTTGTACTATTTTACTATTTGAATATTTCTTCATTTTTGTAATACACCTGTTCTGCACCTTCCTCATTTTTCCCAGAAATGCAAGCCATTGCAACTCTGCTGTCATCCCTGCCAGCAGCTCCTTCCAATTTACTTTGGTACATAAGGTATGTGCTCTCCAGAACAGGATGTTGGAGCGGGGGGATCAAATTGCTCTATACCAATAGCCATATAACAGTTGAAATTAGTGGATGGGAAACGGAAAGCTTTCCCACAAACTTGGATTCAGATAGGGCTGCCTGCTCTGCCCTGTCTTAGAATAGAATAGTACAGCACATTACAGGCCCTTCGGCCCACAATGTTGTGCCGACCCTCAAACCCTGCCTCCCATATAACCCCCCCACCTTAAATTCCTCCATATACCTGTCTAGTAGTCTCTTAAACTTCACTGGTGTATCTCCCTCCACCACTGACTCAGGCAGTGCATTCCACGCACCAACCACTCTCTGAGTAAAAAACCTTCCTCTAATAACCCCCTTGAACTTCCCACCCTTTACCTTAAAGTCATTTCCTCTTGTATTGAGCAGTGGTGCCCTGGGGAAGAGGCACTGGCTATCCACTCTATCCATTCCTCTTAATATCTTGTATACCTCTATCGTGTCTCCTTTCATCCTCCTTCTCTCCAAAGAGTAAAGCCCTACTTCCCTTAATCTCTGATCATAATGCATACTCTCTAAACCAGGCAGCATACTGGTAAATCTCCTCTGTACCCTTTCCAATGCTTCCACATCCTTCCTATAGTGAGGCGACCAGAACTGGACACAGTACTCCAAGTGTGGCCTAACCAGAGTTTTATAGAGCTGCATTATTACATCGCGACTCTTAAACTCTATCCCTCGACTTACGAAAGCTAACACCCCATAAGCTTTCTTAACTACCCTATCTACCTGTGAGGCAACTTTCAGGGATCTGTGGACATGTACCCCCAGATCCCTCTGCTCCTCCACACTACCAAGTATCCTGCCATTTACTTTGTACTCTGCCTTGGAGTTTGCCCTTCCAAGGTGTACCACCTCACACTTCTCCGGGTTGAACTCCATCTGCCACTTCTCAGCCCACTTCTGCATCCTATCAATGTCTCTCTGCAACCTTTGACAATCCTCTACACTATCTACAACACCACCAACCTTTGTGTTGTCTGCAAACTTGCCAACCCACCCTTCTACCCCCACATCCAGTTCGTTAATAAAAATCACGAAAAGTAGAGGTCCCAGAACAGATCCTTATGGGACACCACTAGTCACAACCCTCCAATCTGAATGTACTCCCTCCACCACGACCCTCTGCCTTCTGCAGGCAAGCCAATTCTGAATCCACTTGGCCAAACTTCCCTCGATCCCATGCCTTCTGACTTTCTGAATAAGCCTACTGTGTGGAACCTTGTCAAATGCCTTACTAAAATCCATGTAGATCACATCCACTGCACTACCCTCATCTCTATGCCTGGTCACCACCTCAAAGAACTCTATCAGGCTTGTTAGACATGATCTGCCCTTCACAAAGCCATGCTGACTGTCCCTGATCAGACCATGATTCTCTAAATGCCCATAGATCCTATCTCTAAGTATCTTTTCCAACAGCTTTCCCACCACAGACGTAAGGCTCACTGGTCTATAATTACCTGGATTATCCCTAGTACCTTTTTTGAACAAGGGGACAACATTCGCCTCCCTCCAATCCTCCGGTACCATTCCCGTGGATAACGAGGACATAAAGGTTCTAGCCAGAGGCTCAGCAATCTCTTCCCTCGCCTCGTGGAGCAGCCTGGGGAATATTCTGTCAGGCCCAGAGGACTTATCTGTCCTAATGTACTTTAACACCTCCAACACAACCTCTCCCTTAATATCAACATGTTCCAGACCATCAACCTCACTCATATTGTCCTCATCATCATCAAGTTCCCTCTCATTGGTGAATACTGAAGAGAAGTGTTCAATGAGGACCTCGCTCACTTCCACAGCCTCCAGGCACATCTTCCCACCTTTATCTCTAATCGGTCCTACCTTCACTCCTGTCATCCTTTTGTCCTTCACTTAATTGAAGAATGCCTTGGGGTTTTCCTTTACCCTACTGGCCAAGGCCTTCTCATGCCCCCTTCTTGCTCTTCTCAGCCCCTTCTTAAGCTCTTTTCTTGCTCCCCTATATTCCTCAGTAGACCCATCTGATCCTTGCTTCCTAAACCTCATGTATGCTGCCTTCTTCCACCTGACTAGATTTTCCACCCACTTGTCACCCATGGTTCCTTCACCCTACCATTCTTTATCTTCCTCACTGGGACAAATTTATCCCTAACATCCTGAAAGAGATCTCTAAACATCGACCACATGTCCATAGTACGTTTCCCTGCAAAAACATCATCCCAATTCACACCCACAAGTTCTAGCCTTATATCCTCATAATTTGCCCTTTTCCAATTAAAAATGTTTCTGTCCTCTCTGGTTCTATCCTTTTCCATGATAATGCTAAAAGCCAGGGACCGGTGGTCACTGTCCCCCAGGTGCTCACCCACTGAGAGAACTGTGACCTGATCCGGTTCGTTACCTAGTACTAGATCTAGTTACCTAGTATTGTTTGTGTGTTGCATTGAACTCTTTGTGGAATCCATCAGGAAGGATGCAGGCATGAGAGGGGTGTTGATGCCAGGCAGTGAGGGCACTCAGATCAAAGCCTCTCTGTATCTCTTCTGCCCAGACCAGTGGCCAGTCCACAGATTGGTCAGCAAATTGAGCTGGTCTCCAGGGGCCAGAGTCAACCACAGCAAAAGCGAGGCCGTGTTCTTGGCAAAGTGTGGATGAGTGTGTGCCTACAAAGACATTCCCAAACCAAAAGCTGTAGATGAGCCAGGAGGTCCATTGTCTGCTGAAGGCTAGATCTGTGGCATTCAAGTCTGGCGACCCAGGCATGTACCAGAAAATCAGGTATGATTTGCGGATGCTACCTCAAGGGTGAAGAGACAATTTTGAACGAGGTTGGAGGCAACATCAGATGTGCGACAACTCTGGCAATGTCTGCAAGACATTACTTCCTATAAAGCGAAACCCAATAGCATGAATGGCAGCAATGCTTCACTGCTTTCTATGCCTACATTGAAAGGGAGAATATAACTACAGCTTTTAAGATCCCTGCTGCAATAAGGGAAAGACAACTCAGATTCCGAGGACGCATCGTGTGGAAAGATGAACTAGAAAAACCATACTCTCTGGAAAGATTGAGGGGAGCAAACCTAGAGGAAGACCTCAGCTTACATACATTAAAAGCATAGCCAGGTAGCTACACATCGAGGAAATGGAAGTTATCCAAAAAACAAAGGATAGATCTATATGGAAAACCATGGTCACCAAAGTCCGCATTGGATATGGTTCCTAGACAGACAGACAGCTGCACCTGGTGACCCTGTGATCTCCATCTCAGAGTCCAAATGTTAGGCTGTCTTTAAAGAGAGTGGACCCTCACAAAGCAGAAGGTCCCGATGGAGTACCTGGTAAGGCTCTGAAAACCTGTGCCAACCAACTACTCAAGGACATTTTCAACCTCTCACTGCTACGGATGGAAGTTCCCACTTGCTTCAAAAAGGCTACAATTATACCAGTACCTAAGAAGAATAATGTGAGCTGCCTTAACGACTACCGCCCAGTAGCACTCACATCTACAGTGATGAAATGCTTTGAGAGGTTGGTCATGACTAAACTGGTCAGCAAGAAACTGGACCCATTGCAATTTGATTATTGCCACAATAGGTCATTGGCAGATGTAATCTCAATGGCTCTTCACATGGTTTTAGACCACCTAGACAACAGAATACCTATGTCAGCATGCTGTTCATTGACTATAGCTCACATTTAATACCATCATTCCCACAATCCTGATTGAGAAGTTGCAGAACCTGGGCCTCTGTACCTCCCTCTGCAATTGGATCCTCGACTTCCTAACTAGAAGACCACAATCTGTGTGGATTGGTGATAACATCTCCTCGCTGACTATCAACACTGGTGCACCTCAGGGGTGTGTGCTTAGCGCACCGCTCTACTCTCTCTATACCAATGACTGTATGGCTAGGCATTGCTCAAATACCATCTATAAATTTGCTGATGATACAACCATTGTTGGTAGAATCTCAGGTGGTGACGAGAGGGTGTACAGGAGTGAGATATGCCAGCTAGTGGAATGGTGCCACAGCAACAACCTGGCACTCAACGTCAGTAAGATGAAAGAGCTGATTGTGAACTTCAGGAAGCGTAAGACGAAGGAACACTGTGGAGAGCATTCTGACAGACTGCATCAGTGTCTGGTATGGGTGGGGGGGTGCTACTGCACAGGACCAGAAGAAGTTGCAGAGGGTTGTAAATTTAGTCAGCTCCATCTTGGGTACTAGCCTGCAAAGTACCCAGGGCATCTTCAAGGAGCGGTGTCTCTGAAAGACAGCGTCCATTATTAAGGACGCTCAGCACCCAGGGCATGCCCTTTTCTCACTGTTACCATCAGGTAGGAGGTACAGAAGCCTGAAGGCACACACTCAGCGATTCAGGAACAGCTTCTTCCCCTCTGCCATCCGATTCCTAAATGGACATTGAACCCTTAGACAGTATCTCACTTTTTTAATATAGATTATTTCTGTGTTCTGTACAAGTTTTAATGTATTCAATATATGTATAGTGTGCTGTAATTGATTTTATTATTATTATTTTTTCTTTTTCTATATTACATTGAGCTGCTGGTGCTAAGTTAACAAACGTCATGACAGATGCCAGTGATAATAAACCTGATTCTGAAATAGTCATATCGTGCAGAAACTCTTGAGTGAAATCAGGGGAGGGGGTGAAGTGAAGAACTGGGTAGTTGATTGGTGAAAGAGATAAAGGGCTGGAGAAGGGAGAATCTGACAGTACAGGGTAGAAGGCCTTGGAAGGGAGAGGAGCACCAGAGGCAAGTGATGGGCAGATAGGAAGAGAAGGTGTGAGAGGGACACAAGGATGTGGAATAGAGAAAGAGTGGTGGGGGTGGGCAGTTACTGGAAATTTGAAAAATTAATGTCTCTGCCATCAGGTTGAAGGTTACCCAGATGGAATAAAAGGTGTTGCTCCTCCAGTCTGAGTGTGGCCTCATCGCTGGGTCTCACTGATATCCAGGAGGCCACACCAGGAGCACTAGACACTGTATATGAAGTGTCACCTCAACTGGAAGGACTGTTTGGGGCCCTGAATTGTAGTGAGGGGTTGGTTGGGGGTAGGTGTAGCACTTGTTCCGCTTGCAAGTACACTGATCTCCCTCCACTTACCATATAACCATATAACAATTACAGCACGGAAACAGGCCATCTTGGCCCTTCTAGTCTTTGCTGAATGCTTATGGAACAGGTGGACGGGATTATTTGCGATTGCAACAGGATCTAGATCAACTGAGGAAGTGGCCAAGATATTGGTGATGGAATTTAACTCGGGCAAGTGTGAGGTGTTGCACTTTGACCAGGGCAGGACGTGTAGAGTAAATGGTAGGTGCCTGGACAGAGAGACCTAGGGATACAGGTGCATGGTTCCCTGAAGGTAGAAACACAGGAAGGCAGGGTGGTGAAGGTGTTTAGCACACTGTCCTTCAGTCAGAGCACTGAATACAGGAGGCAAGATGTCATGTTTCAACTTTAACAGAATATTATTAAGCCGGAAAAGGCACAGAAAGGATTCATGAGGTTGTTACTGGGATGGAGCGTTTGAGTTATAAGAAGAGGCTGGAATTTTTCTCCTAGAGTGTAGGAGGCTGAGAGGTAACCTTGAGTTTATGACATCATGACGGCTATGGATAAGGTGGATGCTCATAGTCGTTTTCCCCAGGGTTGGGGTGTCTGAAGATGGCATAGATTTAAGATGAGAGGGGATCTGAGGGCAAGTGTTTCTACAGAGAGGGTGGGGGTTTTATGGTTTGAGATGCTAGAAGAAATGGAATAGACAGGTTCAATTACAACACCTAAAAGCTATTTGGACGACCATTACATGGATAGGAGAAGTTAAAGGGATATGGGACACAAGCAGGCAAATTGGACTGGCTCAAGAAGACAACCTAGTTGGCATGGTCTGCTGAAGGGTCTGTCTAATTTGAGATGCTGTAACATTTGTCAATTGTATTTATATTATGAATATAGTCATATGGTATTAAACAAGTCCAACAGCCTAGAGTCCACATTGACCATTGAATATCCATTGTATTAACCCCATATTTTCTCCCCATAGTCTCACTAACTCCTGCAGATTGTTCTCCTCACCTGCACTCGAGGGGGCAATTTTCAGCAGCCAATTAACCTACCAACTTGCACATCTTTGGGGTGTTGGAGGAAACCAGAGCACACACCCATTAAATCCATGTGCAAACACCACACAAACAGCATCCAAGGTCAAGATTGGGGTGGCACGATAATGAGGTGGTTAGCACAACATTATCATGCCGCCCCCATCCTGACCTTGGTTAGCACAACACTCTACATTACCGGCAACCAGGGTTCAATCCCTGCTGCTGCTGCTGCCTGTACATTCTCCCCGCGACAGCATGCGTTTCCTCCAGGTGCTCCAGTTTCCTCTCTCAGTCCAAAGACATGCTAGTTGGGAGGTTAGTTAGTCACTCTAAATTGTCCCATGCTTAGGCTAGGATTGAATTGCGGTATTGTTGGGTGTTGTGGCTCAAAGGGCCGGAAGGCCCTATTCCGTGCTATATCTCAATAAATAAAACTTAATTGAAACTAACACTCTGGCACAGTGAGATGGCCGTTCTGCTAGCTGTATCACTTCTGTAATTTTGGGGAGAAAAAAAGATGCTTACCAAAGAAGTGAGGGTGGTAACTGCACAATAATTCTGAGTATTTTCTACCAGTGATAGTCTGGAGACAGCAGCATGAGGGAGATAGAATAGAGTTAAACATAACATGACCTGTCTTTGAAGTTATTATCATAAACAGAGTTCAGTGCAGACATAAAATCATTCCCATTTTTTTAGTGTTGACCACAGTGAGTTTCTTGGGTCATCCAAACTTCCAGTTCTGTTCTAGCAGAACCTTGTTACACTGAAAACCGCGTGCTCATTTCCGAGGGAGTTTGGCACATTTCACGCTGTGATTGAAGGGAGTTACTGCAGCAACCAGTCCAGGAATGGGGACTCTGAATGGAATGGAAGTATGTTTGAAGGACGTTGCTGAAGTGCTTCCAGGAAACAGCAGAGTCCAAGGCTGGCTGCTCTTCTGAAAGTAAATACCACATTGACAGTCTCCAGACTTCAATCCAGCTCTGTGTGTGTGTGTGTGTGTGTGTGTGTGTGTGCATCACACAGCCACATCTCCAAAACAAAATAAGCAACAAATGAAGAACACAGAGCATAAGAAATAGGAGTAGGAGTTGGCCATCTAGCCTGTCGAGCCTGCTCTGCCATTCAATAAGATCATGGCTGATCTGATCATGGACTCCTCTCCAACCACCTGCTTCTTTCCCCCATAACCTTTAATTCCCCTACTATGCAAAAATCTATCCATCCTCATCTTAAATATATTTACTGAGGGAGCCTCCACTGCTACATTGGGCAGAGAATTCCACAGATTCACCACTCTCTGGGGGAGAAACACCTCCTCCTCATCTCCATCCTAAGTTTACTCCCCCAGATCTTGGCTATGCTCAGTTCTATTCTCACCTACTAGTGGAAACAACTTTCCTGCCCCTTGGCTCCTAAACACAATCCCACCATTGATTAAGGCCAATGCACCGTATGCCTGCTTAGCCACAGAGTCAACCTGCGTAGCAACTTTGAGTGTCCTGTGGACTCATGTAACCATATAACAATTACAGCATGGAAACAGGCCATCTCGGCCCTGCTAGTCCGTGCCGAACTCTTACTCTCACCTAGTCCCACCGACCTGCACTCAGCCCATAACCCTCCATTCCTTTCCTGTCCATATATCTATCCAATTTAACTTTAAAGGACAACATCGAACCTGCCTTAACCACTTCTGCTGGAAGCTCGTTCCACACAGCTACCACTCTCTGAGTAAAGAAGTTCCCCCTCATGTTACCCCTAAACTTTTGCCCTTTAACTCTAAACTCATGTCCTCTTGTTTGAATCTCCCCCATTCTCAATGGAAAAAGCCTATCCACGTCAACTCTATCAATCCCCCTTATAATTTTAAACACCTTTGTCAAGTCCCCCCTCAACCTTCTACTCTCCAAAGAATAAAGACCTAACTTGTTCAACCTTTCTCTGTAACTTAGGAGATGAAACTCAGGCAACATTTTAGTAAACCTCCTCTGTACTTTCTCAATTTTATTGACATCTTTTCTATAATTCGGTGACCAGAACTGTACACAATACTCCAAATTTGACCTTACCAATGCCTTATACAATTTCAACATTACATCCCAACTCCTATACTCAATGCTCTGATTAATAAAGGCCAGCTTACTTTATACTTTATTGTCGCCAAACAATTGGTACTAGAACGTACAATCATCACAGCGATATTTGATTCTGCGCTTCACACTCCCTGGATTACAAATATTAAATATTAAAAATAGTTAAAATTACAAAATATTAAAAATTTAAATTATAAATCATACATAGAAAATAGAAAAATGGGAAGTAAGGTAGTGCAAAAAAACCGAGAGGCAGGTCTGGATATTTGGAGGGTACGGCCCAGATCCGGGTCAGGATCCGTTCAGCAGTCTTATCACAGTTGGAAAGAAGCTGTTCCCAAATCTGGCTGTACGAGTCTTCAAGCTCCTGAACCTTCTCCCGGAGGGAAGAGGAACGAAAAGTGTGTTGCCTGGGTGGGTCGTGTCCTTGATTATCCTGGCAGCACAGCTCCGACAGCGTGCGGTGTAAAGTAAGTCCACGGACGGGAGTTTGGTTGTGCTGCGCCATGTTCACGATCTTCTGCAGCTTCTTTCGGTCTTGGACAGGACAACTTCTGTACCAGGTTGTGATGCACCCTAGAAGAATGCTTTCTACGGTGCATTTATAAAAATTAGTGAGGGTTTTAGGGGACAGGCTACATTTCTTCAGTTTTCTCAGGAAGTAAAGGTGCTGGTGGGCCTTCTTGGCAGTGAACTCTGCTTGGTTGGACCAAGTCAGGTCTTTTGTGATATTGATCCCGAGGAACTTAAAGCTTTTGACCTGTTCCACTTGCGCACCACCGATGTAAATTGGGTCGTGCGGTCTGCTATTCCTTCTGAAGTCAACAACCAATTCCTTCGTCTTCGCACCATGCCACCAGGTTCTTAATTTCCTCTCTGTACTCAAACTCATCATTACCCGAGATACTGCCTACAATTGTTGTGTCATCAGCAAACTTATATATTGAGTTTCATGGAAACTTAGCGACACAATCATGGGTGTACAGTGAGTACTGCAGGGGGCTGAGTAGAAAGCCTTGTGGGGCACCGGTGCTCAGAGTGATTGTAGAGGAGAGCTTGTCCCCTATTTTTACAGCCTGGGTCCTGTCTGTGAGGAAGTTGAAGATCCAGCTGCAGATCTGAGTGCTAAGGCCCAGGTTCCGGAGCTTAGGAATCAGTTTATTTGGAATGATAGTATTAAAGGTAGAGCTGTAGTCAACGAAAAGGAGCCTTACGTATGCGTTTTTATTCTCCAGGTGTTCTAAGAAGGAATGTAGGGCCAGAGAGATGGCATCTGCTGTTGACCTGAAAAGCTTTCTTCACCACCCTATCCACATGAGATTCTACCTTCAGGGAACTATGCACCATTATTCCTAGATCCCTCTGTTCTACTGCATTCTTCAATGCCCTACCATTTACCATGTATGTCCTATTTTGATTAGTCCTACCAAAATGTAGCACCTCACATTTTTCAGCATTAAACTCCATCTGCCATCTTTCAACCCAGTCTTCTAACTGGCCTAAATCTCTCTGCAAGCTTTGAAAACCTACTTCTTTATCCACAACACTACCTATCTTAGTATCATCTGCATACTTACTAATCCAATTTACCACCCCATCATCCAGATCATTAATATATATGACAAACAACATTGGACCCAGTACAGATCCCTGAGGCACACCGCTACACACCGTCTTCCAATCTGACACACAGTTATCCACCACCACTCTCTGGCGTCTCCCATCTAGCCATTGCTAAATCCATTTTCCTACTTCGATATTAATGCCTAACGATTGAACCTCATCAAAAAATTCAATAAGATTTGTCAAACATGACCTTCCACGCACAAATCCATGTTGACTGTTCCTAATCAGACCCTGTCTATCCAGATAATTATATATACCATCTCTAAGAATACTTTCCATCAATTTACCCACCACTGACGTCAAACTCACAGGCCAATAATTGCTGGGTTTACTCTTAGAACCCTTTTTAAACAATGGAACCACATGAGCAATACACCAATCCTCCGGCACCATCCCCGTTTCTAATGCTATTTGGAATATTTCTGTCAGAGTCCCTGCTATTTCCACACTAACTTCCCTCAAGGTCCTAGGGAATATCTTGTCCGGACCCGGAGACTTATCCACTTTTATATTCCTTAAAAGTGCCAGTAGTTCCTCTTCTTTAATCGTCATACTTTCCATAACTACCCTTTTTGTTTCCTTTACCTTACACAATTCAATATCCTTCTCCTTAGTGAATACCGAAGAAAAGAAATTGTTCAAAATATCCCCTATCTCTTTTGGCTCTGCACATAGCTGTCTGCTCTGATTCTCTAAGGGACCAATTTTATCCCTCACTATCCTTTTGCTATTAATATAACTGTAGAAATCAAATCCCAAGATCCCTCTGATCCTCCATACTACCAAGAGTCTTACCATTAATACTATATTCTGCCATCATATGTGACCTACCAAAATGAACCACCTCACACTTATCTGGTTTGAACTCCATCTGCCTCTTCTTAGCCCAGTTTTGCATCCTATCAATGTCCCACTGTAACCTCTGACAGCCCTCCACACTATCCACAACACCCCTAACCTTTCTGTCATCAACAAATTTACTAACCCATCCCTCCACTGCCTCATCCAGGTCATTTATAAAAATCACAAAGAGAAGGGGTCCCAGAACAGATCCCTGAGGTACTGCACTGGTTACTGACCTCCATGCAGAATATGACCCATTTACAACCACTCTTTGCCTTCTGTGGGCACGCCAGTTCTGGATCCACAAAACAATGCCCCCTTGGATCCCATGCCTCCTTACTTTCTCAATAAGCCTTGCATGGGGTACCTTATCAAATGCCTTGCTAAAATCCATATCCACTAGGTCTACTGCTCTTCCTTCATCAATGTGTTTAGTCACATCTGCAAAAAACTAAATCAGGCTCATAAGGCTGACTATTCCTAATCATATTATGCCTCTCCAAATGTTCATAAATCCTGCCTCTCAGGATCCTCTCCATCAACTTACCAACCACTGAAGTAAGACTCACTGGTCTGTAATTTCCTGGGCTACCTCTACTCCCTTTCTTGAATAAGGGAACAACATCTGCAACTCTCCAATCCTCCAGAACCTCTCCCGTCCGCATTGATGATGCAAAGGTCATTGCAATCTCCTCCTTCGTCTCCCTCTGTAGCTTGGGGTACATCTCGTCCGGTCCAGGTGACTTATCCAATCTGATGCTTTCCAAAAGCTTCAGCACGTCCTGTCTCTATGCTCAAGCTTTTCAGTCCACTGCAATTCATCCCTACAATGGCCAAGGTCCTTTTCCGTAGTGAATACTGAAGCAAAGTATTCATTAAGTACCTCCACTATCTCCTCTGGTTCCATACGCACTTTTCCACTGTCACACCTGTAGAATGCCTTGGGGTTTTTCTTAATCCTGCTTGCCAAGGCCTTGTCATAGCCCCTTCTCTCCTAATTTCATTCTTAAGCTCCTTCCTGCTAGCCTATATAATTTTATGTTTCAATAAGATCTCCTCTCATTCTTCTAAATTCCAGAAAGTACAGTGCCAGCAACTCAATCTCTCCTCATAGTGTAAACCCTTATCTCTGGAATCAACCTGGTAAATCTCCTCTACACCACCTCCAAAGCCAGTATATCCTTCCTCAAGTAAGGAGACCAGAACTGCACGCAGCACTCCTGGTGCAGCCTCACCAGTACCCTGTACAGTTGCAGCATAACCTCCCTGCTCTTCAATTCAATCCCTCTAGTAGTGAGGACCAACATTCCACCTGCCTTCTTGATAGCCTGCTGCCCCTGCAAACCCACCTTTTGTGATTCCCTGTGTGTGTCCCTCTGCACTGCAGCGTGCTGCAGTTTTTTACCATTTAAATAATAATCTGCTCTTTCATTTTCCTTCCAGAGTGGATGACCTGGCATTTACCAACATTGTACTCCATCTGCCGGACCCTTGTCCACTCACCTAAGCTATCTATATCTCTCTGCAAGATAACTCTCCTGGCTAATTGTTAGCTCATAATGCACAGGTAGTTTTTGAAACTGAATTGGGTAAACTCCAGAAGCAACATTTTCTATAGGGTGTGGAAAACACAGGGTGGGGGTGGTCTCATACTAATTTGCAAGCTGTTTCATAGGGCTAGCACATACTTGATGAATGGAGTGGCCTCTCTTCAGTAGTAGTGTTCTGATGTAGTTATTTTACCAAGATAGATTCACTTAGTTTTCAACTCAATGCTGTTATTTTTTTTAAATGGGGTGTATAGGGTGGAGGATCACTTTCACTCACCATGTTTATTAACCTGTACTGTATTAGAAATTTGCTGTGTTGTGTTGGGCAGGGTGTGATATGCAGCAATCAAAAATAACATTCAACATTTATAAATGATGTAATGGACTTTTGGAGGTCACCTGATGTGATTTTCCCGCCGATGAGGTCACGTGATGACATGTGCCCCCCCCCCCCCGTGACTATATAAGGGTCGACCCAGGTGACGCAGTAGGGATTTTGAGTTTGTAGATTTCCAGGTAGAACATGTTGTGCCTCTGTTTCTGGTGCGTGTTTGTTTTTGTGACACAGTTTCAATTTTTAAACGGAAGGTGCGTTCTCTTACAAGATATTGTATTATTGAACTGGAAATTTATGGCTGGAAGTGCCAATTTACTCAATTCCGACAGTTTTGAAGGGAGAGTGAAGAATTGATCGAAGTGAAGGATCGAGAGAAGTCGGCATCGGTTGGCAGTTTAATAAATCGACCTTATTGAGTCTTCGTTAGAGAAAACCTGCATCGAGCTAACTCTTGCAAAAGCGCAATGAGTTCATGCAAAAAGGTGCTCTCTCTAAAAGGAATTTAAGGTCAGTTGATTTAAACTGTTTATTTTCGGCATCAGGAATCCTGTGGACGGAACCAGCAGTAAAGGCGCGTTGGTGAAGAAATCCTTCTCCAGGGAAGTCTCTCCCAATTGAACGTTTAAAACTATTGGACTTTCGAAGTTATTGCTTTAAGAACTATATCTGACTGTATCGCTTTAAGAACTGTTTTCGCATTTAACGCTTTAAGAACCAGAGCCGAGTGGCGAGTTGGTGAACAGTTTTCCTTTGGTTTTTTTTTCCTTATCGTTTATACGTGTTTAATAAATGTTTGGTTGTTTTTATATAACCCGTCTCGATCAATATTCGTTGTTGCCGGTTACGTAACACTAGAAGGTGATAGGCGAAGCCAGGTGGGTGGGAAAGGTAAAGGGCTGCAGAAGCAGGAATCTGATAGGAGAGGAGAGTGGACCATAGGAGAAAGAGAAGGATGAGACGACCTGGAAGGAGGTTATAGACAGGTGAGCAGAGAGAAGAGGCCAGCGTGGTGAATAAAAGAAGAGGGGAGGTGGAGGATGGGGCAGAGAAATTATTTTACCAGAAGGAGAAATTGATATTCATGGTTAGGTTGGAGGCAATCCAGGTGGAATATAAGTTGTTGCTCCCGGAGCTGGAGCTAGCGGCTGCAGAATTAGCAGTCTGGAGGCACCTGGGGTCATAGGAAGCAGAGCTGATGGTGGTGGAACCTAAGGTCTGGATCCATTTGAGGCTGGTGACAACCGGAGGCCTGTAGGGCCGTCGGAACTGGGGTTGGAGACAGCAGGATTCGGCAGTGGATAAAAGGTCGGCGAGGTCCATGATAGGCGGAGGAGAAAGAGCTGTGGCAGAGACTGAGACCAGGTATCTCCACGTGGCATGGAAGAAGCAGTCAATTGAACGTGAGTACCTGAAATCCTCAGTGGGTCCAAACCGAGAGACCTGAAAATGGATCTGGAAGCCAGGTGGAACAAGTTCCCAGGAAGGATACGTGGCTGTGGTAGCGGATCTGTGTGAGTACGTGGTTGAAGAGTGGGAGAGCAGCAGGGGTCATAGGGGAAGTAGACAGAGAGCATCTCACAGAACTCCCGTCGAAGAAAGATTTAATCTTCTTCAGCATAGGCATCCCTCAAAGATTCTAGTATTCTTGAAAAGAATACTGCTTTGCATTTGCCTTCCTATAACCTGTTCCTCCTCTGACCAAATGGCCCTTCCTTTAGTCCAGACACAACAATGTGCCAATACTATGGAGTTCACCTGGTGAGCCTACATATGGTAGACCTAGGGAATGATCCTGGGAATGAAAGGGATGGCTCTGAGCTTGTACTTACTGCAGTTTAGAAGGAGGGATCTCACTGAAACCTAACAAATATTGAAAGGCCGAAATAGAGTGGATGGGTAGAGGATGTTTCTTATAGTCGGGGGAGTCTAGCACCAGAGGGCACGGCCTCAGAATACAGGGGTGTCCATTCAGAACAGAGATGAGGAGGAACTTCTTCAGCTAGAAGGTGGTAAATCTGTGGAATTCATTGCCACAGATGGCAGTGGAGGCCAAGTCATTGGGTATATTTAAAGTGGAGGTTGATGGGCTCCTGATTAGTCAGGGTGTCAAGTTTACGGGGTGAAGGCAGGAGAATGGGTTGTGAGAGATAATAAATCAGCCATGATTAAATGGTGGAGCAGACTTAATGAACCGAATGGCCTAGTTCTGCTCCTGTTTCTAATGGTCTTATGGACTCAACCTGTAAGTTAACCTTTAAGAAATCCTGCACTAGGAGTCCCAAGCCCCTTTGCACTCCTGATTTCTGAATTCTCTCTATTACGTACCCCGTAACTGGATTGCCAAACCAGCAGAAATGGATCACTCAGTTGGAGTCTGGAGTACTAGAACTAAGAAAGTTTTATTAAAGAAACAAGCAACACAGTAATCGAAAGGATAATAAATGCAACAGTTCAGCAATGATAAACACACATGTGCACAGAATTAAGATAACAGGATCAATCAAGCTCTATCGTTGTCTAGGGGTAAATGACCAATTTCAAAGTGACACAAAGTCCAGTTCAATTTAGTTCAGTTCGCAGTAATTGTTGCCATGGCGATGGACAATGTGGGGGGGAAGGAGAGAGAGAACAAGAACGAATGATCATTCAAAACGGCTTCCACACACAGACCTGCGATATTGCTCACAAGCAGCTTTCGGGCGAGTCCTTTGTGATGTCATCTGGGGTCACCGACTGTGACCCCTCCTCCAGATGCAGTCGATCCTCTGCAGTGAACCTGGCACCCAAGCAAGGGCAGACACACACCGGGTTCCCGCTGATCGTACCTTTCCACCCTGTGCGTCTAAGGCTGATCCCGCGATCAGCCATCCAAGAGCTTCCCACTGACTTGTGAGAGGCGCACCGCTTCCAGGGTCTCGTTACCTCAGGTGTCGTGTGTGTCCTGCCTTAGCGAACCTGTCCCTTTTTATCCCCCTGCTGGGGTATGGCCTGTCCATCACTTCAAACAGTTCAGGGTTCAAAGGGGGAGCCGCTCTAGACAGCTCTCCTTCCCCTTCATTACACATCTCCAAATGCTGCTCCATTGTTTTCCTTATCTCTCTCTCTCTCTCCCGAAGACAGGTGGCAGACCAACTGCTGATCACACAGGACAGCTAACATCTTATCTATGTGTATTCTTGTCACACTTCCCCCCTTTAAGGATTTTTACCGGGGGGTAAAAATTACAAACATGAATACATTATTAACAGCGAGTTTGAAGTTGTCAACGCCTGACAGACAGTCAGCCATCACATTTTCTGTCCCTTTTATATGTGTTATTTATAATCCCTTGGACCAGGCTCCAACTTAGCAAACTTCATAGTGGCCAAAAACACTGATGAATTGCGATCAATGTAACCTCTCATTTGGTTTTGTCCCGGACCACAATAACAAGGGTCGTCCCATTCCGACTTAGTTTTCTTTCGCAAGGGCTTAGTGGGGGGGGGGTAGTGACCGCAGAGTTATTGCAAAACTTCCTACAGTACCCCACCATCTCCAAGAGCCTTCTGAGGGCCCTCTTGTCTGTCGGGGTTGGGAGGTCAGCGATAGCCCGCACTGTAGCTTGCATCACTGCCAGCTGCCCCTGTGTCACCACAATTCCCAGGTAAGTGACCTTCATGTGGCCGAACTCATTTTTTTCAAGGTTCACTATCAAGCTGGCTTCAGACAGCCGTATTAAATTGCCAATACACACCTCTGTGTTCGTCAGCCCTTTAGTCACTGAATTACTCATTCTATATGGGTGTTGCTTACTAGGCTGATGTATTGTAACAGACACCACCCAACGTCCCAGTTCTTTGCATTGCCTCGGGACAATCAAACACACGGGTGCGAGTCGTTTAATTACTTCTCCTACAGAGTCGCTTTGTTCGGGGATTAAGGGAGAGACTTTATCAGCAGACCTGGCCAAAACAATAGCCTTCTCCCATCTGGTCAATACCATACTCATCTTTTCAAAATGGTTTTTCTCTCTTATCGGGGGGACCCTAGCTTCATTGATTTCTGCGCTAACACCGACTAGGTTTGTTAGCATATCAAAAGCCTGTGACCGTCTCAGTTCGCGTCGGTCATAATCAATAACATCCTCCCCCCTGAGCAGCCGGTAAACCTCTTTCACGATTCCACCAACTGTTTCCTCCAGCACCGCAAAATGTCCACCGGGGGGTAGCTCGTGGGCCAGGTTAAAAACCTCATCCCATAACTCTTTTGCACCACCCCCCCATTCCTCATCTGCGGGTACGGTACTTGGTTTCCCTTTCTTCCTTAGCACTTCCTCCTCCACACAATAGCCTACTAGTTCCCTTGTCAAGTCTGTGTCAGAGAGAGCTGTCTTTGCCAAAACCATCAGCCCCTCGTCTCGCTCCTGCGTCTGCACAAATTCTTTCCTGGCTAATGCTACCTCTGTCCCAGCTCCCTTACTACCTCTTGTCTCACTACACTCCTTCTTTTCATTTTCTACCCCCGTATCGTACAAGACTGTCCCGTGATGAACCTGTGAGTCCATGGGCAGGGCCTCAATGCTGGCAGGCTGACCTGTCAATCTCACGACTGGGAACACAATTCCCCCGGCGACGTCATTACTGAGCAAGACTTCCACGCCCTTCATCGGTAATTCGGACCTCACCCCGATCGTGACTAGTCCAGAGACCAGGTTGCTTTGTAAGTGTATCTGGTGCAAAGGGACTGACTCTGTCCCTTCCCCAACACCTTTGACCCAGTCTGGGTCTCTGAGCTAAACTCTAATACACTCTTCAGTATCAGTGACTGACATGCTCCAGTGTCTCTCCAGATCCGCACTGGAACTGGTTTTAACCTCTCCTTCACCGACACCAATTCGGCCGAGATAAACCTCTCGCGCCCTTCCTGAACTTTGGCAGACCTGTCCTTCCCTGGCGGTTCGTGTACCAGCTCGATACAGCCAGTCAAAATCGCTGTTTTCCCTTTTCCCGTCTCCTTCTTTGGGGCAAAGCACCTGGACGCGAAGTGTTCGACTTTCCTGCAATTATAACAGACGACCCCAGGAGACTTCCTGCCAGACTGCTCCCGGTCTACCTTATCCTTCTCACTAGTCCCCGGCTTACTTTCTGACTTTTCCGGCGGACTCTCCCCGCCGTCCTGACTACCCTTCTGGTAGCCTTTACATAGAAACATAGAAAATAGGTGCAGGAGTAGGCCATTCGGCCCTTCAAGCCTGCACCGCCATTTATTATGATCATGGCTGATCATCCAACTTAGAACCCCGCCCCAGCCTTCCCTCCATACCCCCTGACCCCCGTAGCCACAAGGGCCATATCTAACTCCCTCTTAAATATAGCCAATGAACTGGCCTCAACTGTTTCCTGTGGCAGAGAATTCCACAGATTCACCACTCTCTGTGTGAAGAAGTTTTTCCTAATCTCGGTCCTAAAAGGCTTCCCCTCTATCCTCAAATGGTGGCCCCTCGTTCTGGACTTCCCCAACATCGGGAACAATCTTCCTGCATCTAGCCTGTCCAATCCCTTTAGGATTTTATACGTTTCAATCAGATCCCCCCTCAATCTTCTAAATTCCAACGAGTACAAGCCCAGTTCATCCAGTCTTTCTTCATATGAAAGTCCTGCCATCCCAGGAATCAATCTGGTGAACCTTCTTTGTACTCCCTCTATGGCAAAGATGTCTTTCTTCAGATTAGGGGACCAAAACTGCACACAATACTCCAGGTGTGGTCTCACCAAGGCCTTGTACAACTGCAGTAGTACCTCCCTGCTCCTGTTTTCGAATCCTCTCGCTATAAATGCCAGCATACCATTCGCCTTTTTCACCGCCTGCTGTACCTGCATGCCCACTTTCAATGACTGGTGTATAATGACACCCAGGTCTCGTTGCACCTCCCCTTTTCCTAATCAGCCACTATTCAGATAATAATCTGTTTTCCTACTTTTGCCACCAAAGTGGATAACTTCACATTTATCCACATTAAATTGCATCTGCCATGAATTTGCCCACTCACCCAACCTATCCAAGTCACCCTGCATCCTCTTAGCATCCTCCTCACAGCTAACAGTGCCACCCAGCTTCGTGTCATCCGCAAACTTGGAGATGCTGCATTCAATTCCCTCATCCAAGTCATTAATATATATTGTAAACAACTGGGGTCCCAGCACTGAGCCTTGCGGTACCCCACTAGTCACCGCCTGCCATTCTGAAAAGGTCCCGTTTATTCCCACTCTTTGCTTCCTGTCTGCTAACCAATTCTCCACCCACACCAATACCTTACCCCCAATACCGTGTGCTTTAAGTTTGCACTCTAATCTCCTGTGTGGGATCTTGTCAAAAGCCTTTTGAAAATCCAAATATACCACATCCACCGGTTCTCCCCTATCCACTCTACTAGTTACATCCTCAAAAAATTCTATGAGATTCGTCAGACATGATTTTCCTTTCACGAATCCATGCTGACTTTGTCCGATCATTTCACCGCTTTCCAAATGTGCTGTTATCACATCCTTGATAACTGACTCCAGCAGTTTCCCCACCACTGACGTTAGGCTAACCGGTCTATAATTCCCCGGTTTCTCTCTCCTTCCTTTTTTAAAAACTGGAGTTACATTACCCACCCTCCAATCCTCAGGAACTAGCCCAGAATCTAATGAGTTTTGAAAAATTATCACTAATGCATCCACTATTTCTTGGGCTACTTCCTTAAGCACTCTAGGATGCAGACCATCTGGCCCTGGGGATTTATCTGCCTTCAATCCCTTCAATTTACCTAACACCACTTCCCTACCAACATGTATTTCACTCAGTTCCTCCATCTCACTGGACCCTCTGTCCCTTACTATTTCTGGAAGATTATTTATGTCCTCCTTAGTGAAGACAGAACCAAAGTAATTATTCAATTGGTCTGCCATGTCCTTGCTCCCCATAATCAATTCACCTGTTTCTGTCTGCAGGGGACCTACATTTGTCTTTACCAGTCTTTTCCTTTTTACATATCTATAAAAGCTTTTACAGTCTGTTTTTATGTTCCCTGCCAGTTTTCTCTCATAATCTTTTTTTCCCTTCCTAATTAAGCCCTTTGTCCTCCTCTGCTGAACTCTGAATTTCTCCCAGTCCTCAGGTGAGCCACTTTCTCTGGCTAATTTGTATGCTTCTTCTTTGGAATTGATACTATCCCTAATTTCCCTTGTCAGCCACGGGTGCACTACCTTCCTTGATTTATTCTTTTGCCAAACTGGGATGAACAATTGTTGTAGTTCATCCATGCAACCTTTAAATGCTTGCCATTGCATATCCACCGTCAATCCTTTAAGTGTCATTTGCCAGTCTATCTTAGCTAATTCACGTCTCATACCTTCAAAGTTACCCCTCTTTAAGTTCAGAACCTTTGTTTCCGAATTAACTATGTCACTCTCCATCTTAATGAAGAATTCCACCATATTATGGTCACTCTTACCCAAGGGGCCTCTCACAACAAGATCGCTAATTAACCCTTCCTCATTGCTCAAAACCCAGTCCAGAATAGCCTGCTCTCTAGTTGGTTCCTTGACATGTTGGTTCGAAAAACCATCCCGCATACATTCCAAGAAATCCTCTTCCTCAGCACCTTTACCAATTTGGTTCACCCAATCTACATGTAGATTGAAGTCACCCATTATAACTGCTGTTCCTTTATTGCACACATTTCTAATTTCCTGTTTAATACCATCTCCGACATCACTACTGCTGTTAGGTGGCCTGTACACAACTCCCACCAGCGTCTTTTGCCCCTTAGTGTTACGCAGCTCTACCCATATCGATTCCACATCTTCCCGGCTTATGTCCTTCCTTTCTATTGCGTTAATCTCTTCTTTAACCAGCAACGCCACCCCACCTCCCCTTCCTTCATGTCTATCCCTTCTGAATATTGAATATCCCTGAACATTGAGCTCCCATCCCTGGTCACCCTGGAGCCATGTCTCTGTGATCCCAACTATATCATAATCATTAATTACAATCTGCACTTTCAATTCATCCACCTTATTACGAATGCTCCTTGCATTGACACATAAAGCCTTCGGGCGCTCTTTCACAACTCTCTTAGCCCTTATACAATTATGTTGAAAAGTGGCCCCTTTTAATGCTTGCCCTGGATTTGTCGGCCTGCCACTTTTACTTTTCTCCTTTGTACTTTTTGCTTCTACCCTCACTTTACCCTCACTCTGTCGCTCTGCACTGGTTCCCATCCCTCTGTTGTGAACTAACCTCCTCACGCCTAGCCTCTTTAATTTGATTCCCACCCCCCAACCATTCTAGTTTAAAGTCACCTCAGTAGCCCCCGCTAATCTCCCTGCCAGGATATTGGTCCCCCTAGGATTCAAGTGTAACCCGTCCTTTTTGTACAGGTCACGCCTTTACTCGGGGCAAACTTCACTTTATGTGTCAACGCATACTCATCCGCTAACTTAGCAGTTGCGGCTAACGTGGCTGCCTCTTTCTCATCTAGGTAGGGTCTCATACCCTCAGGGACACAACCTTTAAACTGCTCAGTCAGGATCAGCTGTAGCAGTCTGTCATAATCCCCCTCTACCCCCTTCGAGGCGCACCAACGCTCACAATATGTCTGCATCTCACGGGCAAACTCCAAATACGTGCGGTCCCACTGCTTCCTCGCATTCCGGAACCTCTGCCGGTATGCCTCCAGGACCAACTCATAAATCCTGAGGATGGCCTCTTTCACCACCTCATACCTCTGGGCATCTTCCGCGGACAAAGCCGAGTAAGCTTCTTGGGCTTTCCCTTTCAGTACACTCTGAAGCAAAACAACCCACTTATCCCTCGGCCAGTCCTGACTTATAGCCACTTTTTTGAAATGGAGAAAGTACCGATCCACGTCGGTATCGTCAAATGGGGGAACCAGCCTAACCTCCTGGGTCGCCTGGAACCCTCCACCTTGGTTCGGCACGAGCCCCTGCTCTGCCCTTATCCTTAACTTCTCCAACTCGAATTCCCTTTCCCTCTGTTTCTCCTCTCGCTGCAACTGTCTCTCTGTCTCTTTCTCTTCTCTCTCCAACTGTCTGTCCCTCTCTTTCTCTTCCCGCTCCAACTGCCGTACCCGGAACTCGTGCTCGAGTCTCAGTTTTTCAAGCTGCACCTGTACTGCGTCTCCAGCAGGTTTTTCAATAGACACCACCTCCAGCTCGCCTTGGGGAAACATACCTTTAGATACATAGTGCTCTACGATAGCTCTGTGTATCTCCTCTCTCCTCATTGTCGACTTCCCCTTAGCAAGATTCAACCGTTTGGCCACAGCTACCAATTCCAATTTCCTGGCATCCTCTAATGCCTCCAAGGTTGGCGCCTTTATAAATCCCTCAGCCGCCATTTCTGCTGTTTGTCTTTTCTTTCTTTCGGGAATTTTGACCCAATCAATTTACTCCGTCCCAAATTTAGCGTTCAAAATCCCGGACGAGAACCCCACTTATGTTACGTACCCCGTAACTGGGTTGCCAAACCAGCAGAAATGGATCACTCAGTTGGAGTCTGGATTACTAGAACTAAGAAAGTTTTATTAAAGAAACAAGCAACACAGTAATCGAAAGGATAATAAATGCAACAGTTCAGCAATGATAAACACACATGTGGACAGAATTAAGATAACAGGATCAATCAAGCTCTATTGTTGTCTAGGGGTAAATGACCAATTTCAAAGTGACACAAAGTCCAGTTCAATTTAGTTCAGTTCGCAGTAATCATTGCCATGGCGATGGACAACGTGGGGGGAGGAAGAGAGAGAACGAGAACGACTGATCATTCGAAACGGCTTCCACTCACAGACCTGCAATATTGCTCACAAGCAGCTTTCAGGCGAGTCCTTTGTGATGTCACCTGAGGTCACCGACTGTGACCCCTCCTCCAGATGCGGTCGATCCTCTGCAGTGAACCTGGCACCCAAGCAAGGGCTGACACACACTGGGTTCCCGCTGATCGTACCTTTCCACCCTGTGCGTCTAAGGCTGATCCCGCGATCAGCCGTCCAAGAGCTTCCCACCGACTTGTGAGAGGCGCACCGCTTCCAGGGGTCTCGTTACCTCGGGGTGTCGTGTGTGTCCTGCCTTAGCGAACCTGTCCCTTTTTATCCCCCTGCTGGGGTATGGCCTGTCCATCACTTCAAACAGTTCAGGGTTCAAAGGGGGAGCCGCTCTAGACAGCTCTCTCTCCCGTCCCTTCATTACACATCTCCAAATGCTGCTCCATTGTCTTCCTTATCTCTCTCTCTCTCCCGAAGACAGATGGCAGACCAACTGCTGATCACACAGGACAGCTAACATTTTATCTATGTGTATTCTTGTCACATCTCCCTATTTAGAAAATAGTCTGCAAACTTCCTTGCCCACTCTTCCAACCTGTCCAACTCCGACGGAATCTCTGCCTTTGCTGTTAAGTATGTGTGAAGCAAGAGCAACAGCAGAGTAGTAGGATTAAGTGTTTTTACTGAGTCATGCTAGTAACCATACACGCTGGGCAACTTAGTGCAGGAGGTATGAAGTGAGTCCACTGAGACGAAAACGGGCACACTTGAAAGCCCATACAAAAAAGAGAGCCTTCTGCACGTAGGAGGCGCAATCGATTCCCTGCTCGATCAATTAGCTGCATGCACACTTGTCACATTCTCACCATCGATCTGATGCAGTTCATTGCGACACTACCTGTCCCTTCACCTTTCTCAGTATTGTCTGCGGTCTGCATGGATGAACTACAACAATTGTTCATCCCAGTTTGGCAAAAGAATAAATCAAGGAAGGTAGTGCACCCGTGGCTGACAAGGGAAATTAGGGATAGTATCAATTCCAAAGAAGAAGCATACAAATTAGCCAGAGAAAGTGGCTCACCTGAGGACTGGGAGAAATTCAGAGTTCAGCAGAGGAGGACAAAGGGCTTAATTAGGAAGGGAAAAAAAGATTATGAGAGAAAACTGGCAGGGAACATAAAAACAGACTGTAAAAGCTTTTATAGATATGTAAAAAGGAAAAGACTGGTAAAGACAAATGTAGGTCCCCTGCAGACAGAAACAGGTGAATTGATTATGGGGAGCAAGGACATGGCAGACCAATTGAATAATTACTTTGGTTCTGTCTTCACTAAGGAGGACATAAATAATCTTCCAGAAATAGTAGGGGTCAGAGGGTCCAGTGAGATGGAGGAACTGAGCGAAATACATGTTAGTAGGGAAGTGGTGTTAGGTAAATTGAAAGGATTGAAGGCAGATAAATCCCCAGGGCCAGATGGTCTGCATCCTAGAGTGCTTAAGGAAGTAGCCCAAGAAATAGTGGATGCATTAGTGATAATCTTTCAAAACTCGTTAGATTCTGGACTAGTTCCTGAGGATTGGAGGGTGGCTAATGTAACTCCACCTTTTAAAAAAGGAGGGAGAGAGAAACCGGGGAATTATAGACCGGTTAGCCTAACGTCAGTGGTGGGGAAACTGCTGGAGTCAGTTATCAAGGATGTGATAACAGCACATTTGGAAAGCGGTGAAATGACCGGACAAAGTCAGCATGGATTCGTGAAAGGAAAATCATGTCTGACGAATCTCATAGAATTTTTTGAGGATGTAACTAGTAGAGTGGATAGGGGAGAACCAGTGGATGTGGTATATTTGGATTTTCAAAAGGCTTTTGACAAGGTCCCACACAGGAGATTAGTGTGCAAACTTAAAGCACACGGTATTGGGGGTAAGGTATTGGTGTGGGTGGAGAATTGGTTAGCAGACAGGAAGCAAAGAGTGGGAATAAACGGGACCTTTTCAGAATGACAGGCGGTGACTAGTGGGGTACCGCAAGGCTCAGTGCTGGGACCCCAGTTGTTTACAATATATATTAATGACTTGGATGAGGGAATTAAATGCAGCATCTCCAAGTTTGCGGATGACACGAAGCTGGGTGGCAGTGTTAGCTGTGAGGAGGATGCTAAGAGGATGCAGGGTGACTTGGATAGGTTGGGTGAGTGGGCAAATTCATGGCAGATGCAATTTAATGTGGATAAATGTGAAGTTATCCACTTCGGTGGCAAAAATAGGAAAACAGATTATTATCTGAATGGTGGCCGATTAGGAAAAGGGGAGGTGCAATGAGACCTGGGTGTCATTATACACCAGTCATTGAAAGTGGGCATGCAGGTACAGCAGGCGGTGAAAAAGGCGAATGGTATGCTGGCATTTATAGCAAGAGGATTCGAGTACAGGAGCAGGGAGGTACTACTGCAGTTGTACAAGGCCTTGGTGAGACCACACCTGGAGTATTGTGTGCAGTTTTTGTCCCCTAATCTGAGGAAAGACATCCTTGCCATAGAGGGAGTACAAAGAAGGTTCACCAGATTGGTTCCTGGGATGGTAGGACTTTCATATGAAGAAAGACTGGATGAACTGGGCTTGTACTCGTTGGAATTTAGAAGATTGAGGGGGAATCTGATTGAAACGTATAAGATCCTAAAGGGATTGGACAGGCTAGATACAGGAAGATTGTTCCCGATGTTGGGGAAGTCCAGAATGAGGGGCCACAGTTTGAGGATAGAGGGGAAGCCTTTTAGGACCGAGATTAGGAAAAACTTCTTCACACAGAGAGTGGTGAATCTGTGGAATTCTCTGCCACAGGAAACAGTTGAGGCCAGTTCATTGGCTATACTTAAGAGGGAGTTAGATATGGCCCTTGTGGCTACGGGGGTCAGGGGGTATGGAGGGATGGCTAGGGCAGGGTTCTGAGTTGGAGGATCAGCCATGATCATAATAAATGGCAGTGCAGGCTCGAAGGGCCGAATGGCCTACTCCTGCACCTATTTTCTATGTTTCTATGTTTCTATGTCCTGGCCACAATGCAGTTAGTTGGGGTTGCCCATCATAAAGGAGTCTGCCAAATTCTATACATGATCACATTTGAACAAAGCTAACTAAAGTTAATTGCAACTAATCTTTCAACTTAATCTTGTTGAAAAATTGCTGGTTGTATTTCCTCATTAGCTACAGTCTGTGCATGTTATTCTCTGTATGGAAAGCATCTTCAAAGCATTCTGAGAGGTGGTTAGGCAAGTTATTAGTGAAAGATGTTTGCTAATGAGCTGATGCTGGTTAAGCTGGAATTCCCTTTTTATCTATGTTGTCAAGATGCTTTGTTACAGAAGGAGCCTGGTTCCTGCTCTGGAATACAAACTGCTGGTTTGAAGTTATGAGCAGCTCTTTAAGAATGTAGTTTTATAGCAAAACTTGTAAACTCTTCAAAGGCAGGAACCTGAGGGCAAATCAGTAGTTGTTGCTTCAAGCCGGTTCTGGTTGGGATAAGATTGGAGAGGGGAGAATCCTTCATGGAGTCATTCAGCACAGAAAGCAGTCCCTTCAGCCCACTGTGCTCATGCTGGCCCCTGTTTCCAGCACTGAGATGCTATCTCTGTCGAGATTGTGGCTCAAACTTAGTTGCTTTTTAAATTTGTTGGAATGGTTTTGGGGTCAGGGAAGGGAGTTAGAGGTCAGATTAAGATTTTGTGGTAAGTGTGGGAAGGAGTTATTAGAGGTCAGGCCTTTGCCCCTTGCTTCAATGTCCAACGATGAGAACAAAGGGATAAATGATACCTGGTGTCTCGTCCTCTGCTTCACATTTGAAAGCCAGCAACATGGATTGGTGGCGAAGGATATCTGTTGATGCCGGCTGTCCCAGGTCAGTGCATCCTGGGATAGGATGTCCCTGCAAGCAGCAGGCGTGAAGGCAGTCAGTTGGTACATCCGGAGTTTGGGGTCCCGTCATTGGCTAGTCCAGGGGTAGGTACTGAAGGATGGAGCTCAGAAGTTAATTATTACCCTGACTTCCAAGCCTGATGGCTGGAGCCTGGAGACGGGAGTGCTGTCCTGGAATTGGAGGACAGCCCTGTGTATGGGTGGGTGGGGGAGAGGTTGGGAGCGAGGAAAGGTATATGTTTTGCTGTTGTTGTTTTGTTGCTTGTTGTGTTCTGTTGTTCTGCTGAGCATTGTGGGCACGCTACATTGGTGCCAGAATATGTGTTGACACTCGTGGGCTGCCCCCAGCACATCCTTGGATGTGCTGATTGTTAATGCAAACGACACACTGTGTTTCAGTGAATATTTCTGCATACGTATCTGAATCTGTACCTTTCGAAACTAATGCTGTTTACCACAGTCTGCAGGGTTGCTCAGATCAGCTGCTGATCCTGTGGCATTGAACCCAGTCTCTACCGTTTTTTCCTTGCCCCACTTTATCCAACTGTCCTCTCACCAACAAGGCCTTGCCTTGTACCACAGCTTCAGGGTATCAAGGTTGTAAGGGGAGATCACTGATGTGTGAACTGAGGTGCAATGCTACCATTTCCTGATCGAGTGCAGATATGTACAGTGGATCAGCAACTCTCATTCCCTGGCCAAAGTGAATCCAGTAATCCAGTGGCCGTGGAGGGAATTGGCATCAAGGATAGACTGGATACAGGAAACACGTACAAAATGCTGGGGGAACTCAGCAGGCCAGGCAGCAACTGTGGAAAGAATACAGTCAAGATTTTCTGTCGAGACCCTTCGGCAAGACTGGAGGAAAAATGCTGAATAGATTTAAAAGATGTGTGGAGGGAAGAGAGAAACGCAAGGTGATAGGTGGAACCTGGAGGAGGAGGAATGAAGTAAAGAGCTGGGAAGTTGATTGGTGAAAGGGACAAAGCCCATGGAAGAAAGAAAAGGTGGGAGGAGCACAAGAGGGAGTCGATGGCCAGGCAAGGAACTAAGGTGAGAAAGGGAAAAGGGGATGAGAAATGGTGAAGGACGGGTGGGGGGGGGGGTCATTACCAGAAATCTGAGAAATTGGTGTTCATGCCATCAGGTTGGAGGCTACCTGAATGGAATATAAGGTGTTGTTCCTCCAATCTAAGTGTGGCCTCATCACAACAGTGGAGGAGGTCATGGATAGACATATGGGAATGGCAAGTGGAATTAAAGTGGGTGACCACTGGAAGATCCTGTTTTTTCTGGCAGACCAGGAGCACTGGATACAGTCTGTGACCCCAACAGACTCGCAGGTGAAGTGTTGCCTTACCTGGAAAGACTGTTTCGGGCCCTGAATGGTAGTGAGGGAGGTGGTGTAGGGGCAGTTATAGCACTTATTCCACTTGCAAGGAAAAGTGCCAGGAGGGAGATCAGTGGGGAGGGACGAATGGACATGGGAGTCGCGTAGGGAGCGATCCCTGTGGAAAGCAGCATCTGGGCAGGAGAGAGAGATGGTGCTGGGATCCCGTTGGAGATGGCAGGTGTTTTGCAGAATTATGTGCTAGGTGCAGAGGGTAGTGGGATGGTAGGTGAGGACAAGAGGAAGCCTATCCCTGGTAGGGTAGTGGGAGGATGGGGTAAGAGCAGACGTGGGTGAAATACAAGAGATGCAGCTGAGGGCAGCATTGATGGTGGAGGAAGGGAATCCCTTTTCCTTGTAAAAGGAGGACATCGCCTTCGTTCTAGAGGATTTGAGAGAAGGGGATGGCACTTTTACAAGTAACAGGGTGGGAAGAGGTAGCTGTGAGAGTCCATGGGTTTACAATAGACATCAGGGGATACACTATCTCCAGAGATGGAGACGGATCGAGGAAAGGGAGGGCGGTATCAGAAATGGACCAGGTAAATTTGAGGGCAGAGTGGAAGTTTGAGGTAAAGTGGATGATGTTGACGAGTTGAGCATGGGTGCAGGAAACACCTTCAAACAAAAGGTGTAGGATGGGCACTGACGTGGGTCCCAGCTATGCCTGCCTGTTTGTTGGCTACGTGGAACAGTCTGTGTTGTTGGTGGCCGTCCCACACTTTTCCTACGCCACATCAACTCATTGCTGCTGCTTCCTGCACCCACACTGAACTCGTCGACTTCATCCATTTCCCATTCCTTCATCTGCACAAGTATGGTGAGGTAAAGAACAAAGGAAATCCTGCAGCAATATCACAAGCTCGTGGATTCAGACAGCACAGAAACAGGCCATTCTGCCCATCATGTTCTGCTGAACTGGCTAGGCTAATGATATCGAATCCCTTTTGCCTCCACATATTTCAACGTGTCTCCATTCCCGACACAGTCGTGTGCCTATCTAAGAAACCCTTAATAGCCTTTATCATATCTGCCGCCACACCAACCGTGTCTGCACATTCCGCGAACTGTTCATATTTTTAAAAATTGCCCTGTGCATCTCTGTTTGAACTTTCACCCTCTCACCTTAAATATATACTCTCTGGTACTAGACATTTGATTCTGGAGAGAAAAAACTATTGGCCTCTCATAATCTTATTAACTTTTATCATATCTCCTCTCAGCCTCCAGTATTCCAAAGAGGAAAAGCCTGGTTTATCCAACCTCTCTTTACGGTGCATTTTAGCACGCATCCTGTAATCCAGGTAGCATCCTAGTAAAACTTACAGCAACATCCCCAAAGCCTCCACATCCATTCTATGACGGGGCAACCAGAGTTGAATGCAAAACTCCACATTCAGCTTAACTACAGTTGCAACATAACTTGCCGACTCTTGAACTCAATGCCTCAACTAGTAAATTACACAATACACTGAGGAAAAATACTGTGAAACGAGGCATAAGTGCGAAAGAAACAACAATCAGTAATAAGTCTGTGGTTATGATGGTGGGTCTTGTTCTAGGTCAGATGGGAATAGTTAAGAGTGCAGGCAGAGGATGAAGGAAATGAAAGATTTAAAGGGGGGGGGGTTGCTGGTGGACTACCTTGTGAGGGCAGGTGGCAACTCCCAGACACCACCTCCTACTTGCCCCTTGAAGAGGACCTCACTGAGGAGTACCAGGCCATTGCCTCCCACATCATCACTGACCTTATTAACTCTGGGGATCTCCCATCCAGTGCCACCAACCTCAGTTCCCTCACCTCACATCTCCCATTTCCACCTTCTTCCCAAGATCCACAAGCCTGCCTGTCCAGGTAGACCCATTTTTTTTTGCTTGTCCTTGCCCCGCCGACCTTTAAACTGCATACCTTAACTCTTTATTTTTCTTTCACCCACCAGGTTCAGTCCCTTCTTACCTACGTCTGTGACACTTCACATGCTCTTGATCTGTTCAATGACTTTAAGTGCCCTGGCCTTGGTTGTCTCATTTTCACAAAGGGATGTCCAGTCCTAAACAGTTCCATCCCCCATCAGGAAGGCCTCAAAACCCTCCACTTCTTTCTGAACACCAGATCCAAGCAATTTCCCTCCACCATCTCTCTCCTCCATCTGGTGAAACTGGTCCTCACTCTCAATAATTTCTCTTCCGGCTCCTCCCACTTCCTTCAAACAAAAGGGGTAGTCATGTGCACTTGCATAGGTTACAGTTATGCCTAACTTTCTGTCAGCTACGTTGAAAAGTCTATGTTCCAAGCCTACACTGGTATAACTCCCCAAATTTTCCTACACTACATCGACAAATACATTGGTTTGTTCCTGCACCCATGCTGAGCTCGTCAACTTCATCCATTTTGCCTCCAACTTCCACCCTAGCCTCAAATTTAGCTGCTTCATTTCCGACACCTATAACCATGTAACAATTACAGCACGGAAACAGGCCATCTCGGCCCTTCTAGTCCGTGCCGAACTCTTACTCTCACCTAGTCCCACCGACCTGCACTCAGCCCATAACCCTCCATTCCTTTCCTGTCCATATAGCTGTCCAGCTTAACTTTAAACGACAACATCGAACCTGCCTCAACCACTTCTGCTGGAAGCTCGTTCCACCTCCCTCCCCTTTCTCGATCTCTGGAGGCAGTTTATTCACTGATATCTTTTATAAATCCACTGACTCACAGCTATCCCGACTATTCCTCTTACCACTCCATCACTTGCAAAAACGCCACCACTTTCTCTTAATTTCTCTCTTTGCCGCATCTGCTCTCAGGATGAGGCTTTTCATTCCAGAATGAAGTAGATGACCTCCTTCAAAGAAAGGTGTTTCCCTTCCTCCACCATCAATGCTGCCCTCACCTCCATCTCTCCCATTTCATTCCTGTCTGCCCTCATCCCATCCACTCACCACCCTACCAGGGATAGGGTTCCTCTTGTTCTTACCTATCACCCCATCAGCCTCTGCATCCAGCATATAATTCTCTGCAACTTTCACCATCTCCAACAAAACCCCACTAACAAGCACATCTTTGCCTCTTCTCCCCACTTTCAGCTTTCTGAAGGGATCACTCCCTATTTGTCTCCCTTCTCCATTTTTCCCTCCCCATTGATTTCCCTCCTGGTACTTGCCTTGCAAGTGGAATATGTGCCCCAACACCACCTCCTTCACTACCATTCAGAGACCCAAACAGTCCTTCCAGGTGAGGTGATACCTCACCTGTGAGTCTGTTGAGGTCATCTACTGTATCTGGTGCTCCCAGTGTGGCCTGCTGTATATCAGTGAGACCCGATGTAGGCTGGGAGACTGCTTTGCTGAGTACCTACGCTCCATCTGCCAGAAAAGGTGGGATCTCCCAGTGGCTGCCCATTTCAATTCTACTTCCCTATTCCCATTCTGATATGTCGGACCGTGGCCACCTCTACTGTTGCAATGGGGTTGGAGGAGCAACAGCTTGTATTCTGTCTGGTAGCCTCCAACCTGATGGCATGAACATCGATTTCTCGAAGTTCTGATAATTGACCACCCCCCTTCCCCTTCACCATTCCCCATCCCATTTCCCCCTTTCACCTTATATCCTTCTCTGCCTATCTCCTCCCTCTGGTGTTCCTCCCCCTACTCTTTCTTCAATGACCTTCTGTCCTCTGCTATCAGATAACCCCTCCTCCAGCCCTTTATCTTTTACACCAATCAAATTCCCAGCTCTTTCCTTCGCAACCCCCCTCTCCTGGTTTTACCTATCATCTACTACCTTGTACCACTTCCTTTCCTCCCCCCACTCTCTCACTCTGACTTCTCCTCGCTTTTTTCCAGTCCTGGTGAAGGGGCTCGGCCTAAAATGTCGACCGTTTACCCATATATGGCCTAGAGAGTTCCTCCAGCATTTTGTGTGTATGTTTGGATTTCCAGCACTTGCAGAATTTCTCTTGTTTGTGATCTTATTTTGTTTCTTACAGGAGGCAAGGGCATATAAAGGGGGAAGATACAAGGCTGATGCTTCCTCTGACTGGGATGTCTGGAACCAGGGTTCAATTTCAGAATAAGTGCTGGTTATCCAGATCTGAAGTGAGGAGGAATTTCTTCAGATAGAATACTGAATCTTTGGGATCTGTGAGGCGTATGTGGGATCAACTGTTGAGTGTATTCAGGTCAGGAACTAAGACAGTTTTGGATATTAGAGGAATTGGGGGATATGAAGGTCAGTGCGGGAGGTGAGCTTGTTGAATGGGAAGATTGGTTCAAAGTGCTGAATGGTCTCCAATCTCTTCTGTTCCTACTGTTTTTTTTCCCCTGTGGATCTGATGAACATACTGGTCTCTCTTGCTGCTGTCCTCCTCTCTGACGTATCCTTGAGTTGGACAGGAAGGATGTGATTAAGCTTGAAAAGATCCAGAAATGATTCACAAGGGAGTTGCTGTTAAAGGAGGGCTTGATTTATAGTGAGATACTGGATAGGCTGGGATTGTTTTCCCTGGAGTGCAGGAGGCTGAGAGATGACCTTTGAAATTCAGAAGTAAGGGCATGACCTTCCCCAGGGTAGGGTAGGAGAGTCTAAGACTAGTGGGCATAAGTCTGAGGGAAGGATTCAGAGAGGAACTGGGGCTTACGTTTTTCAGACAGAATGTGGTGAACATATGGGACAAGCTGCAAGAGGAAATCGAGGCACGACTGCGCAAGCGCATGGACGTCAGCCAGTTAGAACAGCGAGAAGAGTTTAAAAGGAGACAGCTTTATAGAGCGGAGGATGGAGTAGAGGTAAACAGAGTAGGCGGGTTTTGGCTCAACGGGGCTTCGGTGATAACTGGTTGAGGCGAGGTAGGTTAACAGTGTAGAATACAGACAAGAAGTATGTATGTGAGGCCGATGTTCTGTGCTGGATGTTAGATGTGGGAATTCCTGGAGTCTCCCAGCCTCCTGGACATCCACATCTGCACCAGGTAAGTTGAGCTGCAGCACCTTAGCGACTGGGTTAGGAAACTGGAGATGCAGCTCGATGAGCTTCATCTGGTCAGGGAGAGTGAGGAGGTGATAGAGAGGAGCTATAGGAGGTAGTCACACCGGGGTCTTGGGAGACTGATAAGTGGGTAACAGTCAGGAGAGAGAAGGGCAAGAGTCAGATACTAGAGAGAACCCCTGTGGCTGTCCCCCTAACAATAAGTACTCTTGTTTGAGTACTGTTGGGTGGGATGGCCTGCCTGGGGGAAGCAACAGTGGCTGTGCCTCTGGCATAGAGTCTGGCCCTGTGGTTCAGAAGGGTAGGAAAAGGAAAAAGATGGCAGCAGTGAAAGGGGACTCTATAGTTAGGGGGTCAGACAGGCGATTCTGTGGACGCAGGAAAGAAATTCAGATGTAGTTTGCCTCCCAGGTGCCAGGGTCCAGGATGTTTCTGATCACGTCCACGATATCCTGAAGTGGGAAGGTGAACAGCCAGAGGTCGTGGTACATACTGGTATCAACAACATAGGTAGGAAAAGGGAGGAGGTCCTGAAAACAGACTACAGGGAGATAGGAAGGAAGTTGAGAAGCAAGACTGCAAAGGTAGAAATCTCAAGATTATTGCCTGTGCCACATGACAGTGAGTATAGGAATAGAATGAGGTGGAGGATAAATGCGTGGCTGAGGGATTGGAGCAGGGGGCAGGGATTCAGATTTTTGAATCATTGGGACCTCTTTTGGGGCAGGTGTGACCTGTACAAAAAGGACGGGTTGCACTTGAATCCCAGGGGGACCAATATCCTGGTGGAGAGGTTTGCTAAGGCTACTGGGGAGAGTTTAAACTAGAACTGCTGGGGGTTGGGAACTGAACTGAAGAGACGGAGGAAGTGGATGCTGGCGCACAAATAAAGCTTGTGCGAGAGAGAGAGGATAGGCAGGTGATAGAGAAGAGATGTGCTCAGACTGATGGTTTGAGATGCGTCTATTTTAATGCAAGGAGTATTATGAACAAAGCAGATGTGCTTAGAGCGTGGATCAGTACTTGGAGCTATGATGTTGTGGCCATTACAGAGACTTGGATGGCTCAGAGACAGGAATGGTTACTTAGAGTGCTGGGCTTTAGATGTTTCAGAAAGGAAAGGGAGGGAGGCAAAAGAGGTGGGGACGTGGCACTGCTGATCAGAGGTAGTGTCACGACTGCAGAAAAGGAGGAAGGCATAGAGGGATTGTCTACTGAGTCTCTGTGTGTGGAAGTTAGACACAGGAAGGGGTCAATAACTCTGGGTGTTTTTTATAGACCACCCAATGGTAACAGGGACATCGAAGAGCAAATAGGCAGACAGATTCTGGAAAGGTGTAATAATAATAGGGTTGTCGTGGTGGGAGATTTTAATTTCTCAATTATTGATTGGCATCTCCCTCGAGCGAAGGGTTTAGATGGGGTGGAGTTTGTTAGGTGTGCTCAGGAAGGTTTCTTGACACAATAGGTAGATAAGCCTACAAGAGGAGAGGCTGTACTTGATGTGGTATTGGGAAATGAACCTGGTCAGGTGTCAGGTCTCTCAGTGGGAGAGTATTTTGGTGATAGTGATCATGATTCTATCTCCTTTACCATAGCATTGTAGAGGAATAGGAACAGACAAGTTAGGAAAGCATTTAATTGGAGTAAGGGGAAATAGGCTATCAGGCAGAAACTTGGAGGCATAAATTGGGAACAGATGTTCTCAGAGAAATGTATAGCGGAAATGTGGCAAATATTCAGGGGATATTTGCGTGGAGTTCTGCAAGGGTACGTTTCAATGAGACAGGGAAAGGATGGCAGGGTACAAGAACCGTGGTGTACAAAGGCTGTTGTAAATCTCATCAAGAAGAAGAGAAAAGCTTACCAAAGGTACAAAAAACTAGGTAGTAATAGAGATCTAGAAGACTATAAGGGTAGCAGGAAGGAGCTTAAGAATGAAATTTGGAGAGCCAGAAGGGGTCATGAGAAGGCCTTGGTGAGCAGGATTAAGGAAAACTCCAAGGCATTCTACAAGTATGTGAAGAGCAAGAGGATAAGACGTGAGAGAATAGGACCAATCAAGTGTGACAGTGGAAAAGTGTGTATGGAACCAGAGGAGATAACAGAGGGACTTAATGAATACTTTGCTTCAGTATTCACTATGGAAAATGATCTTGGCGAATGAATGGATGACTTGCAGCAGACTGAAAAGCTTGAGTGTACAGATATTAAGAAAGATGATGTGCTGGAGCTTTTGGAAAGCATCAAGTTGGATAAATTACCGGGGCCGGATGAGATGTACCCCAGGCTACTGTGGGAAGCGAGGGAGGAGATTGCTGAGCCTTTGGCAATGATCTTTGCATCATCAATGGGGACAGGAGAGCTCCAGAGGATTGGGGGATTGCGGATGTTGTTCCCTTATTCAGGAAAGGGAGTATAGAGATAGCCCAAGAAATTATAGACTAGTGAGTCTTACTTCAGTGGTTGGTAAGTTGATGGAAAAGATCCTGAGAGGCAGGATTTATGAACATTTGGAGAGGCATAATATGGTTAGGAATAGTCAGCATGGCTTTGTCAAAGCAGGTCGTGCCTTGCGAGTCTGATTGAATTTTTTGAGTATATGACTAAACACAATGATGAAGGTAGAGGAGTTGATGTAGTGTATATGGATTCAGCAAAGCATTTGATAAGGGACCGCATGCAAGGCTTATTGCACAGCTAAGGTGGCATGGGATCCAAGGGGACCTTGCTTTGTTGATCCAGAGTTGGCTTGCTCACAGAAGGCAAAGAGTGGTTGTAGACGGGTCATATTCTACATGGAGGTCGGTGACCAGTGGTGTGCCTCAGAGATCAGTTCTGGGACCCTTTCTGTTTGTTACTTTTATAAATGACCTGGATGAGGAAGTGGAGGGATGGGTTAGTAGATTTGCTGATGACACAAAGGTTGGGGGTGTTGTGGATAGTGTGGAGGGCTGTCAGAGGTTACAGCGGGACATTGATAGGATGCAAAACTGGGCTGAGAAGTGGCAGATGGAGTTCAATTCAGATAAGTGTGTGGTTGTTTATTTTGGTAGGTCAAATATGATGGCAGAATATAGTATTAATGGTGAAACTCTTGGCAGTGTGGAGCTTCAGAGGGATCTTGGAGTCCGAGTCCATAGGACGCTCAAAGCAACTGCACCCGTTGACTCTGTGTTTAAGAAGGCGTATGGTGCATTGGCCTTCATCAACTGTGGGTTTGAGTTCAAGAGCCGAGAGGTAATGTTACAGCTATATAGGACCCTGGCAGACCCCGCCTGGAGTACTGTGCTCAGTTCTGGTCACCTCAGTACAGGAAGGATGTGGAAACTGTAGAAAGGGTGTAGAGGAGATTTTTCGAGGATGTTGCCTGGATTGGGGAGCATGCCTTCTGAGAATAGGTTGAGTGAGCGGCGGAGGATGAGAGGTGACCTGATAGAGGTGCATAAGATGATGAGAGGCATTGATCGTGTGGATAGTCAGAGACTTCTTCCCAGGGCTGAAATGGCTAACATGAGAGGACCCGGTTTTAAGGCGCTTGGAAGTAGGTACAGAGAAGATGTCAGGGGTAAGTCTTTTATGCAGAGAGTGGTGATTGCGTGGAATGGGCTGCCACCATCTGTGGTGGAGACAGATACGACAGGGTCTTTTAAGAGACTCCTGGACAGGTACGTGGAGCTTAGAAAAATAGAGGGCTATGGGTAACCCTATGTAATTTCTAAAGTAAGTACATGTTTGGCACAGCTTTGTGGGTCGAAGGGCCTGTATTGTGCTGTAGGTTTTCTGTGTTTCTAAGTAAATGCAGGTAAAATTGAACACATTTACAAGGAGCACTGCCACAAGAAAGAAATATCCATCATCAAGGACCACCACCATCCGGGACATGCTTTCCTCTCACTGCTACCATCGGTAAGGAGTGACGGGAGCCTGAGGTCCCATACCACCAGTTATTACCCTACAACCATCGGGCTTCTGAGCTAGTGTGGATAGCTTCACTCACCTCAACACTGAACTGATCCCCCAATCTGCAGACTCACTGTCAAAGACTCTGCGTTTCCTGATCTCAGTGTTATTTATTTTTTATTTGCACCATTTGCTGCTTTTGCACTTTGGTTGTTTTCCAGTCTTTGTTTATTGTCGTTTTTCATAAATTCTTCTGTATTTCTTTATTTTCCCATATGTGCCCACAAGGAAATACATCTCAGTGGTGACATATGTGTGTATTTTGATAATAAATTTACTTTGAATACAATTACAATGTTTTAATGGTACTTGAACTGATACGTACATAGATAGGAAAGGTTGAGAGTGATATGGGCCAAATGCAGACAAATGGGATGTAGCCATCTTGGTCAACATGGACAGGTTGGGCTGAAGTGCCTGTTTGACAGTGATGGGAGGAGCTGGAAAGAAGCAAAAAATGAGTTACAGGATAGCATCTCTGTATCCGAGCTGTGAATGGATAGGGGCTCACAACTGGGAGGAGGAGTGTGAGGTTGTTAACGTGGATGGAGATGCATTCTTAACACGAGGATCTCGAGATCGAAACACAGGAGTGGAGGTTGGGCTTGGTGGAAGGACGTCAAGTACCGGAGGCCTCGATGTGAGAGAGTTCTGGATGAGCTGAAAGGGAATGGTGTGGAGAGCCTTTGAGTATTCAGTCCTTGTAGCAACAGAAGGGAGGAATGAAGGTCTGACTGCAGAAAAAGGAGGTGGGAAATGTGCATTACTGCAGAGGGCCAAGGTTCAGCTGAGCAAATAGGAGCAGGAGTCGGCCACTCAGCCACTCAGTCCTAACCCACCACTCAGTGTAACCATGGTCAATCCACCCCAGGCTTCAATCCCCCTGCTCTGCCAGATCCCTGCCACCCTCAACTGCAGGTTGAAACCCTCTGGCCCAGTACCCTTTAGTGTCGATCACAAAACATTGCCCTGACAATCTCCCTCTGAGCAGGAGATTTGTTTTTTCTACTACAGACGCTCTCTGGGTCACACGAGGGTTCTGAGAGCAGTCTATAATGCAAAAAGTCGGAAATTCTGGCTGCTGAGATGACAGAACTTGCATTGGTAGGTTAATTAAAGACAGAGTTAGTGCAGATCCTAGTTAATTCTAGATCATAATTAAAATTTGTTAATTAGTCCTGATCTGTCTCACAGATTCAACATGTACCAGACTTTAGGATTGCCAGATCAGAGTTTAGGCCTGTATCTGTTATTTAAATACTCTCTCTGAGCGAGCTTCACTCTGGGGCAGAGAATTCGGGACTCTAGACAGACTGGGTGGAGAAGAGGAGGAGGTGGGAGAGAGGTACCCACATTCACCAGCCTTGTGGTTAAGTATTTGTTTCCATTTTTTTCACGGTTGGTTTCTTACACTTCCCAGTGAACACTGAGTTGGACACAACCAGCAAGAAGACTGAATGACCTCTAATAGAGTCATACAGCTCCAAAACAGTTCCTTCAGCCCACTGGGTCTGTGCTGACCATCAACCACTCAATGAAAATACTCCTCTACTGATCCTACTTTTATTCTCTCAATGTTCCCTTCCACTCCTCACAGATTTTACAAAGCACACCCCTACCCCAGAGGGACTCAGCCTGTCCCACACCAAATGTCTGCTCTAACATTCTTAGCACAACCCTGGTGATGGTAACACAAGATGAATCCCTGTACCTACACCACAACTGCACAGTGGCAGGGTTAATAGCCATGTAAGATGCTCCCGTTTATATAAAAGAGGGGAGGGTAAAACAAAACTTAAGAGGGGTGTGTGAAGCATTTGGATAACATTGAAGATCCGAAGATAATACATCTGGATGGAACTCCAAATTATGCGATCTTCTCATTTCTGGTACTCTTGGAATGGAGAGGGCTTGAAACATTGTATTGTAGTAAATTATTGCAGCCACATCTGGATCACAGTGATCTCCAGAGCCCAGTAAACTTTGGGTGTTCATTTCTTACAGCTTTCCCGGCATCTGAGACACACTCTTAAAGTGGGGACTAGATCCAGACAGAATGCTGCTGTGAGTTTAATCAGTCAAGCACTTACAAACTCAAGTGAAACATGCACTGAGCCTTTTGTGACTGCTGAAGTCTGGCTGGAGGGCTGGGTTGAAATTTGCCGGAGAGGTCCCGTGGACTTGACTTTGTATCTTTTCATTATAATTACAATATAGTGTACATATGGGTGCCAGTTGTGATAGAGGAGAAAACATTGAGGCAGTTTCTATCCACCCAGGTGGAATGCATCAAAATAAAGAGCCAATACCCTGAATCAAGCCAAATATTTATGATAAACGTATATTAGAGTCTGGGAAATTAGCCAGCATGGAATGGAGAGAGCTTGCACTTGTATTATCTTTCACAACCTCTGGACAATCCAAAGTGTTTTGTAGTCAAGGAGGGGCTTTTAGAAGTATTTTAGTGGAAAACAAAATCTTTCCCAACAGGAATGATCTAATAGCCAATTCTGCAGTTTTTGGGAGCAAGTGGTCCTGTTGATGTGTGTGTGTGTGTGTGGATAGTAAGGGACAGGGCCAAAAGGGGAGAGAAATGGGTAGAGGGAGTTAAAGAGAAAGGGAATCAAGAAGAGAAAGAGTGGGAGTCATAGAGAGGTACACAAAGAGGGAGTTGGAGAGTCAGAGAGGGAGGCACACACAGGGAGTGGAATTCATACAGAGAGGGAGGAAATCACACAGACACACACACTTAGGAAGATGGGTAGCAAGCAAGAGAAGAAATCACAGAGAAGAAGACACAGAGAGGGAAAGAGAGACAGATAGAGAGTGAGGCACATCTTATAGAAAGAGAGGGAGAGGAAGGTACACACATAGAGAGACACATAGCTCCGTATAATTTTGACCATAATGGCCCCAGTAGGGAGTCACTTGGCAAAGTCTGGAATGTGCAGAACACATTTCCCTTCCACTGAGATGGTAGAGAAGTGGCTGATGATGACAAGTGACTGATTGACCTCTGCTCTCTCCTAAGATTTTGATAATGGTAGAAACCAGAAGTGTCAGTTTGATCTATGTAATATGAAACAATGGTTGCAGCCACAAGCAGGACCAAAGGTAAATGGACCCTAGTTTTGGTGGTGGAACTTGTATACCAAAACAAAACCTGAGCCTTGGCTACTAAAATGGCAACATTTACCCACCTAAGAACAGAGAACAACACAGCACATTGCAGGCCTTTTACCCTATTCCAAGCTCAATCTAACTCTTCGTTCCCTCATGGCCCTCCATTTTTCAACTATGCAAGTACCTTTATAGGAGTTCCTTAAATGTCCCTAATGTATCTGCCTCTACCACCACCCTTGGCAGGCCATTCTACGCACCCGTCACTCTCTGAATAAAATCCTTACCTCTAACATATCCCCTATACTCCCCTCAAAATCTCCTTAAAATTATGCCCATTCGTATTAGCTATTTCTGCCCTGGGGAAAACATCATTTGCTCTCTACTCAATCTATACCTCTTATCATCTTGTACATCTCTATTAAGTCACCTCTCATCCTCCGTCTCTCCAAAGAGAAAAGCCCGGGCTCACCCAATGCTCGACTAAGAAACTATAGGATTGAACAGTTATATTACAAACTATCAAATTGTTGCACCATTAGTGTACCCATCATCAAAATGATGGAATGTTGACATTGCTATCAGGTAACATTTACTCATTAATAAACTCTGCTGATATGTGTATTGGATTTGGCTCAGACCGCTCTGCATGGACTTGAATAGTAAGGTAACATCAAGGCAACACTTGGCAAGGGGAATTGTAAACGAACTCGGGTAATGATAAAGAAAATGTGTATGGGAAGACCCATCCTTCAAACCAATGAAGGTAGTTAGAGGTATGGCTGGTGTTCAGCGTAGACGTGGTTGACCACACCAAAATCAAGTTAAATTTATTATAGAAGTATGTATATTCAGAATTCAGAATCAGGTTTAATATCATTGGCATATGTCATAAAATTTGTTGTCTTTGCAATGGTGCAGTAGAAGCACAATGCAATACATAATAATAAGCAAAGAAAAAACATGATATATAGCTATTAACAACTTACTTAATTTAACTATTTTACACACATACTGATATGTTCATGGCCTAAGGTAGAAGGAGTCAAATTTAGAAAACCTAGAACATTTATTTTTCAACATAGTCTCCTCCTACATTTACACACTTAGTCTAGTGGTCGTGGAGCACACGGATCTTGGACCTCCAGAAAGTGTCCACAGATGGGTGGTTGATAAGTTCGTGGCCTAAGGTAGAAGGAGATGAGTTATACAGCTCTCGTTACATGCACATGCAGGTCAACTCGTTGAGTGATTATGCAGAAAGTTTGAAGTTAATAACTCATCTCGGGTGATCTCCTACCTTAGGCCATGATCCTATCAATCACCCCTGATGAGTTATTAACGTCAAACTTTCTGCATAATCACTCAAAGAGTTGAACTGCATGTGCATGTAACGAGAGCTGTATAACTCATCTCCTTCTACCTTAGGCCACAAACTTATCAATCACCCCTGCTGTGGACACTTTCAGGAGATCAAAGATTCGTATGCTTCACGACCGCTGGAATAAGTGTGTAAACGTAGGAGGGCACTATGTTGAAAAATAAATGTTCTAGGGTTTCTGAAATTGACTCCTTGTACCTTAGGCCATGAACTTATCAATCACCCCTCGTATATATTCTATAACATGTTAAATTAAATAAGTGGTTCAAAAATAAAAAGAAGTAGTGAGTTAGTTGAGTGTGTGCCTTCGGGCTCCTGTACCTTCTCCCTGACAGTAGCAATGAAAAGAGGGCATGTGTTGGGTGATGGGGATCTTTAATGATGGATGCTACCTATTAGAGGCATCTCTCCTTGAAGATGTCCTGGATACTGGGGAATGGTGTGCCCATAATGAAGCTGATTAAGTTCACAACATTCTGAAGCTTCTTTTGATCTTGTGCAGAAGCCCCCCCCCCCCACCAGACAGTGATGCAGCCAGTTAGAATGCTCTCCATGGTTCATCTATAGAAATTTGTGAGTGCCTTTGGTGACATACCAAATCTCCTCCAACTCCTGATGAAATATAGCCACTGCCATGCCTTCTTTGTAGCTACATTGATATGGTGATACCTGGATAGATATTCAGGAATAATGACATCTGGCATTTGGAGTTCCTCACCCTTTCCACTGCTGATTCCTCTCTGAGGACTGGTGTGTGTTCCCTCATTTTATCTTTTCTTGTCCACAATCAATTCTTTGGTCCTACTGACCTTGAGTGCAAGGTTGTTGCTGCAGCACCTCTCAACTAGCTGATACATCTCGCTCCTCTATGCCCTCTCATCACCATCTGAAATTCTGACAACAATAGTTGTATGGTCAGCAAATTTATAGATGGCATTTGAGTTGTGCCTAGCCTCACAGTCATGGGTGTAGTGAGAGTAGAGCAGTGGGCTAAGCACACATCCCTGAGGTGCACCGGTGTTGGTTGCACAGATTATGGTCTCCCAGTGAGGAAGTCAAGGATCCAGTTGAAGAGGGAGGTACAGAGACCCAGATTCTGGAGCTTTTTGATCAGAACTGTAGAAATGATGGTGTTAAATGCTGAGCTGCAGTCAATAAATGGCATCCTGACATAGGTTCCTCAGTGGGAGACCAGATCAGAAATATCATCTCCATTTCACTCTCAATCAACACTGGTGCATTTCAGAGGTATGTGCTTAGCTCACTGCTCTACTCTCTCCATTCCCATGACACAATGCAAATGCCATCCATACACTTGCTGACGATACAACTATTGTTGGCAGAATTTCAGATGGTGATGACAGGGCATCCTGATGAAGTGTCTCAGCCCAAAATGTTGACTGTTTAGTCTTTTCCATAGCTGCTGCATGGGCCGCTGAGTTCCTCCAGTGTTTTGTGTATTTTACATCCTGACACAGGCATTTGTATTGTCCAGGGGATCCAAAACCGTGTGAAGAGTCAATGAGATCACATTTGCCATAGACCTATCATGGCAAATTTCAGTGAGTCTAGGTTGTTGCTAAGAAAGGAGTTGATTCTAGCCATCACCAATCTCTCCATGCACTTCATCACCATAGATATCAGTGCCACTGGACGATAGTCTTTAAGGCAGCTTAACCTGCTTTTCTTGGGCACTGGTATAATGGTTGCTCTTTTGAAGCCGATGGGAACTTCTGACTGTAGCAATGAGAGATGTGTCACCATATACTACCTTGAGATTCATTTTCTTGTAGGCGTTTACAGGAAAATTTATAAACATAATAAAATTAATAGAAAAACAGCATTCAGAACAATCATATACAAGTTCTAATCAACAAGCTTCAAAACCTGGGCCTCTCTAACTCCCTCTACAACAGGATCCTTAACTTCCTCACCAGGAGACCACAGTCAGTGCAAATCAGAAATAACATCTCCTTCTGTCTAACAATCAACACTGGCTCACCTCAGGGACATATGCAAAGCCCAGTCCATTACTCTCTTGGCAGCCACAACTGTGGTGGCTAGGCACAGCTCAAATGCCATCTATAAATTTGCTGATGGCACAATTATTATTTGCAGAATTTCAGATGGTGCTGAGGAGGTGTACAGGAGTGAGATGGATCAGCTGGTTGAGTGGTGTCACAACAATAACCTTACACTCAACGTTAGTAAGACCAAGGAATTGATGGAGACTTCAGGAAAGGTAAGTCAAGGGAACACACACCAGAGAGAGCATGCAAGCTCCACACAGGCAGTGCCTGAAGTCAGGATTGAACAGGAGTTGCTGGAGCTGAATCCTGGAAATCCTTTGGATTCAATATTTTGGACTGAGCTATAGGGTCATTAGGTTACAGATTGGGCTTGGTTCAATGGACTGTGTTGGGTGTGTTGGGATCCATGCATTAGGGTACAGATAGGGCTTGGTTCAATGGGTTGGGTAATAAAGATTTAACTTTCAAGTAAATCCATTCACAACTTCAGAATGTCATGTACTATTCTAATTCTATTAAATCAGGAGCACGTCAGTTTATACATAACAATATACTTTATACTTTATTGTCGCCAAACAATTGATACTAGAACGTACAATCATCACAGCAATATTTGATTCTGCGCTTCCTGCTCCCTGAAGTACAAATTGATAGTAAATAGTAAAAATTTAAATTATAAATCATAAATAGAAAGCAGAAAATGGAAAGTAAGGTAGTGCAAAAAAAACTGAGAGGCAGTTCCGGATATTTGGAGGGTACGGCCCAGATCCGGGTCAGGATCTGTTCAGTAGTCTTACCACAGATGGAAAGAAGCTGTTTCCAAATCTGGCCGTACGAGTCTTCAAGCTCCTGAGCCTTCTCCCGGAGGGAAGAGGGACGGAAAGTGTGTTGGCTGGGTGGGTTGCGCCCTTGATTATCCTGGCAGCACTGCTCCGACAGCGTGCGGTGTAAAGTGAGTCCGAGGACGGAAGACTGGTTTGTGTGATGTGCTGCACCTTGTTCACGATCTTCTGCAGCTTCTTTCGGTCTTGCATAGGACAACTTCCATACCAGGTTGTGATGTACCGTAGAAGAATGCTTTCTACAGTGCATCTATAAAAATTAGTGAGGGTTTTAGGGGACAGGCCAAATTTCTTTAGTTTTCTCAGGAAGTAAAGGCGCTGGTGGGCCTTCTTGGCAGTGGACTCTGCTTGGTTAGACCAAGTCAGGTCATTTGTGATATTGAACCCGAGGAGCTTAAAGTTTTTGACCTGTTCCACTTGCACACCACCGATGTAAATTGGGTCGTGCAGTCCGCTACTCCTTCTGAAGTCAACAACCAATTCCTTCGTCTTGCTGATGTTGAGGGATAGGTTATTGTCTCCGCACCATGCCATCAGGTTCTTAATTTTCTCTCTCTACTCAAACTCACCATTACCCGAGATACGGCCTACAATTGTTGTGTCATCAGCAAACTTATATATTGAGATTGACGGAAACTTGGCTACACAATCATAGGTGTACAGTGAGTACAGCAGGAGGCTGAATACACAGCCTTGTGGGGCACCGGTGCTCAGAGTGATTGTAGAGGAGAGCTTGTCCCCTATTTTTACAGCCTGGGTCCTGTCTGTGAGGAAGTTGAAGATCCAGCTGCAGATCTGAGTGCTAAGGCCCAGGTTCTGGAGCTTAGGAATCAGTTTATTTGGAATGATGGTATTAAAGGCAGAGCTGTAGTCAATGAAAAGGAGCCTGACGTATGCGTCTTTATTCTCCATAGTAAATACATAGCAAAGCTGATCTTTTTCATGACAGCATAGTACAGGCTTTTTGGCCCACAATGTTTGTACTGACCTTTTAACTTGCTCTCCATCTCTTAACCATCTCCAATGTGATCCCACCACCAATAACATCCTTCCCTCCCACCCCTTCCCACTTTCTGCTTTCCGCAGGGATCGCTCCCTATGTGACTCCCTTGGCCATTAGCCCCTCCCTCCTGGCACTTATCCTTGCAAGCGGAACAAGTGCTACACCTGCCCCTACACCTCCTCCCTCACTATCATTCAGGGCCCCAAACAGTCCTTCCAGGTGAGGCGACACTTCACCTGTGAGCCTGTTGGGGTCATATACTGTGTCCAGTGCTCTTGGTGTGGCCTCCTGTATATCGGTGAGACCAGTCATAGAATGGTGCTTCCCCGAGCACCTACACTCCATCTGCCAGAAAAAGCAGAATCTCCCAGTGGCCACACAATTTAATTCCACTTCCCATTCCCATTCAGATATGTCTATCCATGACCTCTTCCACTGTAGTGATGAGGCCACACTTGGATTGGAGGAACAACACCTTATATTCCATTTGGGTAGCCTCCAGCCTGATGGCATGAACACCAATTTCTTGAACTTCTGGTAATGGCCCCCGCTCTCCCTCTCCTTCACTAGTTCCCATCCCCTTTTCTCTCACTCATTTCCTTGCCTGCTCATCGCCTCCCTGTGGCGGTACTCCCCCCACCCCTCCTTTTCTTTCCTCCATGGCTGTCTGTCCTTTCACCAATCAACTTTCCAGCTCTTGTGCTTCTCTCTCCCCTCCCCCACCTTTTAAATCTATTCCTCGGTGTTTTTTCTCCAATCGAAGGGTCCTCAGCTGAAACGTCGACTGTACTCTTTTCCATAGATGCTGCCTGACCTGCTGAGTTTCCCCGGCATTTTGTGTGTGTTGCTCAATCTAACCCTTCCCTCCATGTAGTCTTCCATTTTCTATCATCCATGTGTCCATCTAAAAGTTTCTTAAATGTCACAACTGTACCTGTCTGTACTACCCATTTGGCAGGGCATTGCATGCACCCATCACTGTGTCTTTAAAACAAAACTTACAGTACCTTTGTAAGGACCTTTACCAGTGTCCTAACGAAGGGTCTCGGCCCGAAACGTCGACTGTACCTCTTCCTAGAGATGCTGCCTGGCCTGCTGCGTTCACCAGCAACTTTTATGTGTGTTGCTTACAATACCTTTGACAAACCCCACTATACTTCCCTCCAAGCACTTTAAAATTATACCCTACTCATTCTTGGCCTTAACTTCTCATCCAAATGATTTGGTTGGCTGATGTGTCAGCAATGTTGCAATAGTGCGCTTGGTTTGATCACTTGATATTTGTTGTCCAATTTTCAAACCACCATTGCAATTTCTCAAAATGTTGCCTCTCTCCTTGCAGATTTAAGTCTTCTTGGGGCACTGGTCACTGCAGACTCACTCTGCATCCATCTGGAGGAACTTCACAACAAGCTGCAGTACAGGCAACGGGTCAAGTACATGGTAAATGCTGCTTCACACTGTTGTAGCACACCCCCCAGCTGAGGCTCCCGTGATTGCTTTTATTCCCAAATCCACTGCTGCAGAAGTGGCCAATTCCAGGAACCCTAATGCTTTCTCCCCACTCCCTCACTCCTTCCTGTTATCCCTCAAATGAAGTCAGCAATTGCTGCCGGGTGGAGTTCTATGATTGGCAAGGACTCTTGGTCTACCACCCCAAACATCCATATTCTCCAGCCATTCTGGGAAAACTGTTTGACCATGGGGTCTTTAAAGCTTGTTCCCTAACTTAGGTACAACAGTGAATGGGAGAATGGAGCATCATTCATTATGGTTTCCCAGTAAGACAACTAATCCAAGTGTGTGTTGGAAGTGGGAGCATTTCAATCACCCACTACGACCAATTGCCATTTTGAGTGGAAGTTTAAAATCTTCTACCTGCTGATTTTTATTTTTTGCTGAGTGAATTTCCTGTAAGCTAGGCCATTGATTTTTTTGGATAGTTAGTGAGAACATAAAGCCTTGTGAGAAGGAACTCCAACTGGGAGGGCAGACACCCAAAGATCAGTTCTGATTATGAGGGGGCATTGGGTGGATCTTACACTGAGGGTTGTGGTTGGAACAACAGCATGCTGTAAAGTTAAACATAGTGGCCATTATGTGGGGGTTAATGGTTTTTATTTCATTTGCAGAAAGATTACTTTCCGATTAACTACTCCGTACAAGTTCACTATGAAGATATATATCGAACGATAAATGTTACTTGGATGGTAGGTTCAAATGTAGAAAATTCCACTTTTCTTCCCTGCTTATCCTAAACCATCTCTGTATCCTGAATCTTAGGGCTGTGAATGTGTTGCTGGTCAGAGTCCTCCTCCTCATGTCTCTGTACCTGAGCCCAAATCATTGATTCCTGGAGGGTGGTAGAGTGATGTCGGGGAAGCTTCTTTCATCTCTCTCTTGATCCTATTGTCTTACCCTCTCCCTCCCAGCTCCACCTCCAAGGCCCCTTAACTGTATTTTATTTTAGTAAATGGCTTGGGAAGTTCTTTCTAAAGCACTCCACTTCCCTCACCAGAAACTATTTTACACGGCCACAGTTGTGTGATTGTGTGTAGAATGGAGAGTTCACTTGTTGGTTGTAGAAGTGCCCTTACTGACCTCAGGTCATCATCAGAATGCTTGATGGCCGATGAGATACATTTAGAGTAGAGTCCCTATTGTAACTGTAGAAAAAACAGCAGCCAATTCACTGCAGATATGTCAAACTGTGGTAAGACTCAACCTGCAGGAGTGTTTGGTAGGTTCTGTTATTTTGTAGGTACCTTGCCCCTGTTTAGTTGGAAGCTGGCCAGTTGCTTACATTCTATTCTTGATCCTTTTTCAACTTCAGTTTCCATTTGTTATCTGCCTAATCAGTTTTGGAGATTAGTTAATCTCTTAAACTACATCTCAGATTCATTTTCATCTTTACAAGTTCTCAGGGCTATACAGTGTGAGAACAGGCCTTTGAGCCACTGGAGTTTACAACTCTCGGGCTCTGAAGAGCTGAATTTCAATGGGGGTGGGCGGAAGGAGATTGGGGTGAGCGTGTCTGCGGGCCTGGTATGGCATCTCAGAATCCTGGCAAAATTGGTGTTCCCGGCCACTAAGGTGAAAACTTTCCAGCAATTGGAGTCATTGCAGAGAGGAAAATGTTCATGGTTGTTGTAGATCAGTCATCCAAGCCCCAGGATATTGTATGCCTGAGGTAATTTATATTGTTCAGATCACAGAATCATACAGCACAGAAACAGGACATTTGGCTCACTTGTCCCTACAACCATGCTGCCTTTCTATGTTAATTTCATTTGCCTGCGTTAGAGCATCTCCCTCTCCTCATTTACAAAGACAGGTGTGTAAAAAGGGCCTGTAGGGTCATTGGGGAACCAGGCCATCCCAACCACAATCTATTCCAGCTGCTACCATCCTGGAAACGGTACCACAGCATAAAAGCCAGGACCAACAGGCTCCGGGACAGTTTCTTCCACCAGGCCATCAGACTGATTAATTCATGCTGATTTGAGTGTACTATACATTACATTGACTGTGCTATCTATTATAAATGATTATAAATTACTATGATTGCACATTGCATATTTAGATGGAGATGTAATATAATGATTTTTACGTGTCATGTATGTGAAGGATGTAAGAAATAAAGTCAATTCAAATCAATTTCCTCTCTATATACAGTACTGTGCAAAAGTCTTAGTTACATACTGTATATGTAGCTGGGATGCATAAGACTTTTGCACAGTACCGTAGCAATTTTATGTATTGCATTGTACTGCTGTTGCAAAATAAAACAGATTTCCTGACATATATGAGTGATGATAAACGTGATTCTGATATGGTTCTCTACTGTGGACTGAGAGTGGGAAGCGGGTAGGGAAAGGGGAAGCGTGGTTGGGAGAGGGGAGGGAGCAGGAAGCACCAGAGAAACATTCTGTAATGATCAATAAAGCAATTGTTTTGGCTCAAATGATCTCGTCTGGCGTCTCAGGACTGGGTGCGTCCACACCCGCCCAATCCCCGGTCTAGGCACTCCTTCTCTGTCTCCTGTCCCACCCCCCACCCCAACCCCCTCACCGTTCAGAATCGGAATCAGGTTTATTATCACTGGCATGTGTCCCAACATCCTTTGCTCCTGCAAGATTTACAAACTTGTTTTCCACTCCACGTTGACAAATATAGTACTGTTCAAAAGTCTAGGCACCCTAGCTCTATATATGTGTGCTTAAGACTTTTACACAGTACTGTACTCTACCTGTCCAAATACCATTTAAAGATTGATATTGTACCTGCCCCCATCACCACTCTGACAGCTGGTTCTATGCCCACTACCTTCTGTGTGGGGAGAAACTTACCTCAACAGCTTATGTAAACTTTTCTCCTCTCAATATGAATGTTTGCCCTCTGGGTTTAGGCTTTCTCAGAAAAACTGACTGTGTTCCTTATCTAAGTTCCTCATACTCTCTCATCTTTATCTTTATTTTGCTTATACTGTACTTCCTGCCTTAAACTGATTTAATCAAACCTGTTAGTTAAGTTTGAGCATCAATCCAGTATTTCCTTGAAGTTAAGGAAATGGTTCTCGAGTTTTTTCTGATCCATTGTTAATATCTTTTGCCTGAAAATCTTTTCCAAATCTTTTGATCTGGAAAATCCTAAAATATACAGAGCAGGGATGGTTGGCATTGTCAGTGAACTCTAGTTTCTAAAGCTCTAACATGTGGGGAGATGCCATCTGCTTATTTCTAGCAATTCCAGCTTTTGTTTAAGAATTGAATTGAATTGACTTTATTTCTTACATCCTTCACATACGAGGAGTAAAAATATTTATATTATGTCTCCATCTAAATGTGCCATGTGCAATCACAGTAATTAGAACCATAGAACCATAGAACACTACAGCACAGTACAGGCCCTTCGGTCCTCGATGTTGTGCCGACCTATATAATCCTCAAAAAACGTACTAAACCCACACTACCCCGTAACGCTCTGAAAAAGGCGAACGGTATGCTGGCATTTATAGCAAGAGGATTCGAGTACAGGAGCAGGGAGGTACTACTGCAGTTGTACAAGGCCTTGGTGAGACCACACCTGGAGTATTGTGTGCAGTTTTGGTCCCCTAATCTGAGGAAAGACATCCTTGCCATAGAGGGAGTACAAAGAAGGTTCACCAGATTGATTCCTGGGATGGCAGGACTTTCATATGAAGAAAGACTGGATGAACTGGGCTTGTACTCGTTGGAATTTAGAAGATTGAGGGGGGATCTAATTGAAACGTATAAAATCCTAAAGGGATTGGACAGGCTAGATGCAGGAAGATTGTTCCCGATGTTGGGGAAGTCCAGAATGAGGGGTCACAGTTTGAGGATAAAGGGGAAGCCTTTTAGGACCGAGATTGGGAAAAACTTCTTCACACAGAGAGTGGTGAATCTGTAGAATTCTCTGTCACAGGAAACAGTTGAGGCCAGTTCATTGGCTATATTTAAGAGGGAGTTAGATATGGCCCTTGTGGCTAAAGGGACCAGGGGTTATGGAGGGAAGGCTGCTGGTACGGGGTTCTGAGTTGGATGATCAGCCATGATCATACTGAATGGTGGTGCAGGCTCAAAGGGCCGAATGGCCTACTCCTGCACCTATTTTCTATGTTTCTATGTGGAAGCTTTAGGCAGAGGACAGAAGAGATTTACCGGGATGCTGCCTGGATTGGAGAACATGTCTTACAAGGATAGTTTGAGCAAGCTAGGGCTTTGGAGCGAAGGAGGATGAGAAACATATTGATAGAGGTGTACAAGATGATAAGAAAGCATAGATCAAGTAGATATCCAGAACGTAAATGGCTAACACCAGGGGACATAATTTTAAATTGATTGGAGAAAGGGGAAATATCAGAACGTGCTTCTAGGGGTGGCGATAGAGCCAGACATATTAGGGACATAAAAGGAATTCTTAGATAGGCACGTGGCTGAGAGACAAATGGAGGGCTATGTAACAAGGAGGGGTTAGATTGATCTTAGAGTGGGTTAAAAAGTCGGCACAACATCATGAGCCAAAGGGACTGTACTATGCTGTAGTATTTTATGTTCCAATATGGGGGGTGAATCTGATGGGAGTATAGGGTTAGGCATAGGATTGATTGCAAATGGGTCGAATGGTCTGTACATCCCCAAATGAAAATTCAGTGCAGTTGCTTCGTCTGCCTTCTAAGTGACCCCAGTCCTACAAAATATAAGTTTGTTTGCATGCTAGAAAGGGGAACTCTTCCCCTGCTAGTGCGTGCCGCTGTCTGGGAGAGTCACTCATCTCTGCAACCTCCAGCCCTGAGCAGTACTGTTGGGAATTCATCACATCTGTATCTTAAGTCACGTCTCCTTGGCTCCTCGGGTGACTTGGCCAGATTTGAGGATGGGTCCAAGTATCCAGAAACCTAACCACATCGAGCTTCTGAACCGTCAGAGCATGAGCCAGAGGGGAAGGAATTTAAATACTTGAAACATAAAAATGCAGTTAATAGAAGAGTTCAATCAGCTGGGATTAGAGAGAGATTCTGTCCTTGAACGGGTAACAAAACCACACAGAGTGAGATGTAACATGGCAGGCTGTTCTTTTTCAAACAGTGAAGTTTATTTTTTAAATGAAGTATAAGGTCCTGAATTCTGAAGTCTGTACCTGTCGCCAGCTCCCTCTGCTTTTGAGGAAGTACCTGCTTCCAAGCACCTTAAAACTGTGCCCTCTCATGTTAGCTCTTTCAGCCCTGTGAAAAAGCCTCTGACTATCCACACGATCAATGCCTCTCATCATCTTATACACCTCTATCAGGTCACCTCTCATCCTCCGCCGCTCCAAGGACAAAAGGCCGAGTTCACTCAACCTGTTTTCATAAGGCATGCTCCCCAATTCAGGCAACATCCTTCTAAATCTCCTCTGCACCCTTTCTATGGTTTCCACATCCTTCCTGTAGTGAGGCAACCAGAACTGAGCACAGTACTCCAAGTGGGGTCTGACCAGGGTCCTATATAGCTGTAACATTACCTCTCGGCTCTTGAACTCAATCTCACGGTTGATGAGGGCGAATACACCGTATGCCTTCTTGACCACAGAGTCAACCTGCGCAGCAGCTTTGAGTGTCCTATGGACTTGGACCCCAAGATCCCTCTGATCCTCCACACTGCCAAGAGTCTTACCATTAATACTATATTCTGCCATCATATTTGACCTACCAAAATGAACCACCTCACATTTATCTGGGTTGAACTCCATATGCCACTTCTCAGCCCAGTTCTGCATCCAATCGGTCTCCTGCTGTAACCTCTGACAGCCCTCCAAACTATCCACAACACCTCCAACCTTAGTATCATCAGCAAATTTACTAACTCATCCCTCCACTTCCTTATCCAGGTCATTTATAAAAATCACAAGAGTAGGGGTCCCAGAACAGATCCCTGAGCCACACCACTAGTCACCAACCTCCATGCAGGATATGACCCATCTACAACCGCTCTTTGCCTTCTGTGAGCAAGCCAATTCTGGATCCACAAAGCAATATATTCTTGGATCCCATGCCTCCTTACTTTCTCAAAACCTGGCATGGGGTACCTTATCAAATGCCTTGCTGAAATGCATATACACTACATCTACCGCTCTACCTTCATCAATGTGTTCAGTCACGTCATAAAAAAAATCAATCAGGCTCACAATGAACGACCTGCCTTTGCCAAAGCCATGCTGACTATTCCTAATCATATTATGCCTCTCCAGATGTTCATAAATCCTTCCCCTCAGGATCTTTTCCATTAGCTTACCAACCACTGAAGTCAGACTCACTGGTCTATAATTTCCTGGGCTATCTCTACTCCCTTTCTTGAATAAGGGAACAACATCTGCAACCCTCCAATCCTCGAGAACCTCTCCCATCCCCATTGATGATGCAAAGATCATCGCCAGAGGCTCAGCAATCTCCTCCCTCGCCTCCCACAGTAACCTGGGGTACATCTCATCCGGTCCTGGTGACTTATCCAACTTGATGCTTTCCAAAAGCTCCAGCACATCCTCTTTCTTAATGTCTATATGCTCAAGCTTTTCAATCCGCTGTAAGTCATCCCTACAATCACCAAGATCCTTTTCTGTAGTGGCTACTGAAGCAAAGTACTCATTAAGTATCTGCTATCTCCTCCAGTTTCGTACACACTTTTCTACTGTCACACTTGATTGGTCCTATTCTCTCACGTCTTATCCTTTTGCTCTTCATATACTTGTAGAATACCTTGGGGTTTTCTTTAATCCTGCTCGCCAAGGCCCTCTCATTGTCCCTTCTGGCTCTGCTAATTTCATTCTTAAACGCCCTTCTGCTAGCCTTATAATTTTCTAGATCTCTATCATTACCTAGTTTTTTTGAACCTTTTGTAAGCTTTTCTTTTCTTCTTGACTAGATTTTCAACAGCCTTTGTGCACCATGGTTCCTGTACCCTACCATCCTTTCCCTGTCTCATTGGAACGTACCTATGCAGAACTCCACGCAAATATCCCCTGAATATTTGTCACATTTCTGCCATACATTCCCTGAGAACATCTGTTTCCAATTTATGCTTCCAAGTTCTTGCCTGATAGCTTTATATTTCCCCTTACTCCAACTAAACACTTTCCTAACTTGTCTGTTCCTATCCCTCTCCAATGCTATGGTAAAGGAGATAGAATTGTGATCGCTATCTCAAAAATGCTCTCCCACTGAGAGACCTGACACCTGACCAGGTTCATTTCCCAATACCAGATCAAGTACAGCTTCTCCTCTCGTAGACTTATTTACATATTGTGTCAAGAAACTTTCCAGAACACACCTGACAAACTCCACCCCATCTAAACTCCTCGCTCTAATACCAATCAATATTTGGGAAATTAAAATCTCCCACCAGGACAACCATTAACATAGAACATTGACTGTATCTTCCCCCATAGATGCTGTGCTAAGCATTTCCATAATTTTCTGTTTTAATTTATAAATGTTGTTGGCTTTATTTGTAACCTGTACAGGGAAATGCATAGTTTTGTGTCAAACCAAATCGGTAAGGATTGTCCTGGGGGCAGCACAAGTGCCAACAGAGCCTGCCCACAATTCACTGCAAGTGAGGGGGAAACCGGAGCCTGCGGTCACAGGGATCACATACAAACTCCTTTGAGACAGTGATGGGAATTGAACCCCCGAACTTACTTTCAGTGTTGTAAAGCGCTGTGCTAAGCCTACCATGGCATCACTTCAAACATCCAGAGAACTCAGAGAAGGCGGCCAAAAATCAAAGTTGTTTCCAAAATCCAGAATTATAAATCTTTTCATGTTCAAATTTGCTGAGCGGGGTGACAGGTTGTTGCAAAAGAAGCTATTTATGCTAGCAACCTGTTTAGAGGGATAAATCTAGTGCAGTTTCTTGGTCTGGGCTCTGTGACTCCTGTTCTGCCTGGAGATTCACCTCGTGTAGGAAGTCAAACTGCACCAGCTGCAGACTGTTACATTTTGGAGAGGTGAACGAAAGACTACCGAACACTCTGTGAGTACTCTCTTGCCAGCAGTGCTCACCTGCTGAGAATGGATTGCAAAAAATTTCCAAGGGTTATTGACAATCTGAAGATGTCTTGTGACTTTGGGAAGGGTGTAGATAACTTACAGACACCTAGCTAATCCTGAGTTTCATCTTCATACTCTACATTGCTGGATGCCGTTTATAGTTCCAAAGGACAATGATAGATCATACAGCACAGATTAAAAGCCTGCACTAGATGTATTTCTAGACACCATTCAGACCACAGAGTTCATGTGAGCTTATAGATCAAACCCATTCCCTCACCTACTTTCCTGTAACCTTTTCTCCCTTGCATAATCATCAACTATAGGATTCTTCAATCACATCCCTGCTTGAGGGGCAATTTACTGTGGACAGTTAACTAGCCCCCCCCCCCATGGAGTTGATCTCCACGTCCTTTAACCTTGTCTCTGGGAAGGAAAATTTCCACTTTGCATCACACAATAGTCGCTACTTGACTGCCTGTAAAAGACTGGTGCTCAATGCATTGCAACTGTGGGATAGACAGAGAGGTGAGGGAGCTTTGAATGTCAAGCTACACTACTAACGTTGACTGTCAGTAGTTCGCCCTCCCCTCCATTTCTTCACTCATATGATGGTTGTATGTGAGTTTTGCTCCTCTGTGGCTGGGAGTTTCTGATCTGTCCTTGTCGTGCCAGTGACAATCAGGAGTAATCCACTGCAGTCAAAACAAGTAGATGATTCATGACAGAAGTGGGTGTTTGTAAGTAAGCTTTTGAACCGAGGATTTATTGTTCACATAGGTATCTTAATGTGGTTAGTAAGTGAATCTCCTAGCTGTGCTCTGTAGTGCTCTACAGCGCATCTGTAATTGTGAACTTCCCATAATTCAGGACATTTACAAAGACAGGTGTGTGAAAAGGGCCCGCATGATCATTGGGGACCCAAGCCATCCCAACTACAATCGATTCCAGCTGCTACCATCTGGGAAGTGGTACCGCAGCATAAAAGCCAGAACCAACAGGCTCCGGGACAGCTTCTTCCACCAGGCCATCAGACTGACGAACTCAGGCTGATTTGAGTGTACTGTATATTACACTGACCGTTCTATTTATTATAAATGATTATAAATTACTATGATTGCACATTGCACATTTAGATGGAGACGTAATGTAAAGATTCTTACTCCTCATGTATGTGAAAGATGTAAGAAATAAAGTCAATTCAGTTCTGGCAGTACAGTAGAAGTTAGCCTGTGGCTCCCCCTACAGATCAGTGCAGTTTAATCCTGTTAATGAGCCCTGCAGTGGACAATCGAGCCAGAAATAATGGAGTGAAAGGCTCCTTGCTTGTAGTCAATCCTGAACTTGTATTGCTGAAGTGGGTGGTCTTCATGAAGTAGGAGTAATCACCTTTAAAATTCACCTTTCAGCTTCATTTTCCGGAGAAAGGCATAGAGTTCTTTTTGAGGTGGAATTTAAACCAACCATGGGATCATTCAATGAGGGAGAAAGGAAGGAATTGAAAGGTTGTATCAGGATGTTAATGTAAATGACACATTCCACTGTATGTTTTGATGTACAAATGATAAATAAATTTAATCTTAGATCAGAATCGGGTTTATTATCACTGACATATGTTGAGAAAGTTGTTGTTTTGTGGCAGCAGGACAGTGCAATACATAATTACTGAAAGTTACTATCAGAAACACAAGAGATTTTACAGATGTTCAAAATCCAGAGTAACACGTAACACACACACACACAAAATGATGTAGGAAAACAGTAGGTCAGGAAAGGGGGGGAGATAAAAGTTGACATTTTGAGCTGAGACCCTTCATCAAGGATTGTAATAAGAAATGTGTAGTACAAATAATGACTTTTTTGAAGGGGGGCATAGATGACACACATCTCCAAAAGCTTTCGGCTATGGTAAACTCTGATTTTCTGAGATATAAAACATCACAGGAATTTAATCCATGGTTATTACATGTGTGTGTGTGAGATTATAGAGACATAGTGTGTATCTGCTGGTCTCTGTATGTCACTTGGTAGAATCTACTTCACAGTGTAAAGACCCTCTTTCTTTTCTAACAGAGGAACAAAGGTTTTAACGAAGTTGACCTGAAGCTGTTATGGATTTACATCAATTCTCAAGTGTTGGAGACAATCCTTGAAGTTCTTCCAAAAAGACACCCATCTCGAACTTACGTGGAGGACATTGCTATGCTGCTAACTTACCTGAGGATGGGTGTGGAAGAAATGGTAAGTTCTGTTGTAAGGGCAAAGGGTGACCTGAGATAGGTCAAAGACCACAAGCCAAAAGCAGTGAAGATGTTCTTTCACTTGGTGTCTCCCCAGTGTAGGCTGGACTCCCTCAGGGTCCAGGATCCCCTCTCTGCCTTCCACACGCATAGTTTACAGAGCTGCACTGATTGCTGATCCAGTCACAGCTCAGTTTTGGGATTCTTGGCTTTGTTTACTGATCTCCTTAATCTCCCCCAAAATCCATGCACTGCTCCATTTCTGGCTACCCAAGCAGCCTGGAATTTAGTCACTGCATCTTTCCTGCTGTGCCCTTTGGTTAACTCCTGGTATTCTCACCCCACCCCCTCACCCCTACTGACCAAACCATACCCTCTCCCTCAATCTCCCACAAATTCATTGTCATATGGTCAAATACCTTGGAAGCAAGCTATTCACCACATTGAGTCTAAACCGACCATCAGACCATCTCCTTTCCTTTCTCCCGTGGTTCATTCTACTCTCCTATCAGATTTCTTCTTCTTCAGCCTTTACCTTTTTCACCCATCACCTATTTCCTTCATCCCCTTCCCCAACCATCGACCTTTCTTGTCACCTGATTTCATGTATTACCTGCAAACTGTACTTCTTCCCTCCCCCCCCCCCCACCTTATTCTGGCTTCTTTCCCCTTCCCTTCAGTTCCAGTGAAGGGTCTCAGCCCAAAACATCGACTCTCTATTTCGCTCCATAGAATTGATTTTTCAAGAATCCATCAATCTTTAAATACTTCCAGCGATGTCACATCCAAAATTCTCAGCAGCAGAGAATTCCAGAGATCGATCACCTTCTGTGAGAAGTTCCTACTCCCCTCAGATTTAAATGAAAGTCCCTTTCTTTTGTAGTTATGTTTTCTTGTTCACAACTCTCCCCACCAGTGGAAACATCTCAACATCTCCACTGTCAAAGTAACTAAAGATCTTATGTTTCAAAAAGATCACCTCCTCATTCTGAACTCCAGTGAAAGTCCTAACTGGTCAGGAATTTGGCATGTTATGGATTAATTAGGAGCAGACAATTGTAAAGCTACTCAGAGGTTACAAAATACAGCTCAGTGTGGTTTGAGTGTAGTTCCCCCTCATCTGCCTGCTGGCGTAGTGTTGATTGAAATGGCTGCTGTTCGGTGAATCCTTCCTTGTTTCCCTTGGGTGTTCAGATTGAAGACATTGAGGACGAGCGGGTGGAGGAAATACTCTGTCGAATCAGTGACATGGACATGGAAAGCAGGAAACGGCGAATCCGGCCCAAGGCCTTGTTTGATAACTGCTACCGAGTATTGAAACAGATCTTCCATTGTAAGTGTTGGCAGAGTCGTATTCAATTCTTAGAGTAGGCCAATAGGTAGGGTTAACGTCGTGGGCTAAAGGGCCTGTATTGTGCTGTAATGTTATACGTTCTATCCAATCTGTCCCCATGACTCAACTCCTCCAATCCAGACAACATTCTCGGGATACTTCTCTGTGTGTTCTTCAGTGCAGTCACATCCTTCTGTCTGTGTGGTGACCAGATCTGCACACAACACTCGAAATGCAGCCTAACCATCATTTTGCAACCTGAATATTCTGTGTCCCAGCCTATGAATTCAGGCATGCTGTATACCTCCTTCACCACCCTGCCACTTTTAGGGAATGAGACTTGAACCCCAGGTTCCCTCTGTTCACCAGCATTCCTTAGTGCCCGACCATCTACTGTCGGTGGAGTATTTGAGATGGGTACAGACAAGCACTTGAATCATCTGGGCATCAAAGGCTGTGGGCCAGGTAGTGGAAGGTGAGATTAATACAAGTGGGAGCCCTCTGGTCAACATGGGATGTGATGGGCTGAATGATCTGTCTCCCTCCTGTGTGATTGGCTGAGAAGAGTTCTCTAGCTCTTTAACAATGAGTTAGATTTGTGTGCCTGGCTTGAATAGAATGTCCTGTCAGCCTGGATTTCACACTCAGATCTTGAAGGGGCTGATCATCCACATTCTGAGAAGAGTGGTGGGCTAGCATGGTGCACTGGTAATGGGGGACAGTTTCAACGGGGTGCCAATTCCAATGGTTTCTGGCCTTGCTGCCTAGCATGGGAGACCACTTCAGGCATTTGTAGAGAGGTGAATCATTGAGAACCTCATTGTGCTGTTACTGTCCAATAACCAGCTCTCCTGCTGTGGTGTTTCAACTGCAGGCAACTGGGTTCCGTGACAGAGCCACCCAACTCCTGCATCGTCGCCGTCAGAAAGAAAGGCACCTGCTCTGCCAGGCTTTATACTCCCTCGTTGACATCAGAAGCATCCGAGACAGTTACGCCTGCTGTCGCCCGGGTACTCATGGAGATGCAGGACTGGGTTGCGTTTGGCGGAAGGATCATGACGGACTCACCGACGAAGACCTGTGGATAGTGACCAATTTGCTAACTTTCCCAGACCCCCATCCGCATCCCCATTCCAGTGTCCCTTTTGGCTTTTGTCCCTTTTGTAAGTATTTGACCTGGTCAAGTTGTTTTACAGCTCTCTGTCCATACACTGTAAACACTAAGTTTGATAGCTCCTCCCTCCACCTGACTTGCCAACTATTCACAAAATTCTCCTGTGATTCAGGATACCAGTAAGCCCAATTCTATATCATGACTAGAATGATTATAGTGCCTGGTCAAAGCAGGAAGCCGAAAAACTGGAACTCTCTCAAGGAGTAATGTTAATGGCTCATCTAGACTTGAAAAACTGGCCAGAACAGCAGAGGGGCATGGGTTGGACACTGGAACCTGACTAATTAGTGAGAAGAGATCTGTCTATCCCTTCAGATATTGAGAGAAATCACATGGTGGAGAAGATAACTAACCACTTGAAGCAAGTAAATCAGAGACTTTCTCATTGTTACCCAGCACGGATATGAGTCAACAGCCAACCCATTGCGAGGGGCTTCATTAGGAATCTGATTTTAATGACAGAGCCATAACTGTTTGTTGTATCCACTTCTATAATCCATGCTGATGTCAGAAGCAGAAAGATACTGTCTGCACATCTCACTGCCCGATAAAATGATCATTCGTATATTCCTCCTACCTACAGTTGGCGATCAGATGTACTGGATAATAAATGTCTGAATGCTTCTAGTGTCTCCCATCCTGTCAATGTTCTGACTCTGGGCTGTTTGCCAGTCCAATATGTGTACTTATTACATCCAAATATAAATAAAATACTATAATCTATTGTGGGGAAGTAACAAAGGTTGAATCTCACCTTCCCGCCAACCACATCCTTGCACACTAATCCCACTCTTTAAAAACACCTTCACTGGACAGGCTGCAGCAACTGAAGGCGATCACTGCTTCTGCTTGAGGGCAGCTGGGGTGGGTAATCATTGCTGGTCTTGTTGACGATGCCACATTCAAATTAGTATGTTGCCATATACACAAGGATGCAATGGAACTTCTAGCCACACATTTAATGAAGATTGTTCACAGATATACAACTACAGGTTGCATTGGTAGTCAGATACCTGAGCAATGTTGGTAACTGTGAGATTAGTGACTAGTCTCTGCCTTTTTAAAAAAGGATTTATTAACATTTTTACATTATTTATATAATTTTCATATCAGTATTTACAAATATATATCTATTTAAAATATTGCCATCCTGTCCAGGATTCTCTCCAGCTTCTGCAGTGCCAACTGTCGTGGAAGACCTCTTAAAGGCTCTTGGCCACCCTGACTAAAGTCAAAGTCAAGTTTGTTGTAAAAAGTACCCATAGATATATTTAGAAGTACAATTAAAAAAAAACATACTTGCAGCAGCATCACAGCATCATATCATAGCATCATATCAACACGGTTTCACAAGAAAAGCATAAATTATACAAAAAAACACAACTAGAGCAAGCCTTGTACATTTACTGTAAATACAGTATATTGAGAATTTATTATGATGTGTTAGCAGGACCTGCAACAAGAAAACAACAACATTCAACAATTGTAAAGATTAAAGAATTGTATAAAAGATAAAGTCAATGGTTAAAATAAGTTTTTCACACTGAGTAGTAGGTGCAGGGAATACACTGCCATCGGTCATGGTAGAGGCAGATATATTAGGCATTTAAGAAACTCTTAGGCACATAGATGATAGAAAAATGGAGGGCTATGTAGCAGGGTAAGGTGAGATTGATCTTAGAGTTGGCTCAACATTGTGGGCCAAAGGGCCTGCACTGTGCTGTAGTGTTCTGTTTTGTGGATGGCATGTAAACAAAAGCTTTTCACATGTATCTTAGTCCATGTGACAATAATAAGTTAATCCAATCCAACCTGTACGTCTGCAGGTAGATGAGGCATAGAAACATAGAAACTTACAGTTCAAGACAGGCCCTTCAGCCCACAAAGCTATGCCGAACATGTCCTTACCTTAGAAATTACCTAGGGTTACCATAGCCCTCTATCTATTTTTCTGAGCCTTACTTCAGTGGTTGGTAAGTTGATGGAGAAAATCCTGAGAGGCAGGATTTATGAACATTTGGAGAGGCATAATATGATTAGGAATAGTCCTCAGATTTATTTGACTTGTGTTGCGGTGCATACAGCAGATTTAACGTATCACAGGTTCAGAGTTGATTTCTTGTCTGGAGAAATGGAATTCTGTGGAAATTCCCAGGGGAAGCTGCTGGAAGAACACAGAGGGAAACAAGGCAGAAATTGGTGGCTTGGGCTCTGAACTTCTGCAGGGATACTGGGATAAGGTCCAGTGTAGCCTCTGAGCAGGAGATTGGCCGAAAGGCCTATACTATGCTGTAATATTCTATATTCTTAAAGTCCATTGTAATGCAAAGTGGTTACAGTGTTGTTATACTGAGGTAGTGACTCGGGTTGAACAGGTATGTTCAAGAACTGAATGGTTGAAAGGAAGTAGCTGTTCTTGAACCTAGTGGTGTGAGACTTCATGCTTCTGTACCTCCTGCCCAATGGTAGCCATGAGAAGATGGCATGGCTCCAATAGTGGGAGCCTTTGCTGCTGGATGTTCACCTTACTAGGCAGTGCCTCCTGTAGATATTACTGATGGTGGGGAGAGATGTGCCCTTCCTCCCTGTAGCTTCTAACATTCCTGCAGATTTGAATTGCCTTACCAGACCATGATGCAACCAGTCAGGATACTTTGAACAGTATACCTGTAGAAGCTTGTTAGGGTGTTTGGTGATAAGCCGAATGTCCATAGCCATCTAAGGCACTAAATCTGGATACCTTACTTGTGATTGCATCTATGTGCTGGACCCAAGGCATAGATTCAATCACATCAATAATACCCAGGAATATAAAGGCACTGACCCTCTCTGCTGCTGATTTACCAATGTAGACTAGAACACGTTCACCCTCCTTTCTTGTAGCATCCATCACCAAGTGAAGTCAGTGTGGTGACACAACCCCTTTGACACAATTTACCTAGGGAGGCCCAAGAAGATGTTAATGTTTAATTAAAGGCTGGCTAATATGTGGTACGTCTTTGGGTTGTCCACGTATTTCCTTCTCAAACAGCTATGAGGCAGGGAAATGCAGAAGTGGTTTGTACTGACCCAGAGAGCCTGTGGCTGAATCATTTCAGCAAATTGGAACTTCAATTGCTTTTTTTCTCTCTCTCCCATTTATTTATTTATTCATTAATTTGTTTATTTATTGATTGATTGATTTAGCTATCAGCACAGTAATAAGCCCTTCCAGTCCATCAAGCTTGCACAGTCCATTTTCATCCATATGACCAATTAACGTACTAACCGGTACATCATTGGAATGGGAAAGGAAACCAGAGCATTTTCATCCATATGACCAATTAACCTACTAACCGGTACATCCAGATGACCAATTAGCCTACTAACCGGTACAACCAGATGACCAATTAGCCTACTAACCGGTACATCGTTGGGATGGGGAAGGAAACCAGAGCATCTGGAGGAGACCCACGTGGCAAGGGCGAAAGAAATTGAACTCAGATTGCTGGCACTATGCTGCCGTGCCACTCCTAAAACCCTAAAATGGATTCATTTTCCTTGAATTCTTGATGTGCAGGTTAGACTGAGAGCTCAGATTCTCATTTCTCAGTTTCTCAGCTGCTACTCGAAGACCATAAATCACAGGAGCATAATGAAGCCATTCAGCCCATAAAATGTGGCTGATTGATTATTCCTCTCAACCCCATTCTCCAGCCTTCTGACTGTAATCTTTGAAGTCCTATCAAGCTCTGCTTTACTGTAAACATACCCAATGATTTGGTTCCAAGCCGTCTTTGGCATTAAATTCCATGGTTGCACCTCCCTTTAGCCGAAGAAATTCCTTCTTTTCTTGGTTCTAAGCAGGCGTTCCTGTATTCTGAGCAAAGTTACCTCTAAGCTGCACAGTAACTGAAATGCTCCCACACACATAGCCTTTGTTGCTACACAGCTGGAATTTTCTTTTATAAAATGTTAATATAATTTTGAAATTATGCTAATATAATTTTGAAACCTATGTTAATATAATTGTGAAATACCCTGTTATTAATTATATTAATGAATATAATCCATAAATTTTTAAAATATTAAACGTACCACCACCTTTACTTTGAAACATTTTAGAGCTTCAATGTATTTACATTCCCAGTGTTTCAAGTTCCAAAACTGTAACAGAATGGAAGTCTATAACTCATTATTAATAAAGTTCTGGCCCGCTGAATGCCAGCATCATTGAAGCTTAAAAGTTTATGAAATGTGAACAATTTTCTTTATGCACTGTATTTCATTATACACTTCAATTAATAAATAAAATCAAAAGTGTTGGCCAGAAAGAACTACAATCCACAAATCACTGAACAGAAATAGAGGCGGCTATTTTGTGAACTGTTTGACAAATTGGATAACTTAATCAGAGGAATTGAACATGATCTGAGACCATTTTCAGATAAGAAGCCATTTAATGACAGGTTTGCAGAAGGAACAGCCTGTGATCTGGTCAACTGGGTCCAGTGTCTGGGTGACTTGGTTAGACTAGTTTGAACTAGTCTGAGTTGGACAAAACAAAATAAATCAGAGCAATGGTTGATTTGCACAGCTGTAAAAGAGATTAGAGGGAACATTGGTTCTGAGGCAGTGGCCTCTGGTCTTCGACTCTCCATATCCACTCTATCTCGGCCTTTCAATTCAATAGGTTTTAATAAGATCTCCCCCCCACCCCCCCGGCCCATCCTCCTAACTGGTAGAGGCCCAGAGCTATCAAATACACATACATTAACCCCTTCATTTCCAGGATAATTATTGTCAACCTCCTCTGGACCCTCTCCAATGCCAACACATCCTTTCTTAGATAAGGGGCCCAAAACTGCTTATGATACTTCAAGTGCAGCCTTATAAAGTCTCAGATTCGCATCTTGCTTTTATATTCTGCTCCTCTCAAAATGAATACTAACATTGCATTTGCCTTCCTTACCACCAACTCAACCTGCAAGTTGACCTGTAGGGAATCCTGCACTAGGATTTCCAAGTTCCTTTGCACCTCCGATTTCTGAATTCGCTCCCTGTTTAGAAAACAGTCTACACCTTTATTCATAGAAACATAGAAAATAGGTGCAGGAGTAGGCCATTCGGCCCTTCGAGCCTGCACCGCCATTTATTATGATCATGGCTGATCCTCCAACTCCGAACCCCGCCCCAGCCTTCCCTCCATACCCCCTGACCCCCGTAGCCACAAGGGCCATATCTAACTCCCTCTTAAATATAGCCAATGAACTGGCCTCAACTGTTTCCTGTGGCAGAGAATTCCACAGATTCACCACTCTCTGTGTGAAGAAGTTTTTCCTAATCTCGGTCCTAAAAGGCTTCCCGTCTATCCTCAAACTGTGGCCCCTCGTTCTGGACTTCCCCAACATCGGGAACAATCTTCCTGCATCTAGCCTGTCCAATCCCTTTAGGATTTTATACGTTTCAATCAGATCCCCCCTCAATCTTCTAAATTCCAACGAGTACAAGCCCAGTTCCTCCAGTCTTTCTTCATATGAAAGTCCTGCCATCCCAGGAATCAATCTGGTGAACCTTCTTTGTACTCCCTCTATGGCAAGGATGTCTTTCCTCAGATTAGGGGACCAAAACTGCACACAATACTCCAGGTGTGGTCTCACCAAGGCCTTGTACAACTGCAGTAGTACCTCCCTGCTCCTGTACTCGAATCCTCTCGCTATAAATGCCAGCATACCATTCGCCTTTTTCACCGCCTGCTGTACCTGCATGCCCACTTTCAATGACTGGTGTATAATGACACCCAGGTCTCGTTGCACTTCCCCTTTTCCTAATTGGCCACCATTCAGATAATAATCTGTTTTCCTATTTTTGCCACCAAAGTGGATAACTTCACATTTATCCACATTAAATTGCATCTGCCATGAATTTGCCCACTCACCCAACCTATCCAAGTCACCCTGCATCCTCTTAGCATCCTCCTCACAGCTAACAGTGCCACCCAGCTTCGTGTCATCCGCAAACTTGGAGATGCTGCATTTAATTCCCACATCCAAGTCATTAATATATATTGTAAACAACTGGGGTCCCAGCACTGAGCCTTGCGGTACCCCACTAGTCACTGCCTGCCATTCTGGAAAGGTCCCGTTTATTCCCACTCTTTGCTTCCTGTCTGCTAACCAATTCTCCACCCACACCAATACCTTACCCCCAATACCGTGTGCTTTAAGTTTGCACACTAATCTCCTGTGTGGGACCTTGTCAAAAGCCTTTTGAAAATCCAAATATACCACATCCACTGGTTCTCCCCTATCCACTCTACTAGTTACATCCTCAAAAAATTCTGAGATTCGTCAGACATGATTTTCCTTTCACAAATCCATGCTGACTTTGTCCGATGATTTCACCGCTTTCCAAATGTGCTGTTATCACATCCTTGATAACTGACTCCAGCAGTTTCCCCACCACTGACGTTAGGCTAACCGGTCTATAATTCCCCGGTTTCTCTCTCCCTCCTTTTTTAAAAAGTGGAGTTACATTAGCCACCCTCCAATCCTCAGGAACTAGTCCAGAATCTAACGAGTTTTGAAAAATTATCACTAATGCATCCATTATTTCTTGGGCTACTTCCTTAAGCACTCTAGGATGCAGACCATCGGCCCTGGGGATTTATCTGCCTTCAATCCTTTCAATTTACCTAACACCACTTCCCTACTAACATGTATTTCACTCAGTTCCTCCATCTCACTGGACCCTCTGACCCCTACTATTTCTGGAAGATTATTTATGTCCTCCTTAGTGAAGACAGAACCAAAGTAATTATTCAATTGGTCTGCCATGTCCTTGCTCCCCATAATCAATTCACCTGTTTCTGTCTGCAGGGGACCTACATTTGTCTTTACCAGTCTTTTCCTTTTTACATATCTATAAAAGCTTTTACAGTCCGTTTTTATGTTCCCTGCCAGTTTTCTCTCATAATCTTTTTTCCCCTTCCTAATTAAGCCCTTTGTCCTCCTCTGCTGAACTCTGAATTTCTCCCAGTCCTCAGGTGAGCCACTTTCTCTGGCTAATTTGTATGCTTCTTCTTTGGAATTGATACTATCCCTAATTTCTCTTGTCAGCCACGGATGCACTACCTTCCTTGATTTATTCTTTTGCCAAACTGGGATGAACAATTGTTGTAGTTCATCCATGCAACCTTTAAATGCTTGCCATTGCATATCCACCGTCAATCCTTTAAGTGTCATTTGCCAGTCTATCTTAGCTAATTCACATCTCATACCTTCAAAGTTACCCCTCTTTAAGTTCAGAACCTTTGTTTCTGAATTAACTATGTCACTCTCCACCTTAATGAAGAATTCCACCATATTATGGTCACTCTTACCCAAGGGGCCTCTCACGACAAGATCGCTAATTAACCCTTCCTCATTGCTCAAAACCCAGTCCAGAATAGCCTGCTCTCTAGTTGGTTCCTCGACATGTTGGTTCAAAAAACCATCCCGCATACATTCCAAGAAATCCTCTTCCTCAGCACCTTTACCAATTTGGTTCACCCAATCTACATGTAGATTGAAGTCACCCATTATAACTGCTGTTCCTTTATTCCTTCTACCAAAGTGTATAACCATACAGTTCCTTACACTGTGTTCTATCTGCTACTTCTTTGCCCATTCTCCCAATCTGTCTAATTCATTCTGCTGACTCCCTGCTTCCCCAATACGATCTGTCCCTCCACCTATCAATGTACCATTCTCAGATTTTGCTACAAAGCCGTCAATTCTGTCTTCCAGATCATTGACGTATAACGTGAGTAAGTGGTCCCAACACCGACCCCTACAAAACACACTAGTCACTGGTAGCTAACCAGAAAAAAGGCCCCTTTATTCTGACTCTTTGCCTCCTGTCAGTCTTCTATCCTCTAGTATCTTTCTTGTAATACCACTTTCTTGTTTAGCAGACTCATGTGTGGCAACTTCTCAAAGGCTTTCTGAAAATTCAAGTGAGCATCATCCACCGTTTCTCCTTTGACCGTCCTGTCTGTTATTTCCGTTATGTTTTGTAACTTCAAAACATCAAACTAACTGAAAGAAAAACAAGCGAGTCTGGAATGCGGGTTGTAGTTTAATTTTTACTTCAGGTGAGGTGCACATGAATGACATGGTGGCCATTCACATACTTTTACATATAACCTGCAATGCATTATGTAAACAACAAAGAATGTTTAAACAAATTATGTTTACTTCACTTAAATATTACAGAAATATTAAATACATAACAATTTCCTCAAAAGAATTGCAACAGATTTGTCAAGCAATATTTCCCCTTGACTTTGGCCTATTTTATCATGTGTCTCCAAGTCCCCCAAAACTTAATGAGAGGCTGTGTATTCTCAGATATACATGGTATCCTCTTCCACTGAATATGTTGACACTTTCCACGGCCTCAGAAAAGAAACCAATGCAATTAAATCCCCCACCTTCCATCGGGCAGAAGATACAAATGTTTGAAAACAAGCACCACTGGGCTCAAGGATAGCCTCAATTCTGCTGTTGTAAGAATGATTCTTATATGCTAAAGAGGAACACTTGATCTCTCAGTCTCCCTCATCATGGCCCATGCACTTTATTTTGTCTAGCTGCACTGCACTTTCTTTGTATCTGTGACATGACCTTTTGCATTCTGTTACTGCTTTTCCCTTATACTACCTCCATGTACTGATGTTTGGAATTATTGTCTGGTTTACACTGTGCTGTAGATCTCAATGTTCTATGTTGGAATTTGGAGCAAAAAACTGAGCATTTGGGGCAGTAGCTGTAGGAGGAGAGGAATGGCCAACGTTTCAGGTAATGGCCCTGTATCAGGACCGAGAGTGCAGTGGATGATGGCTAGTATATAGGGTGAGGCAGGAGCTGGCAGTGATAGTATAGGGTAATGGGACCGAGGCAGGTATGACTAGGGTGGAAACAGTGACAGAGACTAGAAAGTAAAAGTGGAGACAAATAGAGTGCTGCAGATGCTGGAATCCGAGGAGTAAGGAAGGTGATAGGTGGTACCAGATAAAAGAGGGACGATGGACAGATGGAACCAGTGTAGATGGGTTAGGAGGACTGGGTCATTGAAGCCAGCTGGCACCCCCTCTTCCTGTGCCTGCTTGCTCTCTCCTCACAGCTGTTTCTGTGGTCGTCTCCCATGCATTTCTAACTTATGAACAGAGTGAGTGTTGGTTTACTTACTAACAGTTCAGGTATTGGTAATTGGTTTATTATTGCCGAATGTACTGTGATACAGAGAAAAGCTTTTGCTTGCTCCATACAGATCATGCCATACGTAAGTATACTGTGGTAATAAAGGGGGAAACAGAATGCAGAATATGGTGGTGTAGATACAGAGAACTGGCAATAATACAGGTGTTCAAGTGCCACCAGGTAATATCGCCGGTCTGAAAAACCCTGGTTAGACCACATTTGGAATATTATTTTCAGTTCTGGTCACCTCATTACAGAAGCCTTAGAGAAGGTGCAGAGGAGATTTTCCTGGATGCTAACTGGATTAGAGGGCATGCCATATAGGTGAAGAGAGCTTTTCTCTTTGGAGGAAAGAAGGGTGAGAGGTGACTTGAAAGTCAAGTACAAGATGATAGAGGCATATTGAATAATTGAATGGAAGGACAGAGACTTTGTGCCATGGTAGAAATGACTTGTACCAAGGAGCATAATTTTAAGGTGATTGGAGGAAATTATAGAGAGGCTGTCAGAGGTAGGTTTCTTTACATAGACAGTTGTAGGTGCATGGAACACCCTGCCAAAGGTGGTGGTAGAGGTGTTTAAAATTAGGGGTATTTAAGAAAACCACATGGATAGGCACATGGATAACAGAAAACCCAAGGGCTATGTGGGAGGGAAGGGTTAGAGTACATTAAAAGGTCAGCACAACATTGTGGACCGAGAGCCTGTTCTGTGTGATAATACTCAATGTTCTATGTTCTAATAGGTTCGAGGGCCACAACAAGGTCAAGAGTTCAAGAGATCTTTTAGTGTATAAGAGATCATTATGGACAACTCACAGGAACTGAGGCCTGTTGCAACCTTGGGACAGTGATAGCAATGACACCCTTTGTCAACTTCTCTATGGGTAGAACATCTATATAGGTTTCAGTTTGCTGAAAGCTGTAACATTGTTCGGCCTCCAGACACCAGTTCTTACCTTAGGAATCTTACTTTATGGATAGTAAGCCCAGGGACTGAATAAACTTCATTGGAAATGTCTTAGTGCTTGTTACAGCTGCTGCAGTCCCCCTTTTTCTTATCCACTGGCCTGGATGAGAGCAGCTTCAATAACACTCAGGAAGCTCAAATCCATACAGGATGTAGCAGTCCTTTTGAAGTCAACCCATCCACGACCGCAGTTACAACAGCTTGTACCATCTACAAGATGCACAGCAACAACTCAGCCAGACTGCAGTGTCAACAGAATGAAGGACAGAATCATGTCAGCCACTCCAAGTGCAAAGTCAAGTCCAATGTCAAGTATGCACAAGTCCATGTGTGCACAGGTGCAATGAAAAAGTTGCTTGCAGCAGCATCACAGGCATACAACATTGTATGGAACATAGTGTTTAGTCATTACAGCACAGTAAAGGCCCTTCAGCCCACAATGCTGTGCCAACTCCTTAACCTACTCTAAGATCAATCTAACCCTTCCCTCTAAAACATAGCCCCCCATTTTATTATCCATGGGCATATCTAAGAATTTCTATGTATCTGCCTCTACCGCAGCAGTACGTTCCACACACTCACCACTCTGAATGTAAAGCTTACCTCTGACATCCTCCCTGTACATCTCTCCAATTGCCTTATACTCATACCCTCTCACATTAGCCACTTCTGCCCCAAGACAAGGTCTCTGGCTATCTACTTGACCTATGCCTCATGTCATCTTGTACACCTCTGCCAAGTCACCTCTCTTCCTCCTTTGCTCGAAAGAGAAAAGCCCTAGTTCATTCTAAGTGGTCAAAGTACTGTGTGCTAAACTCTAGTGATTAAGGTTGCTCCAGTTGGTTCAAGAACTGAGCGCTTAGAGGGAGTAGCAATTCTTGACATGAAGTTGTGGGACAGGTGGTGTTGCCACTGGAGTTCAGCTCCGCTCCCAGCTCTCTGCACTTTTTCTGTGAGGATGACCCATCATTCATAGAGTGATAGAGAGATACGACACAGAAAGAGTCCCAACAGACCACTGAGTCCACATTGATTTGCACTAATCCTACAGTACAGTGAGACCAATCTTGTTTTTTAATTTTCTCCTGACAGTTGTGTCAGCTCTTCCAAGAATCTATAGCCACAAAAGACAAGACTCACCCGCAGCCACACAGAGATACAGCATGGAAACAGGCCCATCGTCCTATTAATTCCATACTCACCTTCGATCACTGGGGTCAACTTACAAGTGGCCGATTAACTTCTCACCTTTGGGATCAGGAAGAACTAGCAGAGTCCACACAGACAGCACCTGTTGTCAGGATTGAACCCCGGTCTCTGGAGCTGTGTGGCAACGGCTCTGCCAGCTGTGCCACTGTGCCACCCCGAGTACATGGTGTTCTTCACATGCATTTATTTGCCTCCCCGGTGGATTGGTTGCATATCTGCTGAGAACCCAGCTCCTGAAGATAGAGTCATATGGCTCTTCTGCCCAACTCATCCTTGCCATGATGGATTCTTCACCTCACAAGCTGGCTCACAATCTGCACTATGCCTTCACTGTTCCTGTAATACCATATTCAACACTTTGATATTGCTTTTCACTTGTCCTACCTCAATGCACTGATGTGGAGAAATTGTCAGTATGGATGGAATGCAAAGCAACGATTTTCACTGTGGTTTGGTACATGTGATGATAGTAAACTAATTTACCAAGCTACCCATCACGATGCCTATCCAAGCCAATTTCATTTGCCTGCATTTGGTTAATATCCCTCTGAACCTTTCCGATCCATCTGTCTGTCTAAACGTGTGATACACCCACCTTCACCATTCCTGGTAGAGTCAGAGAAACCTACAACCTGTTTCATGTAGAGTGATAGAGCACTACAGCACAGAATCAGGGCCTTCAACCCATCTAGCACCAAACTGTTATTCTGCCTGTCACCTGGACCATAGGCCTCCACACCCCTCCCTCCCAACCACGTATTTATCCAAACTCCTCTTAAATATTGCAATTGAACCGATATCCACCATTTCTGCTGGCAACTCATTCCACCCTCTGAATGAAAAGTTCTCTTAAACATTTCACCTTTCACTATTAACCAATGACTTCCAGTTCTAGTCTCACCCAACCTCAGTTGAAAAAGTCTGCTTGCATTTGCTTACTGAGATATGGGGCCCCAAAAGTGTTGACAAAACTCCAAGTGCAGTCTGACCAGTGCCTTATGAAGCCTCAGCATTATCTCCTTGTTTTAATATTCTATACCACTTGAAATAAACGCCAACACTGCATTTACCTTCTTTACCACAGACTCAACCTGTGAATTAACCTTCTGGGAGTCTTGCACAGGGATTTCTGCGGCCCTTTGCACCTTTGATGTTTGAATTTTCTCCCTATCTAGATAATAGTCTGCACTTTTGTTCATTTTACCAAAATGCATTTTCATACATTTCCCAACACTGTATTCCATCTGCCACATTTTTACCATTATTCCAATTGTCTAAGTCCTGCTGCAATCACATTGCTTCCTCAGTACCACCTTCTCCACCACCTAACTTTGTATCATCCACAAGCTTTGCCACCAAGCTATCAATTCCATTATCCAAATCACTGACAATGTGAAAAGTAGCGGTCCCAATACTGACCCCTGAGGAACACCACTAGTCACTGGCAGCTAACCAGAAAAGGTCCTCTTTATTCCCACTAACTGCCTTCTGCCTGTCAGACATTTGTCTATCCATGCCAGTATCTTTCCTGTAACACCAATGAATTTTATTTTGTTAGGCAGCCTCATGTGTGGCACCTTATCAAATGCTTTCTGAAAATCCAAGTAAATGACATCCACTGCCTCTCCTTTGTCTACCCTGCTTGTTACTTCCTTGAGGAACTGTAACAGATTTGTCAGGCAAGATTTCCCTTTACAGAAATCATGCTGACTTGACTTATTTTATCATTAGTCTCCAAGTACCCCGAAACCTCATCCTAATAATGGACTCCAACCAATACCAAGGCATCCGTTATCTCTTCAGCAATCTTTCTCAGGATTCTGGGATGCAGTCCATCTGGTTCAGGTGATTTATTCACCTTAAGACCTTTGAGTTTGCCTAGGACTTTTTCCTTTGTATTAGCAATGGCACTCACTCCTGCTCCCTGACCCTCACGGACCTCTGGCACGCTGCTAGTGTCTTCCACAGTGAAGACAGATGCAAAGTACGTATTAAGTTCATCTGCCATTTCTTTGTACCTCATTACTACCTCACCAGCATCATTTTCCAGTGGTCCAATATCAACTCTCACCTCTCTTTTATTCTTTATATAACCGAAAAATCTTTTAGTATCTTACTTTATGTTATTGGCTACTCTGCCCTCATTTCATTTTTTCCCTTCTTATAGCTTTTTTAATTGCCTTTTGTCGGATTTTAAAAACTTCCCACTCACTTTTGCTACCTTATATGTCTTATCCTTGGCTTTTATACAGTCCTTAACTTCACTTGTCAGCCACGGTTGGATATCCCCACCATTTGAGAACTACTTCTGTGAGAGATATCTATCTTGTGCCTTGTGAACTCTTCCCAGAAACTTCACCCAGCTCTGCTCTGCCATCATCCCCAACAGTATCCTCCTCCAATCCACCTGGAAAAGCTTCTCTCTCATGCCTCTAATTCCCTTTCTTCCATTGCAATACTGATACATCTGACTTGTGCTTCTCCTTCTCATATTGCAGTAAGAATGCAATCATATTATGGTCACTGGCTCCTAAGGTTTCCTTTACCTTAAGCTCTCTGACAAAATCTGGATTATTACACAACATCCAATCTAAGTTAGCCTTTTCCCGAGCAGGCTCAAGCACAAGCTGTTCTAAAACACCATCTCATAGGCATTCAACAAATTCTCTCTCTTATGATCTAACACCAACCTGATTTCCCCAATCTCCTTGCCTACTGCAGTCCCCCATTACAATTGTGACATTACCCTTATTATATGCCTTTTCCAGCTCCCTTTGCAATCAGCATCTTGGCTACTATTTGGAGGCCTATATGATTGCCATTATTGTTTTTCAACTCTTGCAGTTTCTTAACTCCACCCACAAAGATTCAACATTCTCTGACCCTATGTCACCTTTTTCTAAAGATGTAATTCCATCTCTTACCAACACAGCCACACCACTGCCTATGCCTTCCTGCCTGTCCTTTCAATACAAGGTATATCCTTTGATATTAAGCTCCCAACTATGATCTTCTTTCAGCTACAACTCAGTGATGCCCACAACATCATACTGATCAATCTCTAATTGCACCATGAGTTCACCCACCTTATTCCAAATGCTACGTGCAGTTAAACACAGCACCTTCAGTCTGCATTCTTCCCCCTTTGATTTTTGCCTCTGTGGTCCAATTTAACTATTTGCACTGACTGCACGTGTACCCATTCATTGGCTTGTCCTTTCTTATATTCATATTGAACCCATCATCTACTTGTAAACCTACTGGCTCATCCTCAGATCGATCATACTGGTTCCATCCCCCTTGTTATCTTGTTAAGCGGCTTCATGTGAGGCAGCTTGATAATGCCTTCTGGAAACTCAAATAAACAACTTCCACTGACTCTCCTTTGTCTACCCTGCCTATTAGTTCCTATTTGATCATGTAACTCCAAGTATCCTGAAACCTCATCCTTAACAATGAAGTCCAACATCTTTCCAAACGCTGAAGGCAGGCAAACTCGCCTATAATTTTCTTTCTTCTGCTTCCCTCCCTTCTTAAAGAGTTGAGTGATATTTGTAATTTTCCTGTCCTCAGGAACCATTCCAAGACCTAGTGATCTTTGAAAGATCATTACTAATGCCTCACCCATCTCTATCAGAAAGCTGGGGTGTAGTCCATTTAGTCCAGGTGATTTATCTACCTTCAGACTTTTCAGATTTCCAAGCATTTTATCCTTGTTAATAGCAATGACATTCACTTCTGCCCCTGACACTTTTACATTTCTGGCATTCTGCTAGTGTCTTCCACAGTGAAGACTGACACAAAATACTCATTAAGTTCATCTGCCATTTCTTTGTCTCCCATTACTACCTGTCCAGTCTAATTTTCCAGCAGTCCAATATCCATTCTTATCTCCTTTGCTCTTTATATATCTGAAAAACTTATTGTATCCTCTTTTTTATTATTGGATAGCTTACCTTCGTGTTTCATTTCTCTCTTTATGTTTTTTTAGTTGCCTTCTGTTGATTTTTAAAAGCTTCCCAATCCTCTACCTTCCCATTATTTTTTGCTTTATTATATTCTCTCTTTTTCACTGTGATGCAAACTTTGACTTCCCTTGTCAGCTATGGTTTTCTCATTTTCCCTTTAGAATAAATACTTCTTCATCTGTGAGATGTATCTATCCTGTGTCTTCTGAATTGCCTCCTGAAACTCCAGCCACTGCTGTTCTGCTGTCGTCCCTGCTAGTGTCCCCTTCCAATCAACTTTGGCCAGCTCCTCACTCATGCCTCTGTGATGCCCTTTATTCAAATGTGATACTGTTACATATGATTTTAGCAACTTTTCAAACTCCAGGGTGAATTTAAAGATTCAAAAGTTCAAAGGTACAATTTAACGTCAGAGAAATGTATACAGTATACATCCTGAAATGCTTTTTCTTCGCAACCATCCATGAAGACAGAGGAGTGTCCCAAAGAATAAACAGTTAAATGTTAGAACCCCAAAGTCCCTTCCAGCTACCCCCCCCCCATGTGTAAGTGGCAGCAAACAAAAATCCCCCCTCCCCACACCGGCAAAAAAAAGTATCGGCACCCATCACCGAGCACTCGAGTGTGAGCAAAGCAACAGCAAAGAGACAGACTTGCAGTTACCCCAAAAACTTCACATTTCACCCAGTATTCGGCATACCACAGGTTCGCGCTCTCCCTAATAAGGGAGAAAGAGGTGTCTCCGATTTTCCCAGCAAGGGGGAGACATAACAAACAACTCGCTGGTTTACGATTTTAGAAGTCCACCACATCACTTTTTTCGAGCTCTGTGCCCAAAAAACTGGGCGCACAGCTGCAGATATTCCGACTCCCCCAACGACACACGGGTCTCCTGTCGTGACACCGACCCTCGATCCGTCTGCCTCCAGAGCCCCGAGATCCTAGGTTTCTGAATCCAAGCCGGACTCTTATGCTGAGCCCTTAGCGTGCCGAACAACAACAACCCCAAGAGTGGGTCCCATTCCTGCAAAGAACTGTAGTCAGCGTGTAACTCCGGGTCAGGGTCTTCAAAAGAACCCTGAAAGGGAAAATTAGAGGTATTTAAAATGGAAATAGAGCTGTTTCCGAAGATGAAAGCAAAGGAGTCGCCGTTTAGCGCCATCATCACTCCACTCCACCTTCTTCTCTATCATATTATGATCACTGCCTCCTTTACCTTAAGCTCCTAATGAAATCTGGGTCATTACACAATACCCAATCCAGAAATGTCATTCCCCTAGTTGGCTCAGTCACAAATTCCTCTAAAAAGTCAAATTGTAGGCATTCTACAACTTCCCTCTGGTTGGACCCAGCACCAACTTGATTTTCCCAATTTACCTGCATATTGAAGTCCCCATGATTATTGTAACATTGCCCTTATTTTACATGCCTTTTCTATTTCCCATTGAAAGTTATATCCCACGTCTTAGCTACTGTTCAGGGGCCTGTTTATAACTCCCATGAGGGCCAGTTTTATCCTCAGTTTCTTCACCCTGCCTACCATGATTCTACATCTTCTGATGCTATGTCACCTCTTTCTAAGGATTTGATTTCATTTTTTACCAATAGAACTATGTCACTCCCTTTGTCTAACTGCCCGTCCTTTCAATACAATGTGTATCCTTGGATGTTAAGCTCCCAACTATGATCTTTTTTCAGCAATGTCTCAGTGATGCCCACAATGTCATACTGTCCAATCTCTAACTGTGCTACAACATCATCTACTTTATTCCATATACTGTACGCATTCAAATATAACACCTTCAGTTCTGTATTCATCACCCTTTTCAATTTTGGCCTCTGTTACACACTTTAACTCATCCGACTGACTGATATTTTGCCCTATCATCTGCCTGAACTTCCTCACTGTCTCACTACACACTGCATCTAGTTGTACACCAATTGCCCCATCGTCAGCCCTATCACTCTGGTTCCCATCTCCATCCCAAATTAGTTCAAACCCTCCCCAACAGCTCTAGCAAAACTGCCGCAAAGATATTGGACCCCCTCCAGTTCAGGTACGTATTTATAATTTAAGAATAGCTTCTTCCCCTCTGCCATTAGATTTCTGGACAAACAATGAACCAGCCCATGAGCACTATTATTTTTGCTTTTTTGCACTAATTTATGTATTGCACTGTACTGCTGCTGCAAAACAACAAATTTCACAACATATCAGTGAGATTAAACCTAATTCTGCTTTCTGATTCTACAATCGTAGCACATCCCAGCTAGCAGAACCCCTTTGAAGTATTCAGTTCTGGTGTTTGTTCCAAAAGCCAGACACAAACCCTTAGTGTAACAGTGTTGAGGGATGGTCCATGATTATACAACTAAGAAGAAGGTTAAGAGACAGAACGGATCTCTCCTGCACTGTGCATTAATTGGCAGGGATACATCTACAACAATGTAGCAGGATCATTCATCCATTCATCCACAATGTAGTTTCAATGAGACAGAATCAGAATGTCCCATTAAATTATGTACAGGTTTTATTTTTTGAAGACTGTTTCTTATTTTAGTTTACCTGGAGAAGAGGAATGTTTATGTGAGAATGCTGTTCTTGGACTACAGTTCAGCATTCAACACCATAGTTCCATCCAGGCTCGACAGGAAGCTCAGAGACCTCAGCCTTCACCCTGCCTTGTGCAACTGGATTCTGGACTTCCTGTCAGATCGCCAGCAGGTGGTAAGAGTGACCGCTGCCCATCTGACCCTCAACACAGGTGCCCCTCAGGGCTGTGTACTAAGCCCGCTCCTTTACTCCCTGTATACCCATAACTGTGTCGGCACCCACAGTTCCAATCTGCTAATTAAATTTGCCAACGACACGACATTGATTGGCTTAATCTCAAACAATAACGAGGTCACCTTGCACCTGAACTGGAGGGGGAGCAATATCCTTGCAGGTAGGTTTGCTAGCATGGTTCGGGAGGGTTTAAACTAATTTGCAAGGGGGATGGGACCCAGAGCAATAGAGCAGTGAAAGAAGTGCATGGAGTAAAGCCAGATCTAACATATAGAGAGGCTTTGAGGAAAGAGAAACAGAACAAAGGGTGTAAAGGTAGGAAGGTAGAAGGGCTAACGTGTGTGTACTTCAATGCCAGTAGCATCAGGAACAAAGGTGATGAACTGAGAGCTTGGATATATACATGGGATTATGATGTAGTGGCCATTACAGAGACTTGGCTGGCACCAGGGCAGGAATGGATTCTCAATATTCCTGGATTTCAGTGCTTTAAAAGGGATAGAGAGGGGGGAAAAGGGGAGGAGGGGTGGCATTACTAGTCAGGGATACTAATACAGCTACATAAAAGGTGGGTAATGTAGCAGGATCCTCTTTTGAGTCAGTATGGGTGGAGGTCAGGAACAGGAACATAGAACATAGAATAGTACAGCACAGTACAGGCCCTTTGGCCCACAATGGTGTGCTGACCCTCAAACCCTGCCTCCCATATAAGCCCCCACCTTGAATTCCTCCATATACCTGTCTAGTAGTCTCTTAAACTTCACTAGTGTATCTGTTTCCACCACTGACTCAGGCAGTGCATTCCACGCACCAACCACTCTCTGAGTAAAAAACCTTCCTCTAATATCCCCCTTGAACTTCCCACCCCTTACCTTAAAGCCATGTCCTCTTGTACTGAGCAGTGGTGCCCTGAGGAAGAGGTGCTGGCTGTCCACTCTATCTATTCCTCTTATTATCTTGTACACCTCTATCATGTCTCCTCTCATCCTCCTTCTCTCCAAAGAGTAAAGCCCTAGCTCCCTTAATCTCTGATCATAATGCATACTTTCTAAACCAGGCAGCATCCTGGTAAATCTCCTTTGTACCCTTTCCAATGCTTCCACATCCTTCCTATAGTGAGGTGACCAGAAATGGACACAGTACTCCAAGTGTGGCCTAACCGGAGTTTTATAGAGCTGCATCATTACATCGTGACTCTTAAACTCTATCCCTTGACTTATGAAAGCTAACACCCCATAAGCTTTCTTAACTACCCTATCCACCTGTGAGGCCACTTTCAGGGATCTGTGGACATGTACCCCAAGATCCTTCTGTTCCTCCACACTACCAAGTATCCTGCCATTTACTTTGTACTCTGCCTTGGAGTTTGTCCTTCCAAAGTGTACCACCTCACACTTCTCCGGGTTGAACTCCATCTGCCACTTCTCAGCCCACTCCTGCATCCTATCAATGTCTGTCTGCAATCTTTGACAATCCTCTACACTATCTACAACACCACCAACCTTTGTGTCATCTGCAAACTTGCCAACCCACCCTTCTACCCCCACATCCAGGTCGTTAATAAAAATCACGAAAAGTAGAGGTCCCAGAACAGATCCTTGTGGGACACCAATCCTCCAATCTGAATGTACTCCCTCCACCACCACCCTCTGCCTTCTGCAGGCAAGCCAATTCTGAATCCACCTGGCCAAACTTCCCTGGATCCCATGCCTTCTAACTTTATGAATAAGCCTACCATGTGGAACCTTGTCAAATGCCTTACTAAGATCCATATAGATCACATCCACTGCACTACCCTCATCTATATGCCTGGTCACCTCCTCAAAGAACTCTATCAGGCTTGTTAGACATGATCTGCCCTTCACAAAGCCATGCTGACCGTCCCTGATCAGACCATGATTCTCTAAATGCCCATAAATCCTATCTCTAAGAATCTTTTCCAACAGCTTTCCCACCACAGACGTAGGGCTCACTGGTCTATAATTACCCGAACTATCCCTACTACCTTTTTTGAACAAGGGGATAACATTCGCCACCCTCCAGTCCTCCAGTACCATTCCCGTGGACAACGAGGACATAAAGATCCTAGCCAGAGGCTCAGCAATCTCTTCTCTCGCCTCGTGGAGTAGCCTGGGAAATATTCCGTCAGGCCCCAGGGACTTATCTGTCCTAATGTATCTTAACAACTCCAACACCTCCTCTCCCTTAATATCGACATGCTCCAGAACATCAACCTCACTCATATTGTCCTCACCATCATCAAGTTCCCTCTCATTGGTGAATACTGAACAGAAGTATTCATTGAGGATCTCGCTCACTTCCACAGCCTCCAGGCACATCTTCCCACCTTTATCTCTAATCGGTCCTACCTTCACTCCTGTCATCCTTTTTTTCTTCACATAATTAAAGAATGCCATGGGGTTTTCATTTACCCTACTCGCCAAGGCCTTCTCATGCCCCCTTCTTGCTCTTCTCAGACCCTTCTTAAGCTCCTTTCTTGCTTCCCTATATTCTTCAATAGACCCATCTGATCCTTGCTTCCTAAACCTCATGTATGCTGCCTTCTTCCACCTGACTAGATTTTCCACCTCACTTGTCACCCATGGTTCCTTCACCCTACCATTCTTTATCTTCCTCACTGGGACAAATTTATCCCTAACATCCCGCAAGAGATCTCTAAACATCGACCACATGTCCATAGTACATTTCCCTCCAAAAACATCATCCCAATTCACACCCGCAAGTTCTAGCCTTATAGCCTCATAATTTGCCTTTCCCCAATTAAAAATTTTCCTGTCCTCTCTGATTCTATCCTTTTCTATGATAATGCTAAGGGCCAGGGAGCGGTGGTCACTGTCCCCCAGATGCTCACCTACTGAGAGATCTGTGGAAGGGAGCAGTTACTCTATTGGGAGTATTCTATAGGCCCCCTGGTAGCAGCAGAGATACAGAGGAGCAGATTGGGAGGCAGATTTTGCAAAGGTGCAAAAATAACAGGGTTGTTATCATGGGTGACTTTAACTTCCCCAATATTGATTGGCACCTGATTAGTTCCAAGGGTTTAGACGGGGCAGAGTTTGTTTAGTGTGTCCAGGATGGATTCCTGTCACAGTATGTGGACAGGCCGGCCAGGGGGAATGCCATACTAGATCTAGTACTAGGTAACGAACCGGGTCAGGTCACAGATCTCTCAGTGGGTGAGCATCTGGGGGACAGTGATCACCGCTCCCTGGCCTTCAGCATTATCATGGAAAAGGATAGAATCAGAGGGGACAGGAAAATTTTTAATTGGGGAAGGGCAAATTATGAGGCTATAAGGCTAGAACTTGCGGGTGTGAATTGGGATGATGTTTTTGCAGAGAAATGTACTATGGACATATGGTAGATGTTTAGGGATCTCTTGCAGGATGTTAAGGATAAATTTGTCCCGGTGAGGAAGGTAAAGAATGGTAGGGTGAAGGAACCATGGGTGACAAGTGAAGTGGAAAATCTAGTCAGGTGGAAGAAAGCAGCATATATGAGGTTTAGGAAGCAAGGATCAGATGGGTCTATTGAGGAATATAGGGAAACAAGAAAGGAGCTTAAGAAGGGGCTGAGAAGAGCAAGAAGGGGGCATGAGAAGGCCTTGGCAAGTAGGGTAAATGAAAACCCCAAGGCATGCTTCAAATATGTGAAAAACAAACGAATGACTGGAGTGAAGGTAGGACCGATTAGAGATAAAGGTGGGAAGATGTGCCTGGAGGCTGTGGAAGTGAGCGAGGTCCTCAATGAATACTTCTCTTCGGTATTCACCAATGAGAGGGAACTTGATGATGGTGAGGACAATATGAGTGAGGTTGATGTTCTGGAGCATGTTGATATTAAGGGAGAGGAGGTGTTGGAGTTGCTAAAATACATTAGGACAGATAAGTCCCCAGGGCCTGACAGAATATTCCCCAGGCTGCTCCACAAGGCGAGGGAAGAGATTGCCGAGCCTCTGGCTAGGTTTTTTATGTCCTCGTTGTCCACGGGAATGGTACCGGAGGATTGGAGGGAGGCAAATGTTGTCCCCTTGTTCAAAAAAGATGCTAGGGATAGTCCAGGTAATTATAGACCAGTGAGCCTTATGTGTGTGGTGGGAAAGCTGTAGGAAAATATTCTTAGAGATAGGATCTATGGGCATTTAGAGAATCATGGTCTGATCAGGGCAGTCAGCATGGCTTTGTGAAGGGCAGATCATGTCTAACAAGCCTGATAGAGTTCTTTGAGGAGGTGACCAGGCATATAGATGAGGGTAGTGCAGTGGATGTGATCTATATGCATTTTAGTAAAGCATTTGATAAGGTGCCACACAGTAGGCTTATTCAGAAAGTCAGAAGGCATGGGATACAGGGAGGTTTGGCCAGGTGGATTCAGAATTGGCTTGCCTGCAGAAGGCAAAGGGTGGTGGTGGAGGGAGTACATTCAGATTGGAGGGTTGTGACTAGTGGTGTCCCACAAGGATCGGTTCTGGGACCTCTACTTTTTGTGACTTTTAATAACGACCTGGATGTGGGGGTAGAAGGGTGGGTTGGCAAGTTTGCAGACGACACAAAGGTTGCTGGTGTTGTAGATAATGTAGAGGATTGTCGAAGATTGCAGAGAGACATTGATAGGATGCAGAAGTGGGCTGAGAAATGGCAGATGGAGTTCAACCCAGAGAAGAGTGAGTTGGACACTTTGGAAGGACAAACTCCAAGGCAGGATACTTGGTAGTGTGGAGGAGCAGAGGGATCTGGGGGTACATGTCCACAGATCCCTGAAAGTTGCTTCACAGGTAGATAGGGTAGTTAAGAAAGCTTATGGGGTGTTAGCTTTCATAAGTCGAGGGATAGAGTTTAAGAGTCACAATATAATGATGCAGCTCTATAAAACTCTGGTTAGGCCACACTTGGAGTACTGTGTCCAGTTCTGGTCGCCTCGCTATAGGAAGGATGTGAGAGCATTGGAAAGAGTACAGAGGAGATTTACCAGGATGCTGCCTGGTTTAGAGAGTATGCATTATGATCAGAGATGAAGGGAGCTAGGGCTTTACTCTTTGGAGAGAAGGACGATGAGAGGAGACATGATACAGGGTGTACAAGATATTAAGAGGAATAGATAGAGTGGATAGCCAGCGCCTCTTCCCCAGGGCACCACTGCTCAGTACAAGAGGACATGGCTTTAAGGTAAGGGGTGGGAAGTTCAAGGGGGATATTAGAGGAAGGTTTTTTACTCAGAGTGGTTGGTGCATGGAATGCACTGCCTGAGTCAGTGGTGGAGGCAGATACACTAGTGAAATTTAAGAGAGTACTAGACAGGTATATGGAGGAATCTAAGGTGGGGGTTTATATGGGAGGCAGGGTTTGAGGGTCAGCACAACATTGTGGGCCAAAGGGCCTGTACTGTGCTGTACTATTCTATGTTCTATGACACAGTGGCATCTAGAAAACAGCCTCTCCCTCAATGTCACAAAAACAAAGCAGCTGATTGTGGACTACAGGAGGAATGGAGACAGGCTCACCCTGTTGACATCAATGGATTTGGGATTGAGAGGGTGAACTTTGAGAGCTTTAAGTTCCTCAGCATACACATCACTGAGGATCTCACATGGTCTGTACATACCTTTGAGGGAAAGAGGCAAACAGCACCTCTTTCACCTCAGATGATTAAAGAAGTTTGGTGTGGGACCTCCAAATCTTAAGAACTTTATACAGGGGCGCAATTGAGAGCATCCTGACCGGCTGCATCACTGCCTGGTATGGGAACTGTATCTCCCTTAATTGCAGGACTCTGCAGAGAGTGGTGTGGACAGTCCAGCACATCTGTAGATGTAAACTTCCCACTATTCAGGACATTTACAAAGACAGGTGTGTGAAAAGCGCCCGAAGGATCATTGGGGACCCGAGTCACCCCAACCACAAACTGTTCCATCTGCTACCATCCGGGAAATGGTGCTGCAGCATAAAAGCCAGGACCAACAGGCTCTGGGACAGCTTCTTCCACCAGGCCATCAGACTGACACTACTGTATTTCTATGTTATATTGACTATCCTGTTGTACATAGTATTTATTATAAATTATTATAAATTGCACATTGCACATTTAGATGGAGACGTAACGTAGAGATTTTTACTCTTCATGTATATGAAGGATGTAAGAAACAAAGTCAATTCAATTCAATGCAATCCATAATTGCATTATCTATAATGTTATAACTCTAAAATAATCCCTAACAGAGCCAGAAGTTTTGTTTTAAATTGCAGCACATTGCTTGGATCTGGAGAGCACCATTACGCTAGATGAGATCTCACACAAACTTGTAGACAATGATTTATACAAACTTGATGAGGATAATTCATAGGGTTAGAGAGGGGTATAATCTTGGAGGAAGAACTGACAGGTAATTTGTGAGCTAGCCTGTCCAGTGAGTAATCCTACACTGGAGCTCTCACCCAAGGAATGTGAACCTGTATGAATAGCTTCACCCTCGTACCCTGCTCCTTCCTATTTAATACCCAGACTACTAGGCTCCAAACTCCACTAAGGAACATGGCCCATGTTTTCAGGGCTAACTCTTGACTTGACAGTCAACATATTAGAAACATAGAAACATAGAAAGCCTACAGCACAATACAGGCCCTTCGGCCCACAATGCTGTGCCAAACATGTATTTACTTAGAAATTACCCAAGGTTGCCCATAGCTCTTTATTTTTCTAAGCTCCGTGTACCTATCCAGGAGTCTCTTAAAAGACCCTATCGTATCCGCCTCCACCACCATCGCCGGCAGCCCATTCCACCCACTCACCACTGTCTGCATAAAAAAAACTTACCACTGACATCTCCTCTGTACCTACTCCCAAGCACCTTAAAACTGTGCCCTCTCTCTGTATTCCTGTAATGTTTTGTGCTTTTCACCACATGGAGCTGGTTATTACAATGGCTTCGACAAGCCAACTAGGGCTTGTTACTCATTGCCAACAGTGAAACTTAAAAGACCATGGACTGAGTCACAGTTTCCTGCAGTTTACTGAGAATGTTGAATATTGTTAAATGCTGTAGCAGGGTAGTGGGAAAGACTTCTGATGTATAACTGTTCTTTCATTCTGCATCATTCTGAACTGGAAAAAGCCATAGAACTCCTCAGAGCTGATATGGATTAGACCCCTGATGGTCTATACCTCAGTCACTTTCATTCATCAGTCTCGTGAAATCCCCATACAACAAAGAATGATGCATTTTTCTGGAAAGTTCCAATTGCCCTTTGGGAGGAGGGAATTCTAATTTTACTGTGTTGAAAATTCCATCCTGCTTTCACTCTTGAGCAGCCAACTTTAACTTAAAGATTCAGTCACCTCATTCTTCAGCATTTGAACACAAGGAGATGGGTTTGCTGCTTCCACTCTTTTTAACATTTTGCACACATTGTTCAAAACTGTTCCAGCGATTGCAGGACTGCAAAGAAGAAAATAGCACTGTAGGACAGTTTAACTCAAACAGGGATGTTTCCTAGAAAAAGAAGTTTCCTCTTCTCGGGGAGTCTAGCACTGGGCTCTGATGAAACCAGACTCCAGTGGCCGGTGTCATCACTGGTTAGCTGGACTCTGAAAATTTACACTTGTTTCTCGAATACACATTTTATTTACTTGTGTACAAAAGAACTGCATGGCCCATGTCACCACACTGTTCTGAAGTTTGAACTAAGTAATTAGAGAATTGACTTCGTGGATACGGACACTGACCAACTGGTAGCATTAAGTATGTGCAAATTCCTTAGTTACATGATTAATTACCAATCGCACAACAATACAGATATTAATATCCAATAGAATCACCAAGTTAAAGGCCAATAGTACTTCAAAATTAGTAAATAGCCTATAGTAAGTGTTGTGTATTTAATATTTCAGTAATATTTGTGTAATATTGTAAATATATGATTTGAAAAAGCATTCTTTGTTGTTTACATAATTTATTATGAGTTATATGTAAAGTACTAGAATGCCAAATACGATTATGGAATTTGATCATATGTGTGCGCCTCACTGAAGTAAAACAAGGTAGATATGTTTATCCCTGGTTCCCGTGGTTTACTTTTGATTAGTTTCTGGAGTTACAAAACAGAACAGTGGTGAAGAGTTGTTTAAAACGAACCAGAGATGATTACCTACCTGTTGAAGTGCAACACGTTTTATTCTTTGCAAAGGAGAGAGATGCATTAAGTTAAAAGCACATGTTTCTTCAGAAAGGGAGAGAAGTGGTTGAGTTTAAAAAGGGCAAAAAAAACAGACAAAATTCACAGGTTCATAAACAGTGAGTACAGGGTAATAATAATAATAAATAATTAAAAAAGCAGAACTGGATGGCAACATTGGAAAGATAAATGTGTTTAATTGCACAACAGACAACTGGGTGATGTATACTGAATGAATAGAGAAATATTTTGAAGCAAATAAAACAGCCAATGGAAAGAGAGTGCCAGTTTTGCTGAGTGTAATAGGTAGAAAAGCATACTGTTTGCTTGTAAGTTCCGCTGCTCCAACCAAACCAGATGATATGAGCTTTGCTGAAAAATAATGCAGTAAAGCCTCTGTTGATTGCAGAACGCTTTATGTTTCATAAGTGGAATGAAAAGGGAGGGGAGTCCAGTTCAGCGTCATGGCTGAAATAAAGAAAATGTCTGAGCATTGTCAGTTCATTAACAGACAATGATTCACTGAGAGATTGTTTCATTTGGGGAATCTTAAAGAAAGCATAATTCACATTTAGAAGAATGGTTGAAATCACTGTATCAATGGAATCCACAGCCAGAGTCGCAATTGAGTTGCAGCCAGGAATGAAATTGAGCATGAACAAAATTGCGATGTCTAAACAGAAACCTGCCTGGAATTGATCTGTGGGTCCGAGTCCATAGGACACTCAAAGCTGCTGTGCAGGTTGACTCTGTGGTTAAGAAGGCATACGGTGCATTGGCCTTCACCAATCGTGGAATTGAGTTTAGGAGCCAAGAAGTAATGTTGTAACTATATTGGACCCTGGTCAGACCCCACTTGGAGTACTGTGCTCAGTTCTGGTCGCCTCACTACAGGAAGGATGTGGAAGCCATAGAAAGGGTGCAGAGGAGATTTATAAGGATGTTGCCTGGATTGGGGAGCATGCCCTATGAGAATAGGTTGAGTGAACTTGACCTTTTTCCTTGGAGCGATGGAGGATGAGAGGTGACCTGATAGAGATGTATAAGATGATGAGAGGCATTGATTGTGTGGATAGTCAGAGGCTTTTTCCCAGGGCTGAAATGGCTAACATGAGAGGACACAGTTTTAAGGTGCTTGGAAGTAGGTACAGAGGAGAAGTCAGGGGTAAGATTTTATGCAGAGAGTGGTGAGTCCGTGGAATGGGCTGTTGGTGACGGTGGTGGAGGCGGTACGATAGGATCTTTTAAGAGACTCCTGGATAGGTACTTGGAGCTTAGAAAAATAGAGGGCTATGGGTAATCCTTGATAATTTCTAAAGTAAGTACATGTTTGACACAGCATTGTGGGCTGAATGGCCTGTATTGTGCTGTCGGTTTTCTATATTTCTATGTTTCTAAACAAATTATGTTACCATTGTGACAGGGGTTCACACACACCAGACAAATGCAGGTTTAAAAGCAAAATTTGCAGAAAATGCAACAAAGTAGGACACATGCAAAAAGCATGTTGGGCAGATAAAAATCAGTAAACTGCACAGGGAAAGAAAAAAATAAAATGTCAAGTTGCAGATTCAAAAAGAGCACTAATCTGCATGCTGTTAATGAAAAATCTGATAATAATGAGTGATACAGGACTGAGTAGCCTTGAAATTTACAATGTAAAAACTAACAATGGATAAGCAATATGGTTTACACCAGATGTGAATGGTAAATTAATTAAAATGGAATTGGATACTGGCTCGGCTGTTTCAGTCATTCCAGTCTGAATAGCAATTCAAAGATATTAAACTGAATCCTGCAGATATCCAGCTAAGAACTCAAACCAGAGGAAAGATAACTCCTGTGGTAATGACATTTATAACAGTGCTATACAATATACGATTAAATATTTTCGTTTCAGCCTGATACAGCTGAAAAACACAACTGCTCCCAAGTTCAGCACAGTTAACAAAGATGTCTGAATCATATTAATGAACTATCATTTAAAATGGACGGAATCAATGCGATTGTGGATGTACTCCCCGCCAGATTCCCCACTGGAAATGTGCCTGCAGGTCAGGGATACAAGTGACTTCAAGGAAATGTGGTTTTTCAACTCCCAAAACCGACTGTCTTGCTGGCAAATGTGCAATCTCTGGAGAATAAATTCAAAGATCTCAGAGCTGGGGTGTTGAATCAGAGGGACATTAGGACCACGTGTGTCCTTTTTTTCCCCACAGAATCCTGGTTAACCCCTTTCGTACTGGATGCAGCGATTCAGATCGATGGGTTTACTATACACCGTCAGGATAGATCTATAGTCTCTCAAAAGCAGAGGTGGAGGAGTATGCCTCATGATCAACTCTTCTTGGTGCACAAATGTATCAGTTCTGTCCATATTCTGCTCACCAGACCTGGAATATCTAGCAGTAAAGTGCTGTTCTTTTTACCTTCCATGGGAGTTTTGGTAGCAGTATACATTCCACCTCAGGTCAATGTTAATCAGGTTTTAGATGTTCTGAGCAATGGGATCAACGTGCATGAAACAGCACACCCTAACGCCTTCATTGTTGTTTTGGGGGATTTTAACCAGGCCAGTCTGAAAAAATCACTAAGCAATTACCATCAGCAGATCACTTGCGGGGTTTTCAAGATGGCAGCGCAGTGAAAGTCTGCTTTGCTGAGCTCAGCACTGCAACACTGATCATTTCGCGTATAAACCTACCCGTTTCAACTTTTTTTAAAAAAATACCCAAGTGTTCGATTTAATGACATGAACATTGATGAGTTTTTTTTTTGAGCTACCTCAATAGCAATGCCATCGAAAGGTACTAAAAAGGCAGCCAAGATGGATTGCACAGAGCGCTCTCCGGGGCTGAGGGGCTACCTGCTACTAGCTATGCTAACACGTTGGACCCTGCTTTTCCTCAAGTAATCCTGAATTACAGAGAACATATCCAAAATGATGGACGAGAAGCTGGGTCCACTCTCTCTAACACTCCAGAACCACATATTGGAGCTTAAAAATCTTGATACAAGAACGACTGAGGCCAAGAGCGGAATCTCCGTGGTGGAGGCTGTAGCTGAACAAGTCCAAAGCCAAATCCGCGCACTGGAAAACCAAGTTCAAAGCCTGTCTGACCATATCAATGGTCTTGAGAATAGAGGTCGGAGGAAGAACATAGGTACAGAAGGCAGCCAGCTAGCGAAGTTTTTTCAGAGCTGGCTGCCCAAGTTCCTTGATTTGGAAACCAAGGCTGGACGCATCAAAGTGGAAGGAGCTCCAAGACCGGGCCCAGACCAATGCCCTCAACCTGTCCTCGTGCGGTTCCATAATTTCGGTGTTGAGCAAAGAGTGATGGAGGCTTTGAGACGCCGCGGGACTTCGATATATGAGGGATCCAAGCTTATGGTTTTTCAAGATTTTTTGCCAGCCGTCGTCCGGAAGCTCAAGGGATTCGACCAGATAAAGAAACGGCTGAGAGAATGTGGAATCCAGTACTTTATTCTATACCCGGCAGCGCCAAACATCACCTACAACGGGACCACCAAGATATTTGATTCTCCTGACAAAGCTAAGACTTTTGTAGACACATTGGGCTAAAGAACGCTCAAAACGTCGACTGTACCTCTTCCTAGAGATGCTGCCTGGCCTGCTGCGTTCACCAGCAACTTTTACGTGTGTTGCTATATATTGTGTAGCCCTGGTTACAGGTGATAACATGCTCGATGGTTGCTTTATTTTACCTTTTCATTACTCGACGGCAAGATATCTATAGGATGGGAAACATGTTTGTTTTGATTAATACAGTTTCATTATTTGTTTAAATTAGCGGTGCTGCTCCAGCCTGAAGGAGTTTAAATGTGACGGTAACAAATCGGTGGATTGATAAGTTATACCCTGTTTTCATTTTTGACTCTGTTAAATACCATATTGGCAGTGGGGCAGAATATGGGGTGCTAGAAGGTTCAGATTTAAGTGTGGGGTAAGTCCTCTTGCTCAGCGCTGTTGGCATTTTTTTTTGTGTGTGTGTTTTATTCACTTATTGTTGCTCAGATGCTCTTAAGCCGGGTTTCTTCTCCGGAGTCAAATGATTGTTGTAAAGGGTTATGACCAGTAATATTTTTTGTAGCCTGGGGAAAAGTACACACTCAGGACAACAAATACTTTTTTGGGTTTTAATTCCTTTATCTGTTTTAGATGTTTACATGCCAGAAGAGGGTCGCAAAACAAAACGAACAAATTTACAACCAGTTCTTGCCGTTACAATCTCAGTTTAACTCTCGATCCACACCCTTGTGTAGCAGCAAATTGCAAATGCAGTATAAAAATACATAAAGCAAACCACACAAAACCAATACAGAACTAATACAGTAGTGGCAATTCTGAAGGAACACAATACAAACAACATTAGATTCCCCCCAACCCTGTACCTTATACATAGCAGCGAAAATGTAAGCGAATACATCCCATCTAAGACATACACACGTGCTGAACAGAGACTAAACATTCACGTTTCGCGGTTACATGCACAATCAGTCCTGATACAATAAAGTGAGACAAAAGGTACACTTTTACAAGATATTGCCTGGTAGTTAAATTACAGGAAGACTGACCTACTTGGCTGGTGAGGAACTTTGCACAAGCCACGCTATCCAGCTTCGATGGTTTTCACTCGTGAAAATCTAAAGTATCCACATATAAAACATGTCAAATTACCGATATTCTCGATCCGTCAACAAGCATAAACGAATTCACCAGGATATCGTCAATTAATGCTCTCCTTTCCTCGCCATGCTCAGCATCTCTGGGAGGAACTCAATTCCAAAGCCCCACCAGCTTCTTCTGCGCAAAACAAGATGGTCTCCCCACTCTCCCACGCGTGCATAATAACATCACCGTCTCCACTTAAAGGCACAGACAACTATTCTAGCATTACCCTGATGGATGCCTAGCTACACTTTTAACGATAATGAATAAGATTCGGCGGTCACCCGGTTACATTCTCCCCTGCATTCGAGTAATTGTCCTCGATTAGTCGCTCACTACAAGGGTACTTTTAACCTCCTTAACTGCTTCCCTAAAGAGAACTGAACTGAGACCAGCCAGTATCTTAGACACCGCTGCCGGACTTACAGAGACCTCGTCAAAGACTGACCTAGGTTAGCGATGTGGGTTAGGATGCTGTCTAGCATTAACTCGTTTACTCCTGTGGGGTGCTGCTACAAGAGGGCTACCAACCTCTGCCCCTGCATTAGCCGTCGTTGGCTCCCCCGTCTCAGTCCAGAAGGTGTCATATTTTCAGAAGATACGCTGTCTAGGCTAGGGTCAAGACTCTCTACACCCTGTTCTGACATGTCTTCTACAACTATCACACCATTCTCTGAATCCTCAGAATCTGATTCATGCTCCAGGGGTGAGCTGGCCTGAGTTACTGGAGCTTGCAGTCTCCTTATAACATATAACCATATAACAATTACAGCATGGAAACAGGCCATCTCGGCCCTTCTAGTCCGTGCCGAACTCTTACTCTCACCTAGTCCCACCGACCTGCACTCAGCCCATAACCCTCCATTCCTTTCCTGTCCATATATCTATCCAATTTAACTTTAAAGGACAACATCGAACCTGCCTTAACCACTTCTGCTGGAAGCTCGTTCCACACAGCTACCACTCTCTGAGTAAAGAAGTTCCCCCTCATGTTACCCCTAAACTTTTGCCCTTTAACTCTCAACTCATGTCCTCTTGTTTGAATGTCCCCCACTCTTAATGGAAAAGGCCTATCCACGTCAACTTTATCTATCCCCCTCATAATTTTAAGTACCTCTATCAAGTCCCCCCCTCAACCTTCTACACTCCAAAGAATAAAGACCTAACTTGTTCAACCTTTCTCTGTAAGTTAGGAGATGAAACCCAGGCAACATTTTAGAAAATCTCCTCTGTACTCTCTCAATTTTATTGACATCTTTCCTATAATTTGGTGACCAGAACTGTACACAATACTCCAAATCTGGCCTCATCAATGGCTTATACAATTTCAACATTACATCCCAACTCCTATACTCAATGCCCTGATTTATAAAGGCCAGCATACCAAAAGCTTTCTTCACCACCCTATCCACAGGAGATTCCACCTTCAGGGAACTTTGCACCATTATTCCTAGATCCCTCTGTTCTACTGCATTCTTCAATGCTCAACCATTTACCATGTATGTCCTATTTTGATTAGTCCTACCAAAATGTAGCACCTCACATTTTTCAGCATTAAACTCCATCTGCCATCTTTCAGCCCACTCTTCTAACTGGCCTAAATCTCTCTGCAAGCTTTGAAAACCCACTTCATTATCCACAACGCCACCTATCTTAGTATCATCTGCATACTTACTAATCCAATTTACCACCCTATCATCCGGATCATTAATATATATGACAAACAACATTGGAGCCAGTACAGATCCCTGAGGCACACCACTAGTCACCTGCCTCCAATCTGACAAACAGTTATCCACCACTATTCTCTGGCGTTTCCCATCCAGCCACTGCTGAATCCATTTTACTACTTCGATATTAATGCCTAACGATTGAACCTTCCTAACTAACCTTCCATGTGGAACCTTGTCAAAGGCCTTACTGAAGTCCATATAGACAACATCAACTGCTTTACCCTCGTCAACTTTCCTAGTAACCTCATCAAAAAATTCAATAAGATTTGTCAAACTTGACCTTTCACGCACAAATCCATGTTGACTGTTCCTAATCAGACCCTGTCTATCCAGATAATTATATATACCATCTCTAAGAATACTTTCCATCAATTTACCCACCACGGACGTGAAACTCACAGGCCAATAATTGCTAGGTTTACTCTTAGAATCCTTTTTAAACAATGGAACCACATGAGCAATACGCCAACCCTCCAGCACCATTCCCGTTTCTAATGACATTTGAAATATTTCTGTCAGAGCCCCTGCTATTTCCACACTAACTTCCCTCAGGGTCCTAGGGAATATCTTGTCTGTTCCTGGAGACTTGTCCACTTTTATATTCCTTAAAAGCGCCAGTACTTCCTCTTCTTTAATTATCATACTTTCCATAACTACCCTTCTTATTTCCTTTACCTTACTCAATTCAATATCCTTCTTAATGAATACTGAAGAAAAGAAATTGTTCAAAATCTCCCCCATCTCTTTTGGCTCCACACATATCCATCCACTCTGATTCTCTAAGGGACCAATTTTATCCCTCACTCTCCTGGTGCTATTAATATAACTGTAGAAACCCTTTGGATTTAGTTTCACCTTACTTGCCAAAGCAGCCTCGTATCTTCTTTTAGCTTTTCCAATTTCTTTCATAAGATTCTTTTTACATTCTTTATATTCCTCAAGCACCTCATTTACCCCAAGCTGCCTATACTTATTGTAGATCCCTCTCTTTTTCCGAACCAAGTTTCCAATATCCCTTGAAAACCATGGCTCTCTCGAACTTTTAACCTTTCCTTTCAACCTAATAGGAACATGAAGATTCTGTACCCTCAAAATTTCACCTTTAAATGTCCTCCATTTCTTTATTACATCCTTCCCATAAAACAAATTGTCCCAATCCACTCCTTCTAAATCCTTTTGCATCTCCTCAAAATTAGCCTTTTTCCAATCAAAAATCTCAACCCTGGGTCCAGTCCTATCCTTCTCCATTATTATATTGAAACTAATGGCATTGTGATCACTGGACCTGAAGTGCTCCCCAACACATACCTCCGTCACCTGCCCTATCTCATTCCCTGACAGGAGATCCAACACTGCCCCTTCTCTAGTTGGTACCTCTATGTACTGCTGCAAAAAACTATCCTGCACACATTTGACAAACTCCAAACCATCCAGCCCTTTTACAGAATGGGCTTCCCAGTCAATGTGCGGAAAATTAAAATCTCCCACAATCACAACCTTGTGCTTACTACAAATATCTGTTATTTCCTTATAAATTTGCTCCTCCAATTCTCGCTCCCCATTAGGTGGTCTATAATACACCCCTATAAGTGTTACTACACCTTTCCCATTCCTCAATTCCACCCAAATTGCCTCCCTACACGAGTCCACTGATCTATCCTGCCAGAGCACCGCTGTTATAGTTTCTCTGACAAGCAATGCAACACCTCTCCCTCTTACCCCTCCGATTCTATCACACCTGAAATGACGAAATCCAGGAATATTTAGTTGCCAATCACACCCCTCCTGCAACCACGTTTCACTAATAGCTACAACACCATACTTCCAGGTATCAATCCATGCTGTAAGCTCATTCACCCTTCTTACAATGCTCCTAGCATTAAAATAAATGCATTTAAGAAACTCTCCACCTCCCACTCTCTGTTTATCCTTAACGGTACAGCCCTCCTTTCCCTACCCTTCTGAGCTACAGGGTCGTACTCTGTGCCGGAGGCACGGCCACTGTTGCTTCCCCCAGGTATGCTGTCCCCCTCAACAGTACTCAAACAGGAGTGCTTATTGTCAAGGGGCACAGCCACTGGGGTACTCGCTAGTACCTGACCCTTCCCCTTCCCCCTCCTAACCGTGACCCACTTGTCTGCGTCCCGTGGCCCCGGTGTGACCACCTGCCTGTAACTCCTCTCTATCAACTCCTCACTCTCCCTGACCAGACGAAGGTCATCGAGCTGCAGCTCCAGTTCCCTAACGCGGTCCCTTAGGAGCTGCATCTCGGCGCTTCACTCCTTCGGGTAGCTCCTTCTCACAGGGCCTGATGTCTACCCTGTTCACCCTCTTGCTAGGCCCACCCTCCCAAGGTCCCACCGTGTATGTGTTGCCCAGTACCTCTACCACCCTGTAGACGGTTGAGTTCCAAGCATCCTGGATCTTATTACGGCCTAATGGTCTGTTCCTCAAATAAACCAGCGCATCCACATCAACTTTGGGACAGCACACTTTGTCCTCCTGCCAGGCAATGCGTTCTGCCGCCTTCTGTTCAGAGTATTCTTTTGCTCTGGCATGCGCCTCCCTCAGCCGGCTCTGGTGTACAGCTAGCCAGTCATGTTTCTGGTCCACAGTCTGTTCCTGCCCCAGCAGAGCATCCACGGGCAAGTGGGGATCTACCCCAAACAACAGATAGTAAGGTGAATACCCGGTGGTGGTGTGAGGTCTCGCATTATATGCATACACCAACTCGGCGAGATGTTCTGACCATCTGCGCTTCTTTTCTGGAGGCAACGTACGCAACAAATCATACATCATCCTGTTGAAACACTCGCACTGCGTGTTTCCAGTAGGATGCTGAGGTGTGGTACGACTTTTCTTTACCCCGTATAGTTTGCAAAGCTCCGCTATGTCCTCACTTTCGAAGTTACGGCCCTGGTCAGAATGCAATCTCCCAGGGAGACCGTACTTCATGAACCGTTCCCTCACGAGCACCCTTGCTGTGGTATCTGCCTTTTGATCCCGAGTCGGAAATGCTTGGGTGAATTTAGTGAAAACTTCTGTGACCACTAAGACATTATCACGCCCGTCAGTTGCCGGCTCCAACACAGTGAAATCTACAGCGGCCGAGAAGCCAGAAATGACTTCATGGGGGTACGGATCCTGGGCTGCGGCATCTTAGTTAGTACACAATATGAACAATTTTTGACCCACCGTACCACATCCTCGTGTATGCCCACCCAAAAACATCGGCTCCTCAACAACTGCAGGGTATGTTCTATGCCTTGATGGCCCATAGAGTCATGTACATACTCTAACACTTTGCTCCTCAAACTGTTAGGTACCAGAAGCTGGTAACACTCCCCAAGCTTCTCATCCTCAACTACCCTATACAGTAACCCTTTACGCTCCCTGACACTGTCCTAGTGCTTTCCAGAACAGGTTTAGACAGAGTTTTACGCTCCTGGCCACTCAGCTTCCTTTTCTGACCCCATAAGTCTCGTAGGACACCTAACACAAGGTCTTGCTGCTGAAAAGTACGCAAGTCCCCATTAGAATAACCCGGGAGGGTTGGAGTGTTCCCTTGCATCGGACCACTTACCTTACTAGTACCAGCTTCCCAGGCTCGAATCTGTTTAACCCTACAGCTGTTAAGACCAGCGGTAACCAGTGCCGGGTCAAGAGCAGTGCCGCGATTGATCAAACTACAGATCGCCACAGCCCCACCAAACTCCGTATCCTCTGAGATAGGCTCAGGATCGCCTGCAAATGGCTGCCTAGAGAGCGCATCAGCCACGGTGTTGCTCCGACCCGGACGATACTGGACATCGAAGTCAAACACTGACAGCTGTGAGATCCATCTCTGCTCCACTGCTCCCAACTTGGCAGTTTTCAAGTGGGATAGGGGGTTATTGTCAGTGATTACAGTGAATCTGGAGCCCAACAAGTATCCACGAAACTTCTCTTCTACAGCCCACTTAAGTGCAAGCAGCTCCAATTTCATGCTGCTATAATTCCTATCATTCTTTTCGGCATTCCTTAATCGCCGGCTTGCGTATGCAATAACTCTCTTTCCCCCTCCCTGCTGTTGGTATAACACAGCTCCTAGCCCATGATTGCTGGCATCGGTCTCCACTATAAAGGGCTGGGAGAAATCGGCAAAGGCAAGAATGTGGGAACTGGTCAGTTTCTCTTTGAGCAATTCTTCCGTCCAAGACTGTTGTAACAGCCGGTTTGTTTTACTGGGGCTCCCTACATTAGTACACAAATTCACTACATCATGCAGTGGACCTGCAATCTTTGAGAATCCCTGAATGAATCGTTGATGATCAGTGCAGAAGCCAAGAAACCACCTTAAGTCCTTAACTGTCGAGGGTACTGGCCACTGCTGATCAGCTGAGACCTTCTCAGGATCGGTGCCTATCCCCATGGCTGATATCTGGTGTCCTAAGAACTTGACCTCTGACTGCAGAAAATGACACTTCTCCAATTTTACCTTCAGACCAGCCTCCTGGAGGCACTTCAGCGCAGTGTCGAGCCTCTCCAGGTGTTCCTGGAAAGTCTGTGAATACACCAGAATATCATCCAAGTACACAAGCATGATTTGGAAGGCTGAGTCACTCATGGTTGCCTGCGTGAGCCTTTGAAAAATCACCGGTCCATTGCAGACCCCAAACGGCATAGGAAGATATTCATACAGACCAAACGGGGTCGAAAAAGCAGTCTTATGCCTATCACGCTCCTCTACCGCCACTTGGTGGTAACCACTCGCGAGGTCTATTGTCGAGAAAAATTGCACTCCCCGCAGGGCATCAAAACTCTCATCGATACGCGGGAGCGGGAACGCGTCCTTTCTGGTTTTAAGATTCAATCTCCGATAATCTACACACAGTCTTATGCTACCATCAGCCTTCCGGACCAACAGCACAGGTGAGGCATACACACTATTGCTCTCCTGAATCACACCCTTCCTTAACAACTTTGAGATGTGCTCTTTCACCCCATTGTACTGATTCGGCGGAACGCGGCGCTATGGCTGTGAAACAGGCTCGTCATCAATTAACTGAATTTCATGCTTGGCCTTGTCAGTGTACCCAAGGTCTTCCTCTTCAACTGCAAAGATATCCAGGTACGTAACCAGTAAAGCTCTTAGCCCAGCTTGTTGTCCTTCACTACCCCCAGTGTCCAGCTTGTCTAGAATTGACTTTAACTTGTGATTACTACACTCCTCCTGTACACCCACTGTCACATGATCTATGCCAGCTGAGACCCATTGAAATCTTACTGCAGGTTGTGGAACACTAACCGCGCACTCCACCTTTGACAAGATACCCAGCAGGGTCCTAGGTGTGAGCCATACATCCTCTTGAGAGAAGTTTAAAATCTGCATTGGCACTATACGATTACCAGAGTCATTGAGCATAGGAACGACTACAATACCTCCTGGTAAAGGGGTGTTAAGCAGCTCAAGTAACATTTTATGGTCACTACCAGCATTGCCAGTGGCCTTGCTAGCCGCAATGGTGACTACAGATCCAGCAGGTATGTTCTCAGTATCTATTCCCAATACCCGGACTACTGCTTTCTTTTCGGTAGTGTGCATCTGCACTTTCTGGAAAACATCTTTCCAATCAGAATCCAGCTTCCCTTCTAGGGTTGTGTCAAACTCTGCGTGGACAAGTTGCCTACACTGGCTGATAATGTTCGTGCCTACAATACATGGGATAGGTGGTTCAGTGCTAACAGGATCCCTGACTACTAGAAAGCCACAATTTGGTATCTTCATGCCCATTGCTTGAACCTCTAGCTCTAGATACCCCAGGTAAGGAACATCAAGACTGTCTGCAGCTGTTAGCCTAAGCCAGCCAGCAGTGGACAACATATCCTCGTCCTCTCCATTCAAGTGTTCTCGAAAGAACTGCTTGGTCAGGGTGCTCACTTGACTACCTGTGTCCAACAGACAATGGACAGTGAAACCTGATATTTCAAGCTCCACAAATGGACATGTTCCGATGGCACGTTGCAGCAACTGGTCACGGGATAGCTATACATTATCTACATCTATGAGGTTCCGCCAAATTGCCCGACTCCCAACCTCTTGAGGGCAGAAGGATGCAGACTCCACTTCCCTTGCTTCTGTGGGCAATTCTTGGCCAAATGCCCTCCCACCTGACACTTGAAACATATTGGTTGCCCATTTTCTGTGAACCTAGGCTGTAACTTATGTCTACTGCAAGTAGCACGTGTAAAATCCCTCTGTTCAGTGAGATCTTTCACTGCTTGAGTCAATTCACAAAGGGCTTTACTCTGCTCTGCGACCACTTTAAGGACGTCATCTCGTGTGACAGACTCAGATTCCTGAACTTTGACAATCGGGCACTGTGCCTGGCCACCGCTACACTTCGACTTTCCAGACCTTGTATTTCCCAGGGGCTCTTCTACGAGCCACAGACGAGCCTCCTCTCTCACTTCTATCACTGAGGACTCAGGGTGGCCCCGCACGAATCTGTGGAGCTCCCTTCTGAGGGAAGGATCCCTGATCCCCTCTATAAATTGATCTCTTAGCACCACCCTCTCATTGGTCACGGCATCGGGGAAGTGCTTCAGTAGCAAGTTAAGAGCTTGGGCTAGGGCATGTGAAAACTCTCTGACACCTTCACCCTCACACTGTTTGCGACTGTAGAAGCTAAGCCACAGCTGGGGTGCACTACGCTTGTCTCTAAAAGCTTCCCTGAGATAGGTGAACAACTCATCAGCGCGGTCTTCCCCAGCATCACTGCGCATACATGCTTCCTCTAAGGCTGCACCCCTGAGCAGGGACATAACAAAGTCATACTGATCCTGGTCAGACTGATTTCTACTATGACGTGCACGTTGTACTTCTTCAATGAAGTCATCAACAGACCTCCCATCTTTCTCAACATCCCCCGTAAATGGAACAATGTGTCTTTCCCTTGGAATGTATACATAGAACCTTTTGCTTAATTGGTTGCCATGGCTTCATCATATCTACTATGCAATTCCCTAATTTGTTCATTCAGATCAAGTTCAATTGGTGTGTCCTCTAAGTGTAACATAGTAAAAGCTCAAGTCTTTAGAGTTTTCACAACAAGCCTGCAAAAGGAATTGCTGCCGTCCTTTTGCTGCAAACACGATGGCTTCACGGCCCACAGTTCCCTGGATCCATGTCTCTGTTCTGCATCCTGACGTCAGCCGCTGACGTCCTGGCCCATTCCCGAGGCTCCACCGTGCTCTTTATGAGGCAACAGGCGCTCTCTCCTTCTGCCCGACAGGAGCACAGTCCTGTCTTCACCACTACCATATTAGGTATTGTGTATTATACTGCATACAACAATCAGAGACCCTCTCAACTGGTTTGGAATTAGCCCCACTCCTGGTACCAAATTTTGTAGCCTGGGGAAAACTACACTTTCAGGACAATAAATACTTTTTTGGGTTTTAATTCCTTTATCTGTTTTAGATGTTTACGTGCCAGAAGAGGGTCGCAAATCAAAATGAATGAATTTACAACCAGTTCTTGCCATTACAATCTCAGTTTAACTTTCAGTCCACACCCTTGTGTAGCGGCAAATTGCGTATACAGTATAAAAATACATAAAGAAAACCACGCAAAACTGATATGGTACTAATATGGTAGTGGCAATTCTGAAGGAACACAATACAAACAACATTAGAATCCCACCCACCCTGCATCTTATACATAACAGCGAAAAATGTAAGTGAATACATCTCATCTAAGACGTACACACATGCTGAATAGAGACTAAACATTCACGTTACGCGGTTACATTCATATTCAATCCCGATACAATAAAGTTAGACAAAAGGTACACTTTGGCACAACTTTTACAAGATATTGCCTGGTAGTTAAATTACAGGAAGACTGACCTACTTGGCTGGTGAGGAACTTTGCACAAGCCACGCTATCCAGCGTTGATGGTTTTCACTTGTAAAAATCTAAAGCATCCACATATAAATCACGTCAAATTACCGATATTCTCGATCCGTCAACAAGCATAAACAAATTCATATGGATATCGCCAATTAATGCTCTCCTTTCCTCGCCATGCTCAGCATCTCTGGGAGGAACTCAATTCCAAAGCCCCACCAGCTTCTTCTGCGCAAAACAAGATGGTCTCCCCACTATCCCACGCGTGCATAATGACATCACCATCTCCACTTAAAGGCACAGACAACTATTCTAGCACTACCTGGATGGATACCTAGGTACACTTTTAATGATAATGAATAAAATTCAATGGTCACCAGGTTACATATATTAAAATTGTGCACTTGGAACATTAAGGGGAGTCATTCACCAGTCAAGAGAAAGAAAATCCTACTAAACCTGAAAAAGGAAAGGATGGACATAGCCTTATTGCAGGAAACACATTTAAATGATAAAGAACATCTAAAACTGCAACAGAGTGGATTTGATCAAGTCTATTTTTCATCTTTTAATACCAGGAGCAGGGGTGGGCATTTTAATTAGGAAGAACTTACCTTTTATGTTATTAGACTGCATTAAGGATAAGTATGGGAGATTTGTGGCTTCAATATATGGAGAGGAATATGGTATTCTCAATGTTTACTGCCCTCCAGCTCATCCTCTCAAATTCCTAATAGACGTTTTTTCCAAACTTACAAGCTTTTCAATACAAAACATTATTGTAGCTGGGGATTTTAATTGTCTCATGGACCCGCTGATGGACAGAGTGCCTAGTGGTCCCCCATTGCTGTCCTCACAGTCCAAACAAACCATGGGCTTATGTGGAGAACTAGGACTTGTGGATGTCTGGAGGTTGTTAGACAAAGACTTCACATTTTTTTCTAATCCATACAAGTGTTACACCAGAATAGACTTTTTTCTAACCCCCAAAACGCTGCTAGATTTAGTTGTATCCTGCACAATTGGAAATATCGCTATTTCTGATCATGCAGCAGTATATTTAAATATTAAGCCCAAAGATAATTCAGCACAATCTAGACATTGGCGGCTGAATCTTTTTATTCTAAAAGATGATAAGTTTATAGACTACTACCGAATTCAAAACTTTCCTATCTATTAATTCCAAATCAACTAGTAGTCCATCGATGCTCTGGGAAACCGCTAAGGCCTATGCAAGGGGATTAATTATCTCCTACTCTGCTAGTAAGAAGCGACAAGCTGCGGAACACCAGCACCTAGTGGAAGCAAGGCTTGCGGCAGCTGAAAAGGATTATATTACTAATCCTTCTGCAGCCAAGTTACAGAATATTAGATTAGATTATGAGGACACTCAGTCCTCGTTTATTTTCATTTAGAAATGCATGCATTAAGAAATAATACAATGTTCCTCAAGTATGATATCACAGAAACACAAGACAGACCAAGACTAAAACTGACAAAAACCACATAATTATAACATATAGTTATAACAGTGCAAAGCAATACCGTAATTTGATAAAGAGCAGACCATGGGCACTGTAAAAAAAAAATCTCAAAGTCCTGATAGCCCCATCATCTCATGAATATCACAGCCCTACGCTGTATGCTAAACTCTTTACTTATACAAGCAGCCAAAAGAAAATGTTAAACAAAGATTGTTTGAACACGGTGAAAAACCAGGTGGGTATTTGGCTTATTTAGCCAGAAAGAAAAATGTCTTTCAGACTATTGGAAGAGGTGCACCTCTTCCTACAGATGCTGCCTGGCCTGCTGTGTTCACCAGCAACTTTGATGTGTGTTGCTTGAATTTCCAGCATCTGCAGAATTCCTGTTGTTTCAGACTATTGCTTCAATTAAGGATGGGACAGGAGCCCTCACTAGTAATTCTAAAATGATTAATGTTGTGTTTGAGAGTTTTTATTCTAAATTGTATCAGTCTGAGCAATGTAGTGATGGACAATCAAAGATGGAGTCCTTTTTCAGGAATTTAGATCTCCTAGGCATTTCTTCTGAACAAGAGTCCCTCCTCAATGCTCCGTTATCTATACATGAGATACAGGAAGCTGTGAGACAGCTCCAAAGTGGGAAGGCCCCTGGTCTTGATGGACTCACTAGTGAATTCTATATAGAGTTCACAGGGTTATTATCAGAGCCTATGCTAAACATGTTCAATCATGCATTTACTAGTGGCCTCCTGCCACCATCATTGAGAGAAACTAATATCTCCCTAATTCTTAAGAAAGGAAAGAGCCCTAAAGATTGTGCCTCCTACAGGCCTATTTCATTTTTAAATGTTGACCTTAAAATCTTATCTAAAACCTTAGCGTTGCGATTAGAAACTGTGTTACCTTTCATCATAAAAGAGGATCAAACGGGTTTGGTAAAAGGCCGTAGATCATCTAACAATATCAGAAGATTACTTAATGTGACTCAGGCATGTCAGCTACAGGCAGTGGACGGCTTGGTGGTTTCCTTAGATGCAGAACAGGCCCTTGATCGTGTCAAATGACTGTACCTTTTTTCACTTTAGAACGATTTGGTTTGGGCAATAATTTTATTAAGTGGGTGAAGGTTCTTTATAATGACCCTTTGGCTATGATTCTCACTAATGGTATTAGGGCGGATAATTTTGGTATTCTGAGGGGCAGCCGGCAGGGCTGCCCTTTATCACCACTACTTTTCACACTAGTGATCGAGCCATTGGCTGAGGTTATTCAGTGAGACCCTGAAATATCTGCTCCAGACATAGGACTAAAGTCACATAAAATTACACTGTATGCGGATGAAGTTCTAATTTTCTTATCAAACCCTGCTGTATCAGTGCAGCAGTGCATATAATATACAATGTATAATATATAATATATAACCTTATACAATGCATCAATTCATTTAGCACCTTTACAGGTTATAAAATCAACTTTACTGCTGAGGCACACACTCAGTGATTCAGGAACATCTTCTTCCCCTCTGCCATCAGATTCCTAATTGGACATTGAACCCTTGAACACTACCTCATTTTTTAATATATATTATTTCTGTTTTTGCACAGTTTTTAATCAGTCCAATATACATACACTGTAATTGATTTACTTAATATTATTTTTTCTTTTATATTATGTATTGCATTGAACTGCAGCTGCTAAATTAACAAATTTTGTGACATATGACAATAGACAACAGATAATAGGTGCAGGATGAGGCCATTCAGCCCTTCGAGCCAGCACCGGCATTCACTGTGATCATGGCTGATCATCCACAATCAGTACCCCTTTCCTGCCTTCTCCCCATATCCCTTGACTCCACTATCTTTAACAGCTCTATCTAACTCTTTATTGATAGCATCCAGAGAATTGGCCTCCACTGCTTTCTGAGATAGAGCTTTCAACAGATCCACAACTCTCTGGGTGAAAAAGTTTTTCCTCAACTCCGTTCTAAATGGCCTACCCCTTATTCTTAAACTGTGGCCTCTGGTTCTGGACTCCCCCAACATCGGGAACATGTTTCCTGCCTCTAGTGTGTCCAATCCCTTAATAATCTTATATGTTTCAATCAGATCCCCTCTCATCCTTCTAAATTCCAATGTATACTTTATATTTATACTTTATTGTCGCCAAACAATTGATACTAAAATGTACAATCATCATAGTGATATTTGATTCTGCGCTTCCCGCTCCTTGGATTACAAATTGATAGTAAGTATTAAAAAATTAAATTATAAATCATAAATAGAAAATATAAAAATGGAAAGTAAGCTAGTGCAAAAAAACCGAGAGGCAGGTCTGGATATTTGGAGGGTACGGCCCAGATCTGGGTCAGGATCCGTTCAGCAGTCTTATCACAGTTGGAAAGAAGCTGTTCCCAAATCTGGCCGTACGAGTCTTCAAGCTCCTGAGCCTTCTCCCGGAGGGAAGAGGGACAAAAAGTGTGTTGGCAGGGTGGGTCGTCTCTTTGATTATCCTGGCAGCACTGCTCTGACAGCGCGCGGTGTGAAGTGAGTCCAAGGATGGAAGATTGGTTTGTGTGATGTGCTGCGCCGTGTTCACGATCTTCTGCAGCTTCTTCCGGTCTTGGACAGGACAACTTTCATACCAGGTTGTGATGCACCCTAGAAGAATGCTTTCTGCGGTGCATCTATAAAAATTAGAGAGGGTTTTAGGGGACAGGCCAAATTTCTTTAGTGTTCTCAGGAAGTAAAGGCACTGGTGGGCCTTCTTGGCAGTGGACTCTGCTTGGTTGGACTAAGTCAGGTCATTTGTGATATTGACCCCGAGGAACTTAAAGCTTTTGACCTGTTCCACCTGCGCACCACCGATGTAAATTGGGTCGTGCGGTCCGCTACTCCTTCTGAAGTCAACAACCAATACAAACCCAGTTGCTCCAATCTTTCTATATATGACAGTCCCGCCATCCCAGGAATCAACCTTGTGAACCTACGCTGCACTCCCTCAATAGCAAGAATGTCCTTGCTCAAATTTGGAGACCAAAAATACACACAATACTCCAGGTGTAGTCTCACCAGGGCCCTGTACAACTGCAGAAGGACCTCTTTGCTCCAATACTCAATTCCCCTTGTTATGAAGGCCAACATGCCATTAGCTTTCTTCACTGCCTGCTGTACCTGCATGCTTACTTTCAGTGACTGATGAACACCTAGATCTCATATATGCCAGTGATAATAAACCTGATTCTGATTCTGATTCTAACTAACAAGCCGCATTAGGCTTGTATGTTATAAAAAGAGAAGGACCAGTATTGTGGGGATGTGAGTGACTGAGACAACTATGACCTGATTGGAGTTTCATCCACCATCTGCATGCCTCATCCCTTGTAACGAGTCAATTGAAAGTGAATTAAGAAAGGTATGGGTGATGTCACAGCAGTGTTCAAGGATGGTATTGGAAATCTCAAACATATCAAGGGTAAAATAGTGTTGAATGAAAATGCTGCACCCAAGTTTTACAAAGCCCATCCAGTTCCTTATACCATCTGTGATAAAGTAGCCTGTGAGCTTGATTGCCTGGTTGCTGAAGGAATTTCTTTCTCAATAAGCCTTGCATGGGATCCAAGGGGACCTTGCTTTGTGGATCCAGAATTGGCTTGCCCCACAGAAGGCAAAGAGTGGTTGTAGATGGGTCATATTCTGCATGGTACGTTATCAAGTGCCTTGCTGAAATCCATATAGACTGCATGGAGAGGTGCTGCAAGGTTGCCCAGGCACTTAGCATTACCTGGATGACATCATTGTTACTGGTGAGGATGACAAGGACCATCCCCAAAATCTCAGGACAGTGTTAAAATGCTTGGACAATTATCTGCTGAGAGCATGACAGTAGTGTGAATTCTTTAAACCAAACATCACTTACACAGTGGTCACACAAGGATTACGCAAGTGTGCTGATAAAATTTAAGCAGTGGTAGATATCCCAAGGCCCAAGGTGAATCAGAAGCTCACCAATTTCCTCCTTGCATATGGCAGTGCAGCATACTCCACAACCAACAACTCACCAGCCATGCTGTGCCTGGTTTGTCCCTTAAGCACACGCCTGGATCTCCTCAAACCCATCATGACTTCTGGTCGAGATGGCACCTGCATACAACATTCCTTGGTCGACATCTGCATAGATCATGAAACCATATATTTCACCTCCTGCATGTCCTTTACATTTGTTTTTCATCTTGAATGTGATCCTGGAACTGTTGGAGCCTGTGATTTGCAGTTTGGGGATCGTTAGGGTGTTTCAGCACTCTGCAGTCTCAGAGAGGATTCTAGAAGACAAGGCAGTGTGCGGGAACGTCATGGCAAAAAGACGGTGGAACGGGATGCAAGCCTATGTTTGCCTCCATTTTACTGATTAAAGCTTCCATTGCTAAAGTGATGAGGGGGATTGAAACATTGAGGCGAATGCAGGAAGTGAGTGCCAGCTGCCTGTCTTTCTGTTGCTGGGCGATCGCTCTGCATGGAGAGGGGAGACTGTCTTTTTGACTGCGGGTGGGGTTGCTTTGCTATGGAGAGGGAAAGGCCTGCCCATGAGCCCGGAGAATGCTACCCAGATTTTCAACATTTTAGATAAGAACTTGGACTGTGGACATTTTTTTCAGTCTTATAGGTTTGTATATTCTGCAAATTTTGCCTGATCTTTGTTTTTTGATGCGCAGGGGAGGGGATTTGAAGGTCAATGTGACTGTTCCATTTTTGTTTATTTCTTTGTGTTGCCATTCTTTTCTTTCTTGGTTTCATGGCTATTCGGAGAAGAGGAATTTCCGGTGTGAGGGGATCCAGGAGTGCCCCTATTAACTGTTTGAAGAGAGACAGAGAGAGACATTCATCATTGATGATTTGTTTGGAAAGGAGAGAGAGACGAAGATTGACGGTTGGACTGACATGGGAGTTAACTTTGGGGTTTTACTTTGGAGATAAAGGCCGAGCAGCTCGAAGGTTGCTATGGTGACCAACAGGACATTATTGATGTCACTTCCAAGGACGTGTTGCCTGCTCACATTCCTAACAGACAAAGGAAGGAGGGACGCTTTGAGTGACAGGTGATGCTCAGCCTGGTGAAATCAATGGGAGGTCAGATGATACAGACCTCAGACACATGATCTTGGACACTGAATGAGCATTGTTGTGCCCGCAGAGGAAGTGGGTTTTTGGAGGATCGATCAGGCAGATCGATCCAAATTGCTATTCCAGCGGTGAAGAAGGGTTTGACTGGTGGGGAGTTGTCTATGTGTCCACCCCTGCTGGGGTAATAGCTCCACCACAGGAAAACCATCACAGTCACAGTCACAAAAAAGTCACAGTCAGTGACTTGTGAAGGATTTCGGAGGACGACGAGAAGATCGACAGCATCAGCTCACCTGAAGACTCAACTCACTCTCTCTCTCTTCATCACTACTCAACTAAATACCACGAACTGAACTGAACTCAACTTTACTCAACATCGTAAGACGATACCCCTAGACTTAAAGAAGCTTGGTTTTCATACATATATTTCCACACTTACTGATTTACGTACTTATATATATAATCATTGCTAACCTGTGTGATTTACTTACATTGATATTACTGTATTGCGTAGTTACTAATAAATATTAGAAGTTTATAGCAATACTGGACTCCAAAGTGTTTTCCATCTCTGCTGGTTCTTTACTCCCGTCACGAGGTATGTAACACAGGGTTGTATACTTTGA